>NC_140733.1:9107480-9537480 GCF_050655825.1 Lonchura striata | reverse complement strand
AAAGTTGTCCCCACCTCAAACTTGTGCTGCCCTGATAGACCCAAGGGAGCCCTACAAACTGACATCAGGAACCTGGACTGCTGAGTTTTCTTTCCCAGGGAAAATGGAAAAAGGATGTGCCCGGGGGCCCCTGGCCCTGGGCTGGGACCTCACTGCAAAGAATCCTTATATCGAAGGATGGACCCCACTCCAAAGATGTCCCCACCTCAAACTTGTGCTGCCCTGATAGACCCAAGGGAGCCCTTAAAACTGACATCAGGAACCTGGACTGCTGAGTTTTCTTTCCCAGGGAAAATGGAAAAAGGATGTGCCCAGGGGCCCCTGGCCCTGGGCCCCTGGCCCTGACTGCAAAGAATCCTTATATCGAAGGATGGACCCCATACCGAAGTTGTCCCCACCTCAAACTTGTGCTGCCCTGATAGACTCAAGGGAGCCCTACAAACTGACATCAGGAACCTGGACTGCTGAGTTTTCTTTCCCAGGGAAAATGGAAAAAGGATGTGCCCAGGGGCCCCTGGCTCAAACTGCAAAGAATCCTTATATCGAAGGATGGACCCCACACCGAAGTTGTCCCCACCTCAAACTTGTGCTGCCCTGATAGACCCAAGGGAGCCCTACAAACTGACATCAGCAACCTGGACTGCTGAGTTTTCTTTCCCAGGGAAAATGGAAAAAGGATGTGCCCAGCGGCTCCTGGCCCTGACTGCAAAGAATCCTTATATCGAAGGATGGACCCCACACCAAAGATGTCCCCACCTCAAACTTGTGCTGCCCTGATAGACCCAAGGGAGCCCTACAAACTGACATCAGGAACCTGGACTGCTGAGTTTTCTTTCCCAGGGAAAATGGAAAAAGGATGTGCCCAGGGGCCCCTGGCCCTGACTGCAAAGAATCCTTATATCGAAGGATGGACCCCACACCGAAGTTGTGCCCACCTCAAACTTGTGCTGCCCTGATAGACCCAAGGGAGCCCTACAAACTGACATCAGGAACCTGGACTGCTGAGTTTTCTTTCCCAGGGAAAATGGAAAAAGGATGTGCCCAGGGGCCCCTGGCCCTGACTGCAAAAATTCCTTATATCGAAGGATGGACCCCACACCGAAGTTGTCCCCACCTCAAACTTGTGCTGCCCTGATAGACCCAAGGGAGCCCTACCAACTGACATCAGGAACCTGGACTGCTGAGTTTTCTTTCCCAGGGAAAATGGAAAAAGCATGTGCCCAGGGGCCGCTGGCCCTGGGCAGGGGCCTGACTGCAAAAAATCCTTATATCGAAGGATGGAGCCCACACCGAAGTAGTCCCCACCTCAAACTTGTGCTGCCCTGATAGACCCAAGGCAGCCCTACAAACTGACATCAGGAACCTGGACTGCTGAGTTTTCTTTCCCAGGGAAAATGGCCAAAAGGTGCGCCCAGGGGCCCCTGGCCCTGACTGCAAAGAATCCTTATATCGAAGGATGGACCCCACACCGAAGTTGTCCCCACCTCAAACTTGTGCTGCCCTGATAGACCCAAGGGAGCCCTACAAACTGACATCAGGAACCTGGACTGCTGAGTTTTCTTTCCCAGGGAAAATGGAAAAAGGATGTGCCCAGGAGCCCTTGGCCCTGACTGCAAAAAATCCTTATATCGAAGGATGGACCCCACACCGAAGTTGTGCCCACCTCAAACTTGTGCTGCCCTGATAGACCCAAGGCAGCCCTACAAACTGACATCAGGAACCTGGACTGCTGAGTTTTCTTTCCCAGGGAAAATGGAAAAAGGATGTGCCCAGGGGCCCTTGGCCCTGACTGCAAAAAATCCTTATATCGAAGGATGGACCCCACACCGAAGTTGTGCCCACCTCAAACTTGTGCTGCCCTGATAGACCCAAGGGAGCCCTACAAACTGACATCCGGAACCTGGACTGCTGAGTTTTCTTTCCCAGGGAAAATGGAAAAAGGATGTGCCCAGGGGCCCCTGGCCCTGACTGCAAAAATTCCTTATATCGAAGGATGGACCCCACACCGAAGTTGTCCCCACCTCAAACTTGTGCTGCCCTGATAGACCCAAGGGAGCCCTACAAACTGACATCAGGAACCTGGACTGCTGAGTTTTCTTTCCCAGGGAAAATGGAAAAAGGATGTGCCCAGGGGCCCCTGGCCCTGGGCAGGGACCTCACTGCAAAAAATCCTTATATCGAAGGATGGAGCCCACACCGAAGTTGTCCCCACCTCAAACTTGTGCTGCCCTGATAGACCCAAGGGAGCCCTACAAACTGACATCAGGAACCTGGACTGCTGAGTTTTCTTTCCCAGGGAAAATGGCCAAAAGGTGCGCCCAGGGGCCCCTGGCCCTGACTGCAAAGAATCCTTATATCGAAGGATGGACCCCAGACAGAAGTTGTCCCCACCTCAAACTTGTGCTGCCCTGATAGACCCAAGGGAGCCCTACAAACTGACATCAGGAACCTGGACTGCTGAGTTTTCTTTCCCAGGGAAAATGGAAAAAGGATGTGCCCAGGGGCCCTTGGCCCAGACTGCAAAAAATCCTTATATCGAAGGATGGACCCCACACCGAAGTTGTCCCCACCTCAAACTTGTGCTGCCCTGATAGACCCAAGGGAGCCCTACAAACTGACATCAGGAACCTGGACTGCTGAGTTTTCTTTCCCAGGGAAAATGGGAAAAGGATGTGCCCAGGGGCCCCTGGCCCTGGGCCCCTGGCCCTGACTGCAAGAAATCCTTATATCGAAGGATGGACCCCACACCGAAGTTGTCTCCACCTCAAACTTGTGCTGCCCTGATAGACCCAAGGAAGCCCTACAAACTGACATCAGGAACCTGGATCGCTGAGTTTTCTTTCCCAGGGAATATGGAAAAAGGATGTGCCTGGGGGCCCCTGGCCCTGACTGCAAAGAATCCTTATATTGAAGGATGGACCCCACACCGAAGATGTCCCCACCTCAAACTTGTGCTGCCCTGATAGACCCAAGGGAGCCCTACCAACTGATATCAGGAACCTGGACTGCTGAGTTTTCTTTCCCAGGGAAAATGGAAAAAGGATGTGCCCAGGGGCCCCTGGCCCTGGGCCCCTGGCCCTGACTGCAAAAAATCCTTATATCGAAGGATGGACCCCACACCGATATTGTCCCCACCTCAAACTTGTGCTGCCCTGATACATCCAAGGGAGCCCTACAAACTGACATCAGGAACCTGGACTGCTGAGTTTTCTTTCCCAGGGAAAATGGCCAAAAGGTGCGCCCAGGGGCCCCTGGCCCTGACTGCAAAGAATCCTTATATCGAAGGACGGACCCCACACCGAAGTTGTCCCCACCTCAAACTTGTGCTGCCCTGATAGACCCAAGGGAGCCCTACAAACTGACATCAGCAACCTGGACTGCTGAGTTTTCTTTCCCAGGGAAAATGGAAAAAGGATGTGCCCAGGGGCCCCTGGCCCTGGGCAGGGGCCTCACTGCAAAAAATCCTTATATCGAAGGATGGAGCCCACACCGAAGTTGTCCCCACCTCAAACTTGTGCTGCCCTGATAGACCCAAGGGAGCCCTACAAACTGACATCAGGAACCTGGACTGCTGAGTTTTCTTTCCCAGGGAAAATGGCCAAAAGGTGCGCCCAGGGGCCCCTGGCCCTGACTGCAAAGAATCCTTATATCGAAGGATGGACCCCACACCGAAGTTGTCCCCACCTCAAACTTGTGCTGCCCTGATAGACCCAAGGGAGCCCTACAAACTGACATCAGGAACCTGGACTGCTGAGTTTTCTTTCCCAGGGAAAATGGAAAAAGGTTGTGCCCAGGGGCCCCTGGCCCTGACTGCAAAAAATCCTTATATCGAAGGATGGACCCCACACCGAAGTTGTGCCCACCTCAAACTTGTGCTGCCCTGATAGACCCAAGGCAGCCCTACAAACTGACATCAGGAACCTGGACTGCTGAGTTTTCTTTCCCAGGGAAAATGGAAAAAGGATGTGCCCAGGGGCCCTTGGCCCAGACTGCAAAAAATCCTTATATCGAAGGATGGACCCCACACCGAAGTTGTGCCCACCTCAAACTTGTGCTGCCCTGATAGACCCAAGGGAGCCCTACAAACTGACATCAGGAACCTGGATCGCTGAGTTTTCTTTCCCAGGGAAAATGGAAAAAGGATGTGCCTGGGGGCCCCTGGCCCTGACTGCAAAGAATCCTTATATTGAAGGATGGACCCCACACCGAAGATGTCCCCACCTCAAACTTGTGCTGCCCTGATAGACCCAAGGGAGCCCTACCAACTGATATCAGGAACCTGGACTGCTGAGTTTTCTTTCCCAGGGAAAATGGAAAAAGGATGTGCCCAGGGGCCCCTGGCCCTGGGCCCCTGGCCCTGACTGCAAAAAATCCTTATATCGAAAGATGGACCCCACACCGATATTATCCCCACCTCAAACTTGTGCTGCCCTGATACATCCAAGGGAGCCCTACAAACTGACATCAGGAACCTGGACTGCTGAGTTTTCTTTCCCAGAGAAAATGGAAAAAGGATGTGCCCAGGGGCCCCTGGACCTGGGCTGGGGCCTCACTGCAAAGAATCCTTATATCGAAGGACGGACCCCACACCGAAGTTGTCCCCACCTCAAACTTGTGCTGCCCTGATACACCCAAGGGAGCCCTACAAACTGACATCAGGAACCTGGACTGCTGAGTTTTCTTTCCCAGGGAAAATGGAAAAAGGATGTGCCCAGGGGCCCCTGGCCTTGGGCCCCTGGCCCTGACTGCAAAAAATCCTTATATCGAAGGATGGACCCCACACCAAAGTTGTCCCCACCTCAAACTTGTGCTGCCCTGATAGACCCAAGGGAGCCCTACAAACTGACATCAGCAACCTGGACTGCTGAGTTTTCTTTCCCAGGGAAAATGGAAAAAGGATGTGCCCAGCGGCTCCTGGCCCTAACTGCAAAGAATCCTTATATCGAAGGATGGACCCCACACCGAAGATGTCCCCACCTCAAACTTGTGCTGCCCTGATAGACCCAAGGGAGCCCTACAAACTGACATCAGGAACCTGGACTGCTGAGTTTTCTTTCCCAGGGAAAATGGAAAAAGGATGTGCCCAGGGGCCCCTGGCCCTGGGCCCCTGGCCCTGACTGCAAAAAATCCTTATATCGAAGGATGGACCCCACACCGAAGTAGTCCCCACCTCAAACTTGTGCTGCCCTGATAGACCCAAGGGAGCCCTACAAACTGACATCAGGAACCTGGACTGCTGAGTTTTCTTTCCCAGGGAAAATGGAAAAAGGATGTGCCCAGGGGCCCCAGGCCCTAACTGCAAAAAATCCTTATATCGAAGGATGGACCCCACACCGAAGTTGTGCCCACCTCAAACTTGTGCTGCCCTGATAGACCCAAGGGAGCCCTACAAACTGACATCAGGAACCTGGACTGCTGAGTTTTCTTTCCCAGGGAAAATGGAAAAAGGATGTGCCCAGAGGCCCTTGGCCCTGACTGCAAAAAATCCTTATATCGAAGGATGGACCCCACAACGAAGTTGTGCCCACCTCAAACTTGTGCTGCCCTGATAGACCCAAGGGAGCCCTACAAACTGACATCAGGAACCTGGACTGCTGAGTTTTCTTTCCCAGGGAAAATGGAAAAAGGATGTGCCCAGGGGCCCCTAGCCCTGGGCAGGGACCTCACTGCAAGAAATCCTTATATCGAAGGATGGAGCCCACACCGAAGTTGTCCCCACCTCAAACTTGTGCTGCCCTGATAGACCCAAGGGAGCCCTACAAACTGACATCAGGAACCTGGATCGCTGAGTTTTCTTTCCCAGGGAAAATGGAAAAAGGATGTGCCCAGGGGCCCCTGGCCCTGACTGCAAAGAATCCCTATATTGAAGGATGGACCCCACACCGAAGATGTCCCCACCTCAAACTTGTGCTGCCCTGATAGACCCAAGGGAGCCCTACCAACTGATATCAGGAACCTGGACTGCTGAGTTTTCTTTCCCAGGGAAAATGGAAAAAGGATGTGCCCAGGGGCCCCTGGCCCTGGGCCCCTGGCCCTGACTGCAAAAAATCCTTATATCGAAGGATGGACCCCACACCGATATTGTCCCCACCTCAAACTTGTGCTGCCCTGATACATCCAAGGGAGCCCTACAAACTGACATCAGGAACCTGGACTGCTGAGTTTTCTTTCCCAGGGAAAATGGAAAAAGGATGTGCCCAGGGGCCCCTGGCCCTGACTGCAAAGAATCCTTATATCGAAGGACGGACCCCACACCGAAGTTGTCCCCACCTCAAACTTGTGCTGCCCTGATACACCCAAGGGAGCCCTACAAACTGACATCAGGAACCTGGACTGCTGAGTTTTCTTTCCCAGGGAAAATGGAAAAAGGATGTGCCCAGGGGCCCCTGGCCTTGGGCCCCTGGCCCTGACTGCAAAAAATCCTTATATCGAAGGATGGACCCCACACCGAAGTTGTCCCCACCTCAAACTTGTGCTGCCCTGATAGACCCAAGGGAGCCCTACAAACTGACATCAGCAACCTGGACTGCTGAGTTTTCTTTCCCAGGGAAAATGGAAAAAGGATGTGCCCAGCGGCTCCTGGCCCTAACTGCAAAGAATCCTTATATCGAAGGATGGACCCCTCACCGAAGATGTCCCCACCTCAAACTTGTGCTGCCCTGATAGACCCAAGGGAGCCCTACAAACTGACATCAGGAACCTGGACTGCTGAGTTTTCTTTCCCAGGGAAAATGGAAAAAGGATGTGCCCAGGGGCCCCAGGCCCTAACTGCAAAAAATCCTTATATCGAAGGATGGACCCCACACCGAAGTTGTCCCCACCTCAAACTTGTGCTGCCCTGATAGACCCAAGGGAGCCCTACAAACTGACATCAGGAACCTGGACTGCTGAGTTTTCTTTCCCAGGGAAAATGGAAAAAGGATGTGCCCGGGGGCCCCTGGCCCTGACTGCAAAGAATCCTTATATCGAAGGACGGACCCCACACCGAAGTTGTCCCCACCTCAAACTTGTGCTGCCCTGATACACCCAAGGGAGCCCTACAAACTGACATCAGGAACCTGGACTGCTGAGTTTTCTTTCCCAGGGAAAATGGAAAAAGGATGTGCCCAGGGGCCCCTGGCCCTGGGCCCCTGGCCCTGACTGCAAAAAATCCTTATATCGAAGGATGGACCCCACACCGAAGTTGTCCCCACCTCAAACTTTTGCTGCCCTGATACATCCAAGGGAGCCCTACAAACTGACATCAGGAACCTGGACTGCTGAGTTTTCTTTCCCAGGGAAAATGGAAAAAGGATGTGCCCAGGGGCCCCTGCCCCTGACTGCAAAAAATCCTTATATCGAAGGATGGACCCCACACCGAAGTTGTGCCCACCTCAAACTTGTGCTGCCCTGATAGACCCAAGGGAGCCCTACAAACTGACATCAGGAACCTGGACTGCTGAGTTTTCTTTCCCAGGGAAAATGGAAAAAGGATGTGCCCAGGGGCCCCTGGCCCTGACTGCAAAAATCCTTATATCGAAGGATGGACCCCACACCGAAGTTTTCCCCACCTCAAACTTGTGCTGCCCTGATAGACCCAAGGGAGCCCTACAAACTGACATCCGGAACCTGGACTGCTGAGTTTTCTTTCCCAGGGAAAATGGAAAACGGATGTGCCCAGGAGCCCCTGGCCATGACTGCAAAAAATCCTTATATCGAAGGATGGACCCCACACCGAAGTTGTGCCCACCTCAAACTTGTGCTGCCCTGATAGACCCAATGGAGCCCTACAAACTGACATCAGGAACCTGGACTGCTGAGTTTTCTTTCCCAGGGAAAATGGAAAAAGGATGTGCCTGGGGGCCCCTGGCCCTGACTGCAAAGAATCCTTATATCGAAGGATGGACCCCACACCGAAGATGTCCCCACCTCAAACTTGTGCTGCCCTGATAGACCCAAGGGAGCCCTACCAACTGACATCAGGAACCTGGACTGCTGAGTTTTCTTTCCCAGGGAAAATGGAAAAAGGATGTGCCCAGGGGCCCCTGGCCTTGGGCCCCTGGCCCTGACTGCAAAAAATCCTTATATCGAAGGATGGACCCCACACCGAAGTTGTCCCCACCTCAAACTTGTGCTGCCCTGATAGACCCAAGGGAGCCCTACAAACTGACATCAGCAACCTGGACTGCTGAGTTTTCTTTCCCAGGGAAAATGGAAAAAGGATGTGCCCAGCGGCTCCTGGCCCTAACTGCAAAGAATCCTTATATCGAAGGATGGACCCCACACCGAAGATGTCCCCACCTCAAACTTGTGCTGCCCTGATAGACCCAAGGGAGCCCTACAAACTGACATCAGGAACCTGGACTGCTGAGTTTTCTTTCCCAGGGAAAATGGAAAAAGGATGTGCCCAGGGGCCCCTGGCCCTGGGCCCCTGGCCCTGACTGCAAAAAATCCTTATATCGAAGGATGGACCCCACACCGAAGTTGTCCCCACCTCAAACTTGTGCTGCCCTGATAGACCCAAGGGAGCCCTACAAACTGACATCAGGAACCTGGACTGCTGAGTTTTCTTTCCCAGGGAAAATGGAAAAAGGATGTGCCCAGGGGCCCCTGGCCCTGGGCCCCTGGCCCTGACTGCAAAAAATCCTTATATCGAAGGATGGACCCCACACCGATATTGTCCCCACCTCAAACTTGTGCTGCCCTGATACATCCAAGGGAGCCCTACAAACTGACATCAGGAACCTGGACTGCTGAGTTTTCTTTCCCAGGGAAAATGGAAAAAGGATGTGCCCAGGGGCCCCTGGCCCTGGGCCCCTGGCCCTGACTGCAAAAAATCCTTATATCGAAGGATGGAGCCCACACCGAAGTTGTGCCCACCTCAAACTTGTGCTGCCCTGATAGACCCAAGGGAGCCCTACAAACTGACATCAGCAACCTGGACTGCTGAGTTTTCTTTCCCAGGGAAAATGGAAAAAGGATGTGCCCAGGGGCCCTTGGCCCTGACTGCAAAAAATCCTTATATCGAATGATGGACCCCACACCGAAGTTGTGCCCACCTCAAACTTGTGCTGCCCTGATAGACCCAAGGCAGCCCTACAAACTGACATCAGGAACCTGGACTGCTGAGTTTTCTTTCCCAGAGAAAATGGAAAAAGGATGTGCCCAGGAGCCCCTGGCCCTGACTGCAAAAAATCCTTATATCGAAAGATGGACCCCACACCGAAGTTGTCCCCACCTCAAACTTGTGCTGCCCTGATAGACCCAAGGGAGCCCTACAAATTGACATCCGGAACCTGGACTGCTAAGTTTTCTTTCCCAGGGAAAATGGAAAACGGATGTGCCCAGGGGCCCCTGGCCAGGACTGCAAAAAATCCTTATATCGAAGGATGGACCCCACACCGAAGTTGTCCCCACCTCAAACTTGTGCTGCCCTGATAGACCCAAGGGAGCCCTACAAACTGACATCAGCAACCTGGACTGCTGAGTTTTCTTTCCCAGGGTAAATGGAAAAAGGATGTGCCCAGGGCCCCCTGCCCCTGACTGCAAAGAATCCTTATATCGAAGGATGGACCCCACACCGAAGTTGTCCCCACCTCAAATTTGTGCTGCCCTGATAGACCCAAGGCAGCCCTACCAACTGATATCAGGAACCTGGACTGCTGAGTTTTCTTTCCCAGGGAAAATGGAAAAAGGATGTGCCCAGGGGCCCCTGGCCTTGGGCCCCTGGCCCTGACTGCAAAAAATCCTTATATCGAAGGATGGACCCCACACCAAAGTTGTCCCCACCTCAAACTTGTGCTGCCCTGATACATCCAAGGGAGCCCTTCAAACTGACATCAGGAACCTGGACTGCTGAGTTTTCTTTCCCAGGGAAAATGGAAAAAGGATGTGCTCAGCGGCATCTGGGCAGGGACCTCACTGCAAAAAATCCTTATATCGAAGGATGGACCCCACACCGAAGCTGTCCCCACCTCAAACTTGTGCTGCCCTGATAGACCCAAGGCAGCCCTACAAACTGACATCAGGAACCTGGATCGCTGAGTTTTCTTTCCCAGGGAAAATGGAAAAAGGATGTGCCCGGGGGCCCCTGGCCCTGACTGCAAAAAATCCTTATATCGAAGGATGGATCCCACACCGAAGTTGTCCCCACCTCAAACTTGTGCTGCCCTGATAGACCCAAGGGAGCCCTACAAACTGACATCAAGAACCTGGACTGCTGAGTTTTCTTTCCCAGGTAAAATGGAAAAAGGATGTGCCCGGGGGCCCCTGGCCCTAACTGCAAAGAATCCTTATATCGAAGGATGGACCCCACACCGAAGTTCTGCCCACTTCAAACTTGTGCTGCCCTGATAGACCCAAGGGAGCCCTACAAACTGACATCAAGAACCTGGACTGCTGAGTTTTCTTTCCCAGGGAAAATGGAAAAAGGATGTGCCCGGGGGCCCCTGGTCCTGACTGCAAAGAATCCTTATATCGAAGGATGGACCCCACTCCGAAGTTGTCCCCACCTCAAACTTGTGCTGCCCTGATAGACCCAAGGGAGCCCTACAAACTGACATCAGGAACCTCGACTGCTGAGTTTTCTTTCCCAGGGAAAATGGAAAAAGGCTGTGCCCGGGGGCCCCCGGCCATGACTGCAAAAAATCCTAATATCAAAGGATTGACCCCACACCGAAGTTGTCCCCACCTCAAACTTGTGCTGCCCTGATAGACCCAAGGGAGCCCTACAAACTGACATCAGGAACCTGAACTGCTGAGTTTTCTTTCCCAGGGAAAATGGAAAAAGGATGTGACCAGGGGCTCCTGGCCCTGACTGCAAAGAAGCCTTATATCGAAGGATGGACCCCACACCGAAGATGTCCCCACCTCAAACTTGTGCTGCCCTGATAGACCCAAGGGAGCCCTACAAACTGACATCAGGAACCTGGACTGCTGAGTTTTCTTTCCCAGGGAAAATGGGAAAAGGATGTGCCCGGGGGCCCCTGGCCCTGGCCTTGGTCCTCACTGCAAAGAATCCTTATATCGAAGGATGGACCCCACTCCAAAGTTGTCCCCACCTCAAACTTGTGCTGCCCTGATAGACCCAAGGGAGCCCTACAAACTGACATCAGGAACCTGGACTGCTGAGTTTTCTTTCCCAGGGAAAATGGAAAAAGGATGTGCCCAGCGGCTCCTGGCCCTGACTGCAAAGAATCCTTATATCGAAGGATGGACCCCACACCGAAGTTGTCCCCACCTCAAACTTGTGCTGCCCTGATAGACCCAAGGGAGCCCTACCAACTGACATGAGGAACCTGGACTGCTGAGTTTTCTTTCCCAGGGAAAATGGAAAAAGGATGTGCCCAGGGGCCCATGGCCCTGGGCCCCTGGCCCTGACTGCAAAAAATCCTTATATCGAAGGATGGACCCCACACCGATATTGTCCCCACCTCAAACTTTTGCTGCCCTGATACATCCAAGGGAGCCCTACAAACTGACATCAGGAACCTGGACTGCTGAGTTTTCTTTCCCAGGGAAAATGGAAAAAGGATGTGCCCAGGGGCCCCTGCCCCTGAGTGCAAAAAATCCTTATATCGAAGGATTGACCCCACACCGAAGTTGTGCCCACCTCAAACTTGTGCTGCCCTGATAGACCCAAGGGAGCCCTACAAACTGACATCAGCAACCTGGACTGCTGAGTTTTCTTTCCCAGGGAAAATGGAAAAAGGATGTGCCCAGGGGCCCTTGGCCCTGACTGCAAAAAATCCTTATATCGAAGGATGGACCCCACACCGAAGTTGTGCCCACCTCAAACTTGTGCTGCCCTGATAGACCCAAGGGAGCCCTACAAACTGACATCAGGAACCTGGACTGCTGAGTTTTCTTTCCCAGGGAAAATGGAAAAAGGATGTGCCCAGGGGCCCCTGGCCCTGACTGCAAAAATCCTTATATCGAAGGATGGACCCCACACCGAAGTTTTCCCCACCTCAAACTTGTGCTGCCCTGATAGACCCAAGGGAGCCCTACAAACTGACATCCGGAACCTGGACTGCTGAGTTTTCTTTCCCAGGGAAAATGGAAAACGGATGTGCCCAGGAGCCCCTGGCCATGACTGCAAAAAATCCTTATATCGAAGGATGGACCCCACACCGAAGTTGTGCCCACCTCAAACTTGTGCTGCCCTGATAGACCCAATGGAGCCCTACAAACTGACATCAGGAACCTGGACTGCTGAGTTTTCTTTCCCAGGGAAAATGGAAAAAGGATGTGCCTGGGGGCCCCTGGCCCTGACTGCAAAGAATCCTTATATCGAAGGATGGACCCCACACCGAAGATGTCCCCACCTCAAACTTGTGCTGCCCTGATAGACCCAAGGGAGCCCTACCAACTGACATCAGGAACCTGGACTGCTGAGTTTTCTTTCCCAGGGAAAATGGAAAAAGGATGTGCCCAGGGGCCCCTGGCCTTGGGCCCCTGGCCCTGACTGCAAAAAATCCTTATATCGAAGGATGGACCCCACACCGAAGTTGTCCCCACCTCAAACTTGTGCTGCCCTGATAGACCCAAGGGAGCCCTACAAACTGACATCAGCAACCTGGACTGCTGAGTTTTCTTTCCCAGGGAAAATGGAAAAAGGATGTGCCCAGCGGCTCCTGGCCCTAACTGCAAAGAATCCTTATATCGAAGGATGGACCCCACACCGAAGATGTCCCCACCTCAAACTTGTGCTGCCCTGATAGACCCAAGGGAGCCCTACAAACTGACATCAGGAACCTGGACTGCTGAGTTTTCTTTCCCAGGGAAAATGGAAAAAGGATGTGCCCAGGGGCCCCTGGCCCTGGGCCCCTGGCCCTGACTGCAAAAAATCCTTATATCGAAGGATGGACCCCACACCGAAGTTGTCCCCACCTCAAACTTGTGCTGCCCTGATAGACCCAAGGGAGCCCTACAAACTGACATCAGGAACCTGGACTGCTGAGTTTTCTTTCCCAGGGAAAATGGAAAAAGGATGTGCCCAGGGGCCCCTGGCCCTGGGCCCCTGGCCCTGACTGCAAAAAATCCTTATATCGAAGGATGGACCCCACACCGATATTGTCCCCACCTCAAACTTGTGCTGCCCTGATACATCCAAGGGAGCCCTACAAACTGACATCAGGAACCTGGACTGCTGAGTTTTCTTTCCCAGGGAAAATGGAAAAAGGATGTGCCCAGGGGCCCCTGGCCCTGGGCCCCTGGCCCTGACTGCAAAAAATCCTTATATCGAAGGATGGAGCCCACACCGAAGTTGTGCCCACCTCAAACTTGTGCTGCCCTGATAGACCCAAGGGAGCCCTACAAACTGACATCAGCAACCTGGACTGCTGAGTTTTCTTTCCCAGGGAAAATGGAAAAAGGATGTGCCCAGGGGCCCTTGGCCCTGACTGCAAAAAATCCTTATATCGAAGGATGGACCCCACACCGAAGTTGTGCCCACCTCAAACTTGTGCTGCCCTGATAGACCCAAGGGAGCCCTACAAACTGACATCAGGAACCTGGACTGCTGAGTTTTCTTTCCCAGAGAAAATGGAAAAAGGATGTGCCCAGGAGCCCCTGGCCCTGACTGCAAAAAATCCTTATATCGAAGGATGGACCCCACACCGAAGTTGTCCCCACCTCAAACTTGTGCTGCCCTGATAGACCCAAGGGAGCCCTACAAATTGACATCCGGAACCTGGACTGCTAAGTTTTCTTTCCCAGGGAAAATGGAAAACGGATGTGCCCAGGGGCCCCTGCCCCTGACTGCAAAGAATCCTTATATCGAAGGATGGACCCCACACCGAAGTTGTCCCCACCTCAAATTTGTGCTGCCCTGATAGACCCAAGGGAGCCCTACCAACTGATATCAGGAACCTGGACTGCTGAGTTTTCTTTCCCAGGGAAAATGGAAAAAGGATGTGCCCAGGGGCCCCTGGCCTTGGGCCCCTGGCCCTGACTGCAAAAAATCCTTATATCGAAGGATGGACCCCACACCGAAGTTGTCCCCACCTCAAACTTGTGCTGCCCTGATACATCCAAGGGAGCCCTTCAAACTGACATCAGGAACCTGGACTGCTGAGTTTTCTTTCCCAGGTAAAATGGAAAAAGGATGTGCCGGGGGGCCCCTGGCCCTAACTGTAAAAAATCCTTATATCGAAGGATGGACCCCACACCGAAGTTCTGCCCACTTCAAACTTGTGCTGCCCTGATAGACCCAAGGGAGCCCTACAAACTGACATCAAGAACCTGGACTGCTGAGTTTTCTTTCCCAGGGAAAATGGAAAAAGGATGTGCCCGGGGGCCCCTGGTCCTGACTGCAAAGAATCCTTATATCGAAGGATGGACCCCACACCGAAGTTGTCCCCACCTCAAACTTGTGCTGCCCTGATAGACCCAAGGGAGCCCTACAAACTGACATCAGGAACCTCGACTGCTGAGTTTTCTTTCCCAGGGAAAATGGAAAAAGGCTGTGCCCGGGGGCCCCTGGCCATGACTGCAAAAACTCCTAATATCAAAGGATTGACCCCACACCGAAGTTGTCCCCACCTCAAACTTGTGCTGCCCTGATAGACCCAAGGGAGCCCTACAAACTGACATCAGGAACCTGGACTGCTGAGTTTTCTTTCCCAGGGAAAATGGAAAAAGGATGTGACCAGGGGCTCCTGGCCCTGACTGCAAAGAATCCTTATATCGAAGGATGGACCCCACACCGAAGATGTCCCCACCTCAAACTTGTGCTGCCCTGATAGACCCAAGGGAGCCCTACAAACTGACATCAGGAACCTGGACTGCTGAGTTTTCTTTCCCAGGGAAAATGGGAAAAGGATGTGCCCGGGGGCCCCTGGCCCTGGGCTGGGTCCTCACTGCAAAGAATCCTTATATCGAAGGATGGACCCCACTCCAAAGTTGTCCCCACCTCAAACTTGTGCTGCCCTGATAGACCCAAGGGAGCCCTACAAACTGACATCAGGAACCTGGACTGCTGAGTTTTCTTTCCCAGGGAAAATGGAAAAAGGATGTGCCCAGCGGCTCCTGGCCCTGACTGCAAAGAATCCTTATATCGAAGGATGGACCCCACACCGAAGATGTCCCCACCTCAAACTTGTGCTGCCCTGATAGACCCAAGGGAGCCCTACAAACTGACATCAGGAACCTGGACTGCTGAGTTTTCTTTCCCAGGGAAAATGGAAAAAGGATGTGCCCAGGGGCCCGTGGCCCTGGGCCCCTGGCCCTGACTGCAAAAAATCCTTATATCAAAGGATGGACCCCACACCGAAGTTGTCCCCACCTCAAACTTGTGCTGCCCTGATACATCCAAGGGAGCCCTACAAACTGACATCAGGAACCTGGACTGCTGAGTTTTCTTTCCCAGGGAAAATGGAAAAAGGATGTGCCCAGGGGCCCCTGCCCCTGACTGCAAAAAATCCTTATATCGAAGGATGCACCCCACACCGAAGTTGTGCCCACCTCAAACTTGTGCTGCCCTGATACACCCAAGGGAGCCCTACAAACTGACATCAGGAACCTGGACTGCTGAGTTTTCTTTCCCAGGGAAAATGGCCAAAAGATGCGCCCAGGGGCCCCTGGCCCTGACTGCAAAGAATCCTTATATCGAAGGATGGACCCCACACCGAAGTTGTCCCCACCTCAAACTTGTGCTGCCCTGATAGACCCAAGGGAGCCCTACAAACTGACATCAGGAACCTGGACTGCTGAGTTTTCTTTCCCAGGGAAAATGGAAAAAGGATGTGCCCAGGGGCCCTTGGCCCTGACTGCAAAAAATCCTTTTATCGAAGGATGGACCCCACACCGAAGTTGTGCCCACCTCAAACTTGTGCTGCCCTGATAGACCCAAGGCAGCCCTACCAACTGATATCAGGAACCTGGACTGCTGAGTTTTCTTTCCCAGGGAAAATGGAAAAAGGATGTGCCCAGGGGCCCTTGGCCCTGACTGCAAAAAATCCTTATATCGAAGGATGGACCCCACACCGAAGTTGTGCCCACCTCAAACTTGTGCTGCCCTGATAGACCCAAGGGAGCCCTACAAACTGACATCAAGAACCTGGACTGCTGAGTTTTCTTTCCCAGGGAAAATGGAAAAAGGATGTGCCCAGGGGCCCCTAGCCCTGGGCAGGGACCTCACTGCAAGAAATCCTTATATCGAAGGATGGACCCCACACCGAAGTTGTCCCCACCTCAAACTTGTGCTGCCCTGATAGACCCAAGGGAGCCCTACCAACTGACATCAGGAACCTGGACTGCTGAGATTTCTTTCCCAGAGAAAATGGAAAAAGGATGTGCCCAGGGGCCCCTGACCCTGACTGCAAAGAATCCTTATATCGAAGGACGGACCCCACACCGAAGTTGTCCCCACCTCAAACTTGTGCTGCCCTGATACACCCAAGGGAGCCCTACAAATTGACATCAGGAACCTGGACTGCTGAGTTTTCTTTCCCAGGGAAAATGGAAAAAGGATGTGCCCAGGGGCCCCTGGCCTTGGGCCCCTGGCCCTGACTGCAAAAAATCCTTATATCGAAGGATGGACCCCACACCGAAGTTGTCCCCACCTCAAACTTGTGCTGCCCTGATAGACCCAAGGGAGCCCTACAAACTGACATCAGGAACCTGGACTGCTGAGTTTTCTTTCCCAGGTAAAATGGAAAAAGGATGTGCCCAGGGGCCCCCGGCCCTAACTGCAAAAAATCCTTATATCGAAGGATGGACCCCACACCGAAGTTGTCCCCACCTCAAACTTGTGCTGCCCTGATAGACCCAAGGGAGCCCTACAAACTGACATCAAGAACCTGGACTGCTGAGTTTTCTTTCCCAGGGAAAATGGAAAAAGGATGTGCCCGGGGGCCCCTGGCCCTGACTGCAAAGAATCCTTATATCGAAGGACGGACCCCACACCGAAGTTGTCCCCACCTCAAACTTGTGCTGCCCTGATACACCCAAGGCAGCCCTACAAACTGACATCAGGAACCTGGACTGCTGAGTTTTCTTTCCCAGGGAAAATGGAAAAAGGTTGTGCCCAGGGGCCCTTGGCCCTGACTGCAAAAAATCCTTATATCGAAGGATGGACCCCACACCGAAGTTGTGCCCACCTCAAACTTGTGCTGCCCTGATAGACCCAAGGCAGCCCTACAAACTGACATCAGGAACCTGGACTGCTGAGTTTTCTTTCCCAGGGAAAATGGAAAAAGGATGTGCCCAGGGGCCCTTGGCCCTGACTGCAAAAAATCCTTATATCGAAGGATGGACCCCACACCGAAGTTGTGCCCACCTCAAACTTGTGCTGCCCTGATAGACCCAAGGGAGCCCTACAAACTGACATCAGGAACCTGGACTGCTGAGTTTTCTTTCCCAGGGAAAATGGAAAAAGGATGTGCCCAGGGGCCCCTAGCCCTGGGCAGGGACCTCACTGCAAGAAATCCTTATATCGAAGGATGGACCCCACACCGAAGTTGTCCCCACCTCAAACTTGTGCTGCCCTGATAGACCCAATGGAGCCCTACAAACTGACATCAGGAACCTGGACTGCTGAGTTTTCTTTCCCAGGGAAAATGGAAAAAGGATGTGCCTGGGGGCCCCTGGCCCTGACTGCAAAGAATCCTTATATCGAAGGATGGACCCCACACCGAAGATGTCCCCACCTCAAACTTGTGCTGCCCTGATAGACCCAAGGGAGCCCTACCAACTGACATCAGGAACCTGGACTGCTGAGTTTTCTTTCCCAGGGAAAATGGAAAAAGGATGTGCCCAGGGGCCCCTGGCCCTGGGCCCCTGGCCCTGACTGCAAAAAATCCTTATATCGAAGGATGGACCCCACACCGATGTTGTCCCCACCTCAAACTTGTGCTGCCCTGATACATCCAAGGGAGCCCTACAAACTGACATCAGGAACCTGGACTGCTGAGTTTTCTTTCCCAGGGAAAATGGAAAAAGGATGTTCCCAGGGGAAATGGAAAAAGGATGTGCCCAGGGGCCCCTGGCCCTGGGCCCCTGGCCCTGACTGCAAAAAATCCTTATATCGAAGGATGGACCCCACACCGAAGTTGTCCCCACCTCAAACTTGTGCTGCCCTGATAGACCCAAGGGAGCCCTACCAAGTGACATCAGGAACCTGGACTGCTGAGTTTTCTTTCCCAGGGAAAATGGAAAAAGGATGTGCCCGGGGGCCCCTGGCCCTGACTGCAAAAAATCCTTATAGCGAAGGATGGACCCCACACCGAAGTTGTCCCCACCTCAAACTTGTCCTGCCCTGATAGACCCAAGGCAGCCCTAAAAACTGGCATCAGGAACCTGGACTGCTGAGTTTTCTTTCCCAGGGAAAATGGAAAAAGGATGTGCCCAGGGGCCCCTGGACCTGGGCAGGGGCCTCACTGCAAAAAATCCTTATATCGAAGGATGGACCCCACACCGAAGCTGTCCCCACCTCAAACTTGTGCTGCCCTGATAGACCCAAGGGAGCCCTACAAACTGACATCAGGAACCTGGACTGCTGAGTTTTCTTTCCCAGGGAAAATGGAAAAAGGATGTGCCCAGGGGCCCCTGGCCCTGGGCCCCTGGCCCTGACTGCAAAAAATCCTTATATCGAAGGATGGACCCCACACTGAAGTTGTCCCCACCTCAAACTTGTGCTGCCCTGATAGACCCAAGGGAGCCCTACAAACTGACATCAGGAACCTGGACTGCTGAGTTTTCTTTCCCAGGGAAAATGGAAAAAGGATGTGCCCAGGGGCCCCTGGCCCTGGGCCCCTGGCCCTGACTGCAAAAAATCCATATATCGAAGGATGGACCCCACACTGAAGTTGTCCCCACCTCAAACTTGTGCTGCCCTGATACACCCAAGGGAGCCCTACAAACTGACATCAAGAACCTGGACTGCTGAGTTTTCTTTCCCAGAGAAAATGGAAAAAGGATGTGCCCGGGGGCCCCTGGCCCTGACTGCAAAAATTCCTTATATCGAAGGATGGACCCCACACCAAAGTTGTCCCCACCTCAAACTTGTGCTGCCCTGATAGACCCAATGGAGCCCTACAAACTGACATCAGGAACCTGGACTGCTGAGTTTTCTTTCCCAGGGAAAATGGAAAAAGGATGTGCCCAGGGGCCCCTGGCCCTGACTGCAAAGAATCCTTATATCGAAGGATGCACCCCACACCGAAGTTGTGCCCACCTCAAACTTGTGCTGCCCTGATAGACCCATGGGAGCCCTACAAACTGACATCAGGAACCTGGACTGCTGAGTTTTCTTTCCCAGGGAAAATGGAAAACGGATGTGCCCAGGGGCCCCTGGCCCTGACTGCAAAAATTCCTTATATCGAAGGATGGACCCCACACCGAAGATGTCCCCACCTCAAACTTGTGCTGCCCTGATAGACCCAAGGGAGCCCTACCAACTGACATCAGGAACCTGGACTGCTGAGTTTTCTTTCCCAGGGAAAATGGAAAAAGGATGTGCCCAGGGGCCCCTGGCCCTGGGCAGGGGCCTCACTGCAAAAAATCCTTATATCGAAGGATGGAGCCCACACCGAAGTTTTCCCCACCTCAAACTTGTGCTGCCCTGATAGACCCAAGGGAGCCCTACAAACTGACATCCGGAACCTGGACTGCTGAGTTTTCTTTCCCAGGGAAAATGGAAAACGGATGTGCCCAGGAGCACCTGGCCATGACTGCAAAAAATCCTTATATCGAAGGATGGACCCCACACCGAAGTTGTGCCCACCTCAAACTTGTGCTGCCCTGATAGACCCAATGGAGCCCTACAAACTGACATCAGGAACCTGGACTGCTGAGTTTTCTTTCCCAGGGAAAATGGAAAAAGGATGTGCCTGGGGGCCCCTGGCCCTGACTGCAAAGAATCCTTATATCGAAGGATGGACCCCACACCGAAGATGTCCCCACCTCAAACTTGTGCTGCCCTGATAGACCCAAGGGAGCCCTACCAACTGACATCAGGAACCTGGACTGCTGAGTTTTCTTTCCCAGGGAAAATGGAAAAAGGATGTGCCCAGGGGCCCCTGGCCTTGGGCCCCTGGCCCTGACTGCAAAAAATCCTTATATCGAAGGATGGACCCCACACCGAAGTTGTCCCCACCTCAAACTTGTGCTGCCCTGATAGACCCAAGGGAGCCCTACAAACTGACATCAGCAACCTGGACTGCTGAGTTTTCTTTCCCAGGGAAAATGGAAAAAGGATGTGCCCAGCGGCTCCTGGCCCTAACTGCAAAGAATCCTTATATCGAAGGATGGACCCCACACCGAAGATGTCCCCACCTCAAACTTGTGCTGCCCTGATAGACCCAAGGGAGCCCTACAAACTGACATCAGGAACCTGGACTGCTGAGTTTTCTTTCCCAGGGAAAATGGAAAAAGGATGTGCCCAGGGGCCCCTGGCCCTGGGCCCCTGGCCCTGACTGCAAAAAATCCTTATATCGAAGGATGGACCCCACACCGAAGTTGTCCCCACCTCAAACTTGTGCTGCCCTGATAGACCCAAGGGAGCCCTACAAACTGACATCAGGAACCTGGACTGCTGAGTTTTCTTTCCCAGGGAAAATGGAAAAAGGATGTGCCCAGGGGCCCCTGGCCCTGGGCCCCTGGCCCTGACTGCAAAAAATCCTTATATCGAAGGATGGAGCCCACACCGAAGTTGTGCCCACCTCAAACTTGTGCTGCCCTGATAGACCCAAGGGAGCCCTACAAACTGACATCAGCAACCTGGACTGCTGAGTTTTCTTTCCCAGGGAAAATGGAAAAAGGATGTGCCCAGGGGCCCTTGGCCCTGACTGCAAAAAATCCTTATATCGAAGGATGGACCCCACACCGAAGTTGTGCCCACCTCAAACTTGTGCTGCCCTGATAGACCCAAGGGAGCCCTACAAACTGACATCAGGAACCTGGACTGCTGAGTTTTCTTTCCCAGAGAAAATGGAAAAAGGATGTGCCCAGGAGCCCCTGGCCCTGACTGCAAAAAATCCTTATATCGAAGGATGGACCCCACACCGAAGTTGTCCCCACCTCAAACTTGTGCTGCCCTGATAGACCCAAGGGAGCCCTACAAATTGACATCCGGAACCTGGACTGCTAAGTTTTCTTTCCCAGGGAAAATGGAAAACGGATGTGCCCAGGGGCCCCTGGCCAGGACTGCAAAAAATCCTTATATCGAAGGATGGACCCCACACCGAAGTTGTCCCCACCTCAAACTTGTGCTGCCCTGATAGACCCAAGGGAGCCCTACAAACTGACATCAGGAACCTGGACTGCTGAGTTTTCTTTCCCAGGGAAAATGGAAAAAGGATGTGCCCAGGGCCCCCTGCCCCTGACTGCAAAGAATCCTTATATCGAAGGATGGACCCCACACCGAAGTTGTCCCCACCTCAAATTTGTGCTGCCCTGATAGACCCAAGGGAGCCCTACCAACTGATATCAGGAACCTGGACTGCTGAGTTTTCTTTCCCAGGGAAAATGGAAAAAGGATGTGCCCAGGGGCCCCTGGCCTTGGGCCCCTGGCCCTGACTGCAAAAAATCCTTATATCGAAGGATGGACCCCACACCGAAGTTGTCCCCACCTCAAACTTGTGCTGCCCTGATACATCCAAGGGAGCCCTTCAAACTGACATCAGGAACCTGGACTGCTGAGTTTTCTTTCCCAGGTAAAATGGAAAAAGGATGTGCCGGGGGGCCCCTGGCCCTAACTGTAAAAAATCCTTATATCGAAGGATGGACCCCACACCGAAGTTCTGCCCACTTCAAACTTGTGCTGCCCTGATAGACCCAAGGGAGCCCTACAAACTGACATCAAGAACCTGGACTGCTGAGTTTTCTTTCCCAGGGAAAATGGAAAAAGGATGTGCCCGGGGGCCCCTGGTCCTGACTGCAAAGAATCCTTATATCGAAGGATGGACCCCACACCGAAGTTGTCCCCACCTCAAACTTGTGCTGCCCTGATAGACCCAAGGGAGCCCTACAAACTGACATCAGGAACCTCGACTGCTGAGTTTTCTTTCCCAGGGAAAATGGAAAAAGGCTGTGCCCGGGGGCCCCTGGCCATGACTGCAAAAAATCCTAATATCAAAGGATTGACCCCACACCGAAGTTGTCCCCACCTCAAACTTGTGCTGCCCTGATAGACCCAAGGGAGCCCTACAAACTGACATCAGGAACCTGGACTGCTGAGTTTTCTTTCCCAGGGAAAATGGAAAAAGGATGTGACCAGGGGCTCCTGGCCCTGACTGCAAAGAATCCTTATATCGAAGGATGGACCCCACACCGAAGATGTCCCCACCTCAAACTTGTGCTGCCCTGATAGACCCAAGGGAGCCCTACAAACTGACATCAGGAACCTGGACTGCTGAGTTTTCTTTCCCAGGGAAAATGGGAAAAGGATGTGCCCGGGGGCCCCTGGCCCTGGGCTGGGTCCTCACTGCAAAGAATCCTTATATCGAAGGATGGACCCCACTCCAAAGTTGTCCCCACCTCAAACTTGTGCTGCCCTGATAGACCCAAGGGAGCCCTACAAACTGACATCAGGAACCTGGACTGCTGAGTTTTCTTTCCCAGGGAAAATGGAAAAAGGATGTGCCCAGCGGCTCCTGGCCCTGACTGCAAAGAATCCTTATATCGAAGGATGGACCCCACACCGAAGATGTCCCCACCTCAAACTTGTGCTGCCCTGATAGACCCAAGGGAGCCCTACAAACTGACATCAGGAACCTGGACTGCTGAGTTTTCTTTCCCAGGGAAAATGGAAAAAGGATGTGCCCAGGGGCCCGTGGCCCTGGGCCCCTGGCCCTGACTGCAAAAAATCCTTATATCAAAGGATGGACCCCACACCGAAGTTGTCCCCACCTCAAACTTGTGCTGCCCTGATACATCCAAGGGAGCCCTACAAACTGACATCAGGAACCTGGACTGCTGAGTTTTCTTTCCCAGGGAAAATGGAAAAAGGATGTGCCCAGGGGCCCCTGCCCCTGACTGCAAAAAATCCTTATATCGAAGGATGCACCCCACACCGAAGTTGTGCCCACCTCAAACTTGTGCTGCCCTGATACACCCAAGGGAGCCCTACAAACTGACATCAGGAACCTGGACTGCTGAGTTTTCTTTCCCAGGGAAAATGGCCAAAAGATGCGCCCAGGGGCCCCTGGCCCTGACTGCAAAGAATCCTTATATCGAAGGATGGACCCCACACCGAAGTTGTCCCCACCTCAAACTTGTGCTGCCCTGATAGACCCAAGGGAGCCCTACAAACTGACATCAGGAACCTGGACTGCTGAGTTTTCTTTCCCAGGGAAAATGGAAAAAGGATGTGCCCAGGGGCCCTTGGCCCTGACTGCAAAAAATCCTTTTATCGAAGGATGGACCCCACACCGAAGTTGTGCCCACCTCAAACTTGTGCTGCCCTGATAGACCCAAGGCAGCCCTACCAACTGATATCAGGAACCTGGACTGCTGAGTTTTCTTTCCCAGGGAAAATGGAAAAAGGATGTGCCCAGGGGCCCTTGGCCCTGACTGCAAAAAATCCTTATATCGAAGGATGGACCCCACACCGAAGTTGTGCCCACCTCAAACTTGTGCTGCCCTGATAGACCCAAGGGAGCCCTACAAACTGACATCAAGAACCTGGACTGCTGAGTTTTCTTTCCCAGGGAAAATGGAAAAAGGATGTGCCCAGGGGCCCCTAGCCCTGGGCAGGGACCTCACTGCAAGAAATCCTTATATCGAAGGATGGACCCCACACCGAAGTTGTCCCCACCTCAAACTTGTGCTGCCCTGATAGACCCAAGGGAGCCCTACCAACTGACATCAGGAACCTGGACTGCTGAGATTTCTTTCCCAGAGAAAATGGAAAAAGGATGTGCCCAGGGGCCCCTGACCCTGACTGCAAAGAATCCTTATATCGAAGGACGGACCCCACACCGAAGTTGTCCCCACCTCAAACTTGTGCTGCCCTGATACACCCAAGGGAGCCCTACAAATTGACATCAGGAACCTGGACTGCTGAGTTTTCTTTCCCAGGGAAAATGGAAAAAGGATGTGCCCAGGGGCCCCTGGCCTTGGGCCCCTGGCCCTGACTGCAAAAAATCCTTATATCGAAGGATGGACCCCACACCGAAGTTGTCCCCACCTCAAACTTGTGCTGCCCTGATAGACCCAAGGGAGCCCTACAAACTGACATCAGGAACCTGGACTGCTGAGTTTTCTTTCCCAGGTAAAATGGAAAAAGGATGTGCCCAGGGGCCCCCGGCCCTAACTGCAAAAAATCCTTATATCGAAGGATGGACCCCACACCGAAGTTGTCCCCACCTCAAACTTGTGCTGCCCTGATAGACCCAAGGGAGCCCTACAAACTGACATCAAGAACCTGGACTGCTGAGTTTTCTTTCCCAGGGAAAATGGAAAAAGGATGTGCCCGGGGGCCCCTGGCCCTGACTGCAAAGAATCCTTATATCGAAGGACGGACCCCACACCGAAGTTGTCCCCACCTCAAACTTGTGCTGCCCTGATACACCCAAGGCAGCCCTACAAACTGACATCAGGAACCTGGACTGCTGAGTTTTCTTTCCCAGGGAAAATGGAAAAAGGTTGTGCCCAGGGGCCCTTGGCCCTGACTGCAAAAAATCCTTATATCGAAGGATGGACCCCACACCGAAGTTGTGCCCACCTCAAACTTGTGCTGCCCTGATAGACCCAAGGCAGCCCTACAAACTGACATCAGGAACCTGGACTGCTGAGTTTTCTTTCCCAGGGAAAATGGAAAAAGGATGTGCCCAGGGGCCCTTGGCCCTGACTGCAAAAAATCCTTATATCGAAGGATGGACCCCACACCGAAGTTGTGCCCACCTCAAACTTGTGCTGCCCTGATAGACCCAAGGGAGCCCTACAAACTGACATCAGGAACCTGGACTGCTGAGTTTTCTTTCCCAGGGAAAATGGAAAAAGGATGTGCCCAGGGGTGCCTAGCCCTGGGCAGGGACCTCACTGCAAGAAATCCTTATATCGAAGGATGGACCCCACACCGAAGTTGTCCCCACCTCAAACTTGTGCTGCCCTGATACACCCAAGGGAGCCCTACAAACTGACATCAGGAACCTGGACTGCTGAGTTTTCTTTCCCAGGGAAAATGGAAAAAGGATGTGCCTGGGGGCCCCTGGCCCTGACTGCAAAGAATCCTTATATCGAAGGATGGACCCCACACCGAAGATGTCCCCACCTCAAACTTGTGCTGCCCTGATAGACCCAAGGGAGCCCTACCAACTGACATCAGGAACCTGGACTGCTGAGTTTTCTTTCCCAGGGAAAATGGAAAAAGGATGTGCCCAGGGGCCCCTGGCCCTGGGCCCCTGGCCCTGACTGCAAAAAATCCTTATATCGAAGGATGGACCCCACACCGATGTTGTCCCCACCTCAAACTTGTGCTGCCCTGATACATCCAAGGGAGCCCTACAAACTGACATCAGGAACCTGGACTGCTGAGTTTTCTTTCCCAGGGAAAATGGAAAAAGGATGTGCCCAGGGGCCCCTGGCCCTGGGCCCCTGGCCCTGACTGCAAAAAATCCTTATATCGAAGGATGGACCCCACACCGAAGTTGTCCCCACCTCAAACTTGTGCTGCCCTGATAGACCCAAGGGAGCCCTACCAAGTGACATCAGGAACCTGGACTGCTGAGTTTTCTTTCCCAGGGAAAATGGAAAAAGGATGTGCCCGGGGGCCCCTGGCCCTGACTGCAAAAAATCCTTATAGCGAAGGATGGACCCCACACCGAAGTTGTCCCCACCTCAAACTTGTCCTGCCCTGATAGACCCAAGGCAGCCCTAAAAACTGGCATCAGGAACCTGGACTGCTGAGTTTTCTTTCCCAGGGAAAATGGAAAAAGGATGTGCCCAGGGGCCCCTGGACCTGGGCAGGGGCCTCACTGCAAAAAATCCTTATATCGAAGGATGGACCCCACACCGAAGCTGTCCCCACCTCAAACTTGTGCTGCCCTGATAGACCCAAGGGAGCCCTACAAACTGACATCAGGAACCTGGACTGCTGAGTTTTCTTTCCCAGGGAAAATGGAAAAAGGATGTGCCCAGGGGCCCCTGGCCCTGGGCCCCTGGCCCTGACTGCAAAAAATCCTTATATCGAAGGATGGACCCCACACTGAAGTTGTCCCCACCTCAAACTTGTGCTGCCCTGATAGACCCAAGGGAGCCCTACAAACTGACATCAGGAACCTGGACTGCTGAGTTTTCTTTCCCAGGGAAAATGGAAAAAGGATGTGCCCAGGGGCCCCTGGCCCTGGGCCCCTGGCCCTGACTGCAAAAAATCCATATATCGAAGGATGGACCCCACACTGAAGTTGTCCCCACCTCAAACTTGTGCTGCCCTGATACACCCAAGGGAGCCCTACAAACTGACATCAAGAACCTGGACTGCTGAGTTTTCTTTCCCAGAGAAAATGGAAAAAGGATGTGCCCGGGGGCCCCTGGCCCTGACTGCAAAAATTCCTTATATCGAAGGATGGACCCCACACCAAAGTTGTCCCCACCTCAAACTTGTGCTGCCCTGATAGACCCAATGGAGCCCTACAAACTGACATCAGGAACCTGGACTGCTGAGTTTTCTTTCCCAGGGAAAATGGAAAAAGGATGTGCCCAGGGGCCCCTGGCCCTGACTGCAAAGAATCCTTATATCGAAGGATGCACCCCACACCGAAGTTGTGCCCACCTCAAACTTGTGCTGCCCTGATAGACCCATGGGAGCCCTACAAACTGACATCAGGAACCTGGACTGCTGAGTTTTCTTTCCCAGGGAAAATGGAAAACGGATGTGCCCAGGGGCCCCTGGCCCTGACTGCAAAAATTCCTTATATCGAAGGATGGACCCCACACCGAAGATGTCCCCACCTCAAACTTGTGCTGCCCTGATAGACCCAAGGGAGCCCTACCAACTGACATCAGGAACCTGGACTGCTGAGTTTTCTTTCCCAGGGAAAATGGAAAAAGGATGTGCCCAGGGGCCCCTGGCCCTGGGCAGGGGCCTCACTGCAAAAAATCCTTATATCGAAGGATGGAGCCCACACCGAAGTTGTGCCCACCTCAAACTTGTGCTGCCCTGATACACCCAAGGGAGCCCTACAAACTGACATCAGGAACCTGGACTGCTGAGTTTTCTTTCCCAGGGAAAATGGAAAAAGGATGTGCCCAGGGGCCCGTGGCCCTGACTGCAAAAATCCTTATATCGAAGGATGGACCCCACACCGAAGTTTTCCCCACCTCAAACTTGTGCTGCCCTGATAGACCCAAGGGAGCCCTACAAACTGACATCCGGAACCTGGACTGCTGAGTTTTCTTTCCCAGGGAAAATGGAAAACGGATGTGCCCAGGAGCCCCTGGCCATGACTGCAAAAAATCCTTATATCGAAGGATGGACCCCACACCGAAGTTGTGCCCACCTCAAACTTGTGCTGCCCTGATAGACCCAATGGAGCCCTACAAACTGACATCAGGAACCTGGACTGCTGAGTTTTCTTTCCCAGGGAAAATGGAAAAAGGATGTGCCTGGGGGCCCCTGGCCCTGACTGCAAAGAATCCTTATATCGAAGGATGGACCCCACACCGAAGATGTCCCCACCTCAAACTTGTGCTGCCCTGATAGACCCAAGGGAGCCCTACCAACTGACATCAGGAACCTGGACTGCTGAGTTTTCTTTCCCAGGGAAAATGGAAAAAGGATGTGCCCAGGGGCCCCTGGCCTTGGGCCCCTGGCCCTGACTGCAAAAAATCCTTATATCGAAGGATGGACCCCACACCGAAGTTGTCCCCACCTCAAACTTGTGCTGCCCTGATAGACCCAAGGGAGCCCTACAAACTGACATCAGCAACCTGGACTGCTGAGTTTTCTTTCCCAGGGAAAATGGAAAAAGGATGTGCCCAGCGGCTCCTGGCCCTAACTGCAAAGAATCCTTATATCGAAGGATGGACCCCACACCGAAGATGTCCCCACCTCAAACTTGTGCTGCCCTGATAGACCCAAGGGAGCCCTACAAACTGACATCAGGAACCTGGACTGCTGAGTTTTCTTTCCCAGGGAAAATGGAAAAAGGATGTGCCCAGGGGCCCCTGGCCCTGGGCCCCTGGCCCTGACTGCAAAAAATCCTTATATCGAAGGATGGACCCCACACCGAAGTTGTCCGCACCTCAAACTTGTGCTGCCCTGATAGACCCAAGGGAGCCCTACAAACTGACATCAGGAACCTGGACTGCTGAGTTTTCTTTCCCAGGGAAAATGGAAAAAGGATGTGCCCAGGGGCCCCTGGCCCTGGGCCCCTGGCCCTGACTGCAAAAAATCCTTATATCGAAGGATGGACCCCACACCGATATTGTCCCCACCTCAAACTTGTGCTGCCCTGATACATCCAAGGGAGCCCTACAAACTGACATCAGGAACCTGGACTGCTGAGTTTTCTTTCCCAGGGAAAATGGAAAAAGGATGTGCCCAGGGGCCCCTGGCCCTGGGCCCCTGGCCCTGACTGCAAAAAATCCTTATATCGAAGGATGGAGCCCACACCGAAGTTGTGCCCACCTCAAACTTGTGCTGCCCTGATAGACCCAAGGGAGCCCTACAAACTGACATCAGCAACCTGGACTGCTGAGTTTTCTTTCCCAGGGAAAATGGAAAAAGGATGTGCCCAGGGGCCCTTGGCCCTGACTGCAAAAAATCCTTATATCGAAGGATGGACCCCACACCGAAGTTGTGCCCACCTCAAACTTGTGCTGCCCTGATAGACCCAAGGGAGCCCTACAAACTGACATCAGGAACCTGGACTGCTGAGTTTTCTTTCCCAGAGAAAATGGAAAAAGGATGTGCCCAGGAGCCCCTGGCCCTGACTGCAAAAAATCCTTATATCGAAGGATGGACCCCACACCGAAGTTGTCCCCACCTCAAACTTGTGCTGCCCTGATAGACCCAAGGGAGCCCTACAAATTGACATCCGGAACCTGGACTGCTAAGTTTTCTTTCCCAGGGAAAATGGAAAACGGATGTGCCCAGGGGCCCCTGGCCAGGACTGCAAAAAATCCTTATATCGAAGGATGGACCCCACACCGAAGTTGTCCCCACCTCAAACTTGTGCTGCCCTGATAGACCCAAGGGAGCCCTACAAACTGACATCAGGAACCTGGACTGCTGAGTTTTCTTTCCCAGGGAAAATGGAAAAAGGATGTGCCCAGGGCCCCCTGCCCCTGACTGCAAAGAATCCTTATATCGAAGGATGGACCCCACACCGAAGTTGTCCCCACCTCAAATTTGTGCTGCCCTGATAGACCCAAGGGAGCCCTACCAACTGATATCAGGAACCTGGACTGCTGAGTTTTCTTTCCCAGGGAAAATGGAAAAAGGATGTGCCCAGGGGCCCCTGGCCTTGGGCCCCTGGCCCTGACTGCAAAAAATCCTTATATCGAAGGATGGACCCCACACCGAAGTTGTCCCCACCTCAAACTTGTGCTGCCCTGATACATCCAAGGGAGCCCTTCAAACTGACATCAGGAACCTGGACTGCTGAGTTTTCTTTCCCAGGTAAAATGGAAAAAGGATGTGCCGGAGGGCCCCTGGCCCTAACTGTAAAAAATCCTTATATCGAAGGATGGACCCCACACCGAAGTTCTGCCCACTTCAAACTTGTGCTGCCCTGATAGACCCAAGGGAGCCCTACAAACTGACATCAAGAACCTGGACTGCTGAGTTTTCTTTCCCAGGGAAAATGGAAAAAGGATGTGCCCGGGGGCCCCTGGTCCTGACTGCAAAGAATCCTTATATCGAAGGATGGACCCCACACCGAAGTTGTCCCCACCTCAAACTTGTGCTGCCCTGATAGACCCAAGGGAGCCCTACAAACTGACATCAGGAACCTCGACTGCTGAGTTTTCTTTCCCAGGGAAAATGGAAAAAGGCTGTGCCCGGGGGCCCCTGGCCATGACTGCAAAAAATCCTAATATCAAAGGATTGACCCCACACCGAAGTTGTCCCCACCTCAAACTTGTGCTGCCCTGATAGACCCAAGGGAGCCCTACAAACTGACATCAGGAACCTGGACTGCTGAGTTTTCTTTCCCAGGGAAAATGGAAAAAGGATGTGACCAGGGGCTCCTGGCCCTGACTGCAAAGAATCCTTATATCGAAGGATGGACCCCACACCGAAGATGTCCCCACCTCAAACTTGTGCTGCCCTGATAGACCCAAGGGAGCCCTACAAACTGACATCAGGAACCTGGACTGCTGAGTTTTCTTTCCCAGGGAAAATGGGAAAAGGATGTGCCCGGGGGCCCCTGGCCCTGGGCTGGGTCCTCACTGCAAAGAATCCTTATATCGAAGGATGGACCCCACTCCAAAGTTGTCCCCACCTCAAACTTGTGCTGCCCTGATAGACCCAAGGGAGCCCTACAAACTGACATCAGGAACCTGGACTGCTGAGTTTTCTTTCCCAGGGAAAATGGAAAAAGGATGTGCCCAGCGGCTCCTGGCCCTGACTGCAAAGAATCCTTATATCGAAGGATGGACCCCACACCGAAGATGTCCCCACCTCAAACTTGTGCTGCCCTGATAGACCCAAGGGAGCCCTACAAACTGACATCAGGAACCTGGACTGCTGAGTTTTCTTTCCCAGGGAAAATGGAAAAAGGATGTGCCCAGGGGCCCGTGGCCCTGGGCCCCTGGCCCTGACTGCAAAAAATCCTTATATCAAAGGATGGACCCCACACCGAAGTTGTCCCCACCTCAAACTTGTGCTGCCCTGATACATCCAAGGGAGCCCTACAAACTGACATCAGGAACCTGGACTGCTGAGTTTTCTTTCCCAGGGAAAATGGAAAAAGGATGTGCCCAGGGGCCCCTGCCCCTGACTGCAAAAAATCCTTATATCGAAGGATGCACCCCACACCGAAGTTGTGCCCACCTCAAACTTGTGCTGCCCTGATACACCCAAGGGAGCCCTACAAACTGACATCAGGAACCTGGACTGCTGAGTTTTCTTTCCCAGGGAAAATGGCCAAAAGATGCGCCCAGGGGCCCCTGGCCCTGACTGCAAAGAATCCTTATATCGAAGGATGGACCCCACACCGAAGTTGTCCCCACCTCAAACTTGTGCTGCCCTGATAGACCCAAGGGAGCCCTACAAACTGACATCAGGAACCTGGACTGCTGAGTTTTCTTTCCCAGGGAAAATGGAAAAAGGATGTGCCCAGGGGCCCTTGGCCCTGACTGCAAAAAATCCTTTTATCGAAGGATGGACCCCACACCGAAGTTGTGCCCACCTCAAACTTGTGCTGCCCTGATAGACCCAAGGCAGCCCTACCAACTGATATCAGGAACCTGGACTGCTGAGTTTTCTTTCCCAGGGAAAATGGAAAAAGGATGTGCCCAGGGGCCCTTGGCCCTGACTGCAAAAAATCCTTATATCGAAGGATGGACCCCACACCGAAGTTGTGCCCACCTCAAACTTGTGCTGCCCTGATAGACCCAAGGGAGCCCTACAAACTGACATCAAGAACCTGGACTGCTGAGTTTTCTTTCCCAGGGAAAATGGAAAAAGGATGTGCCCAGGGGCCCCTAGCCCTGGGCAGGGACCTCACTGCAAGAAATCCTTATATCGAAGGATGGACCCCACACCGAAGTTGTCCCCACCTCAAACTTGTGCTGCCCTGATAGACCCAAGGGAGCCCTACCAACTGACATCAGGAACCTGGACTGCTGAGATTTCTTTCCCAGAGAAAATGGAAAAAGGATGTGCCCAGGGGCCCCTGACCCTGACTGCAAAGAATCCTTATATCGAAGGACGAACCCCACACCGAAGTTGTCCCCACCTCAAACTTGTGCTGCCCTGATACACCCAAGGGAGCCCTACAAATTGACATCAGGAACCTGGACTGCTGAGTTTTCTTTCCCAGGGAAAATGGAAAAAGGATGTGCCCAGGGGCCCCTGGCCTTGGGCCCCTGGCCCTGACTGCAAAAAATCCTTATATCGAAGGATGGACCCCACACCGAAGTTGTCCCCACCTCAAACTTGTGCTGCCCTGATAGACCCAAGGGAGCCCTACAAACTGACATCAGGAACCTGGACTGCTGAGTTTTCTTTCCCAGGTAAAATGGAAAAAGGATGTGCCCAGGGGCCCCTAGCCCTGGGCAGGGACCTCACTGCAAGAAATCCTTATATCGAAGGATGGACCCCACACCGAAGTTGTCCCCACCTCAAACTTGTGCTGCCCTGATAGACCCAATGGAGCCCTACAAACTGACATCAGGAACCTGGACTGCTGAGTTTTCTTTCCCAGGGAAAATGGAAAAAGGATGTGCCTGGGGGCCCCTGGCCCTGACTGCAAAGAATCCTTATATCGAAGGATGGACCCCACACCGAAGATGTCCCCACCTCAAACTTGTGCTGCCCTGATAGACCCAAGGGAGCCCTACCAACTGACATCAGGAACCTGGACTGCTGAGTTTTCTTTCCCAGGGAAAATGGAAAAAGGATGTGCCCAGGGGCCCCTGGCCCTGGGCCCCTGGCCCTGACTGCAAAAAATCCTTATATCGAAGGATGGACCCCACACCGATGTTGTCCCCACCTCAAACTTGTGCTGCCCTGATACATCCAAGGGAGCCCTACAAACTGACATCAGGAACCTGGACTGCTGAGTTTTCTTTCCCAGGGAAAATGGAAAAAGGATGTGCCCAGGGGCCCCTGGCCCTGGGCCCCTGGCCCTGACTGCAAAAAATCCTTATATCGAAGGATGGACCCCACACCGAAGTTGTCCCCACCTCAAACTTGTGCTGCCCTGATAGACCCAAGGGAGCCCTACCAAGTGACATCAGGAACCTGGACTGCTGAGTTTTCTTTCCCAGGGAAAATGGAAAAAGGATGTGCCCGGGGGCCCCTGGCCCTGACTGCAAAAAATCCTTATAGCGAAGGATGGACCCCACACCGAAGTTGTCCCCACCTCAAACTTGTCCTGCCCTGATAGACCCAAGGCAGCCCTAAAAACTGGCATCAGGAACCTGGACTGCTGAGTTTTCTTTCCCAGGGAAAATGGAAAAAGGATGTGCCCAGGGGCCCCTGGACCTGGGCAGGGGCCTCACTGCAAAAAATCCTTATATCGAAGGATGGACCCCACACCGAAGCTGTCCCCACCTCAAACTTGTGCTGCCCTGATAGACCCAAGGGAGCCCTACAAACTGACATCAGGAACCTGGACTGCTGAGTTTTCTTTCCCAGGGAAAATGGAAAAAGGATGTGCCCAGGGGCCCCTGGCCCTGGGCCCCTGGCCCTGACTGCAAAAAATCCTTATATCGAAGGATGGAGCCCACACTGAAGTTGTCCCCACCTCAAACTTGTGCTGCCCTGATAGACCCAAGGGAGCCCTACAAACTGACATCAGGAACCTGGACTGCTGAGTTTTCTTTCCCAGGGAAAATGGAAAAAGGATGTGCCCAGGGGCCCCTGGCCCTGGGCCCCTGGCCCTGACTGCAAAAAATCCATATATCGAAGGATGGACCCCACACTGAAGTTGTCCCCACCTCAAACTTGTGCTGCCCTGATACACCCAAGGGAGCCCTACAAACTGACATCAAGAACCTGGACTGCTGAGTTTTCTTTCCCAGAGAAAATGGAAAAAGGATGTGCCCGGGGGCCCCTGGCCCTGACTGCAAAAATTCCTTATATCGAAGGATGGACCCCACACCAAAGTTGTCCCCACCTCAAACTTGTGCTGCCCTGATAGACCCAATGGAGCCCTACAAACTGACATCAGGAACCTGGACTGCTGAGTTTTCTTTCCCAGGGAAAATGGAAAAAGGATGTGCCCAGGGGCCCCTGGCCCTGACTGCAAAGAATCCTTATATCGAAGGATGCACCCCACACCGAAGTTGTGCCCACCTCAAACTTGTGCTGCCCTGATAGACCCATGGGAGCCCTACAAACTGACATCAGGAACCTGGACTGCTGAGTTTTCTTTCCCAGGGAAAATGGAAAACGGATGTGCCCAGGGGCCCCTGGCCCTGACTGCAAAAATTCCTTATATCGAAGGATGGACCCCACACCGAAGATGTCCCCACCTCAAACTTGTGCTGCCCTGATAGACCCAAGGGAGCCCTACCAACTGACATCAGGAACCTGGACTGCTGAGTTTTCTTTCCCAGGGAAAATGGAAAAAGGATGTGCCCAGGGGCCCCTGGCCCTGGGCAGGGGCCTCACTGCAAAAAATCCTTATATCGAAGGATGGAGCCCACACCGAAGTTGTCCCCACCTCAAACTTGTGCTGCCCTGATACACCCAAGGGAGCCCTACAAACTGACATCAGGAACCTGGACTGCTGAGTTTTCTTTCCCAGGGAAAATGGAAAAAGGATGTGCCCAGGGGCCCCTAGCCCTGGGCAGGGACCTCACTGCAAGAAATCCTTATATCGAAGGATGGACTCCACACCGAAGTTGTCCCCACCTCAAACTTGTGCTGCCCTGATAGACCCAAGGGAGCCCTACAAACTGACATCAGGAACCTGGACTGCTGAGTTTTCTTTCCCAGGGAAAATGGAAAAAGGATGTGCCCAGGGGCCCCTGGCCCTGACTGCAAAGAATCCTTATATCGAAGGATGGACACCACACCGAAGTTGTCCCCACCTCAAACTTGTGCTGCCCTGATAGACCCAAGGGAGCCCTACAAACTGACATCAGGAACCTGGACTGCTGAGTTTTCTTTCCCAGGGAAAATGGAAAAAGGATGTGCCCAGGGGCCCCTGGCCCTGACTGCAAAGAATCCTTATATCGAAGGATGCACCCCACACCGAAGTTGTGCCCACCTCAAACTTGTGCTGCCCTGATAGACCCAAGGGAGCCCTACAAACTGACATCAGGAACCTGGACTGCTGAGTTTTCTTTCCCAGGGAAAATGGAAAAAGGATGTGCCCAGGGGCCCCTAGCCCTGGGCAGGGACCTCACTGCAAGAAATCCTTATATCGAAGGATGGACCCCACACCGAAGTTGTCCCCACCTCAAACTTGTGCTGCCCTGATAGACCCAAGGGAGCCCTACAAACTGACATCAGGAACCTGGACTGCTGAGTTTTCTTTCCCAGGGAAAATGGAAAAAGGATGTGCCCAGGGGCCCCTGGCCCTGACTGCAAAGAATCCTTATATCGAAGGATGGACACCACACCGAATTTGTCCCCACCTCAAACTTGTGCTGCCCTGATAGACCCAAGGGAGCCCTACAAACTGACATCAGCAACCTGGACTGCTGAGTTTTCTTTCCCAGGGAAAATGGAAAAAGGATGTGCCCAGGGGCCCCTGGCCCTGACTGCAAAGAATCCTTATATCGAAGGATGCACCCCACACCGAAGTTGTGCCCACCTCAAACTTGTGCTGCCCTGATAGACCCAAGGGAGCCCTACAAACTGACATCAGGAACCTGGACTGCTGAGTTTTCTTTCCCAGGGAAAATGGAAAAAGGATGTGCCCAGGGGCCCCTGGCCCTGACTGCAAAAAATCCTTATATCGAAGGATGCACCCCACACCGAAGTTGTGCCCACCTCAAACTTGTGCTGCCCTGATAGACCCAAGGGAGCCCTACAAACTGACATCAGGAACCTGGACTGCTGAGTTTTCTTTCCCAGGGAAAATGGAAAAAGGATGTGCCCAGGGGCCCCTGGCCCTGACTGCAAAAATTCCTTATATCGAAGGATGGACCCCACACCGAAGTTGTCCCCACCTCAAACTTGTGCTGCCCTGATAGACCCAAGGGAGCCCTACAAACTGACATCAGGAACCTGGACTGCTGAGTTTTCTTTCCCAGGGAAAATGGAAAAAGGATGTGCCCAGGGGCCCCTGGCCCTGGGCAGGGGCCTCACTGCAAAAAATCCTTATATCGAAGGATGGAGCCCACACCGAAGTTGTCCCCACCTCAAACTTGTGCTGCCCTGATAGACCCAAGGGAGCCCTACAAACTGACATCAGGAACCTGGACTGCTGAGTTTTCTTTCCCAGGGAAAATGGAAAAAGGATGTGCCCAGGGGCCCTTGGCCCTGACTGCAAAAAATCCTTTTATCGAAGGATGGACCCCACACCGAAGTTTTGCCCACCTCAAACTTGTGCTGCCCTGATAGACCCAAGGCAGCCCTACAAACTGACATCAGGAACCTGGACTGCTGAGTTTTCTTTCCCAGGGAAAATGGAAAAAGGATGTGCCCAGGGGCCCTTGGCCCTGACTGCAAAAAATCCTTATATCGAAGGATGGACCCCACACCGAAGTTGTGCCCACCTCAAACTTGTGCTGCCCTGATAGACCCAAGGGAGCCCTACAAACTGACATCAGGAACCTGGACTGCTGAGTTTTCTTTCCCAGGGAAAATGGAAAAAGGATGTGCCCAGGGGCCCCTAGCCCTGGGCAGGGACCTCACTGCAAGAAATCCTTATATCGAAGGATGGACCCCACACCGAAGTTGTCCCCACCTCAAACTTGTGCTGCACTGATAGACCCAAGGGAGCCCTACAAACTGACATCAGGAACCTGGACTGCTGAGTTTTCTTTCCCAGGGAAAATGGAAAAAGGATGTGCCCAGCGGCTCCTGGCCCTAACTGCAAAGAATCCTTATATCGAAGGATGGACCCCACACCGAAGATGTCCCCACCTCAAACTTGTGCTGCCCTGATAGACCCAAGGGAGCCCTACAAACTGACATCAGCAACCTGGACTGCTGAGTTTTCTTTCCCAGGGAAAATGGAAAAAGGATGTGCCCAGGGGCCCCTGGCCCTGGGCCCCTGGCCCTGACTGCAAAAAATCCTTATATCGAAGGATGGACCCCACACCGAAGTTGTCCCCACCTCAAACTTGTGCTGCCCTGATACACCCAAGGGAGCCCTACAAACTGACTTCAAGAACCTGGACTGCTGAGTTTTCTTTCCCAGGGTAAATGGAAAAAGGAGGTGCCCGGGGGCCCCTGGCCCTGACTGCAAAGAATCCTTATATCGAAGGATGGACCCCACACCGAAGTTGTCCCCACCTCAAACTTGTGCTGCCCTGATACACCCAAGGGAGCCCTACAAACTGACATCAGGAACCTGGACTGCTGAGTTTTCTTTCCCAGGGAAAATGGAAAAAGGATGTGCCCAGGGGCCCCTGGCCCTGGGCCCCTGGCCCTGACTGCAAAAAATCCTTATATCGAAGGATGGACCCCACACCGAAGTTGTCCCCACCTCAAACTTGTCCTGCCCTGATAGACCCAAGGCAGCCCTAAAAACTGGCATCAGGAACCTGGACTGCTGAGTTTTCTTTCCCAGGGAAAATGGAAAAAGGATGTGCCCAGGGGCCCCTGGACCTGGGCAGGGGCCTCACTGCAAAAAATCCTTATATCGAAGGATGGACCCCACACCGAAGCTGTCCCCACCTCAAACTTGTGCTGCCCTGATAGACCCAAGGCAGCCCTACAAACTGACATCAGGAATCTGGATCGCTGAGTTTTCTTTCCCAGGGAAAATGGAAAAAGGATGTGCCCGGGGGCCCCTGGCCCTGGGACGCTGGCCCTGACTGCAAAAAATCCTTATATCGAAGGATGGATCCCACACCGAAGTTGTCCCCACCTCAAACTTGTGCTGCCCTGATAGACCCAAGGGAGCCCTACAAACTGACATCAAGAACCTGGACTGCTGAGTTTTCTTTCCCAGGTAAAATGGAAAAAGGATGTGCCCGGGGGCCCCTGGCCCTAACTGCAAAAAATCCTTATATCGAAGGATGGACCCCACACCGAAGTTCTGCCCACTTCAAACTTGTGCTGCCCTGATAGACCCAAGGGAGCCCTACAAACTGACATCAGGAACCTGGACTGCTGAGTTTTCTTTCCCAGGGAAAATGGAAAAAGGATGTGCCCAGCGGCCCCTGGCCATGACTGCAAAGAATCCTTATATCGAAGGATGGACCCCACACCGAAGTTGTCCCCACCTCAAACTTGTGCTGCCCTGATAGACTCAAGGGAGCCCTACAAACTGACATCAGGAACCTGGACTGCTGAGTTTTCTTTCCCAGGGAAAATGGAAAAAGGATGTGCCCAGGGGCCCCTGGCCCAAACTGCAAAGAATCCTTATATCGAAGGATGGACCCCACACCGAAGTTGTCCCCACCTCAAACTTGTGCTGCCCTGATAGACCCAAGGGAGCCCTACAAACTGACATCAGCAACCTGGACTGCTGAGTTTTCTTTCCCAGGGAAAATGGAAAAAGGTTGTGCCCAGCGGCTCCTGGCCCTGACTGCAAAGAATCCTTATATCGAAGGATGGACCCCACACCGAAGTTGTGCCCACCTCAAACTTGTGCTGCCCTGATAGACCCAAGGGAGCCCTACAAACTGACATCAGGAACCTGGACTGCTGAGTTTTCTTTCCCAGGGAAAATGGAAAAAGGATGTGCCCAGGGGCCCCTGGCCCTGGGCCCCTGGCCCTGACTGCAAAAAATCCTTATATCGAAGGATGGACCCCACACTGAAGTTGTCCCCACCTCAAACTTGTGCTGCCCTGATAGACCCAAGGGAGCCCTACAAACTGACATCAGGAACCTGGACTGCTGAGTTTTCTTTCCCAGGGAAAATGGAAAAAGGATGTGCCCAGGGGCCCCTGGCCCTGGGCCCCTGGCCCTGACTGCAAAAAATCCTTATATCGAAGGATGGACCCCACACTGAAGTTGTCCCCACCTCAAACTTGTGCTGCCCTGATACACCCAAGGGAGCCCTACAAACTGACATCAAGAACCTGGACTGCTGAGTTTTCTTTCCCAGAGAAAATGGAAAAAGGATGTGCCCGGGGGCCCCTGGCCCTGACTGCAAAAAATCCTTATATCGAAGGATGGACCCCACACCAAAGTTGTCCCCACCTCAAACTTGTGCTGCCCTGATAGACCCAATGGAGCCCTACAAACTGACATCAGGAACCTGGACTGCTGAGTTTTCTTTCCCAGGGAAAATGGAAAAAGGATGTGCCCAGGGGCCCCTGGCCCTGACTGCAAAGAATCCTTATATCGAAGGATGCACCCCACACCGAAGTTGTGCCCACCTCAAACTTGTGCTGCCCTGATAGACCCAAGGGAGCCCTACAAACTGACATCAGGAACCTGGACTGCTGAGTTTTCTTTCCCAGGGAAAATGGAAAACGGATGTGCCCAGGGGCCCCTGGCCCTGACTGCAAAAATTCCTTATATCGAAGGATGGACCCCACACCGAAGTTGTCCCCACCTCAAACTTGTGCTGCCCTGATAGACCCAAGGGAGCCCTACAAACTGACATCAGGAACCTGGACTGCTGAGTTTTCTTTCCCAGGGAAAATGGAAAAAGGATGTGCCCAGGGGCCCCTGGCCCTGGGCAGGGGCCTCACTGCAAAAAATCCTTATATCGAAGGATGGAGCCCACACCGAAGTTGTCCCCACCTCAAACTTGTGCTGCCCTGATACACCCAAGGGAGCCCTACAAACTGACATCAGGAACCTGGACTGCTGAGTTTTCTTTCCCAGGGAAAATGGAAAAAGGATGTGCCCAGGGGCCCCTGGCCCAAACTGCAAAGAATCCTTATATCGAAGGATGGACCCCACACCGAAGTTGTCCCCACCTCAAACTTGTGCTGCCCTGATAGACCCAAGGGAGCCCTACAAACTGACATCAGCAACCTGGACTGCTGAGTTTTCTTTCCCAGGGAAAATGGAAAAAGGTTGTGCCCAGCGGCTCCTGGCCCTGACTGCAAAGAATCCTTATATCGAAGGATGGACCCCACACCGAAGTTGTGCCCACCTCAAACTTGTGCTGCCCTGATAGACCCAAGGGAGCCCTACAAACTGACATCAGGAACCTGGACTGCTGAGTTTTCTTTCCCAGGGAAAATGGAAAAAGGATGTGCCCAGGGGCCCCTGGCCCTGGGCCCCTGGCCCTGACTGCAAAAAATCCTTATATCGAAGGATGGACCCCACACTGAAGTTGTCCCCACCTCAAACTTGTGCTGCCCTGATAGACCCAAGGGAGCCCTACAAACTGACATCAGGAACCTGGACTGCTGAGTTTTCTTTCCCAGGGAAAATGGAAAAAGGATGTGCCCAGGGGCCCCTGGCCCTGGGCCCCTGGCCCTGACTGCAAAAAATCCTTATATCGAAGGATGGACCCCACACTGAAGTTGTCCCCACCTCAAACTTGTGCTGCCCTGATACACCCAAGGGAGCCCTACAAACTGACATCAAGAACCTGGACTGCTGAGTTTTCTTTCCCAGAGAAAATGGAAAAAGGATGTGCCCGGGGGCCCCTGGCCCTGACTGCAAAAAATCCTTATATCGAAGGATGGACCCCACACCAAAGTTGTCCCCACCTCAAACTTGTGCTGCCCTGATAGACCCAATGGAGCCCTACAAACTGACATCAGGAACCTGGACTGCTGAGTTTTCTTTCCCAGGGAAAATGGAAAAAGGATGTGCCCAGGGGCCCCTGGCCCTGACTGCAAAGAATCCTTATATCGAAGGATGCACCCCACACCGAAGTTGTGCCCACCTCAAACTTGTGCTGCCCTGATAGACCCAAGGGAGCCCTACAAACTGACATCAGGAACCTGGACTGCTGAGTTTTCTTTCCCAGGGAAAATGGAAAACGGATGTGCCCAGGGGCCCCTGGCCCTGACTGCAAAAATTCCTTATATCGAAGGATGGACCCCACACCGAAGTTGTCCCCACCTCAAACTTGTGCTGCCCTGATAGACCCAAGGGAGCCCTACAAACTGACATCAGGAACCTGGACTGCTGAGTTTTCTTTCCCAGGGAAAATGGAAAAAGGATGTGCCCAGGGGCCCCTGGCCCTGGGCAGGGGCCTCACTGCAAAAAATCCTTATATCGAAGGATGGAGCCCACACCGAAGTTGTCCCCACCTCAAACTTGTGCTGCCCTGATACACCCAAGGGAGCCCTACAAACTGACATCAGGAACCTGGACTGCTGAGTTTTCTTTCCCAGGGAAAATGGCCAAAAGATGCGCCCAGGGGCCCCTGGCCCTGACTGCAAAAAATCCTTATATCGAAGGATGGACCCCACACCGAAGTTGTCCCCACCTCAAACTTGTGCTGCCCTGATAGACCCAAGGGAGCCCTACAAACTGACATCAGGAACCTGGACTGCTGAGTTTTCTTTCCCAGGGAAAATGGAAAAAGGATGTGCCCAGGGGCCCTTGGCCCTGACTGCAAAAAATCCTTTTATCGAAGGATGGACCCCACACCGAAGTTTTGCCCACCTCAAACTTGTGCTGCCCTGATAGACCCAAGGCAGCCCTACAAACTGACATCAGGAACCTGGACTGCTGAGTTTTCTTTCCCAGGGAAAATGGAAAAAGGATGTGCCCAGGGGCCCTTGGCCCTGACTGCAAAAAATCCTTATATCGAAGGATGGACCCCACACCGAAGTTGTGCCCACCTCAAACTTGTGCTGCCCTGATAGACCCAAGGGAGCCCTACAAACTGACATCAGGAACCTGGACTGCTGAGTTTTCTTTCCCAGGGAAAATGGAAAAAGGATGTGCCCAGGGGCCCCTAGCCCTGGGCAGGGACCTCACTGCAAGAAATCCTTATATCGAAGGATGGACCCCACACCGAAGTTGTGCCCACCTCAAACTTGTGCTGCCCTGATAGACCCAAGGGAGCCCTACAAACTGACATCAGGAACCTGGACTGCTGAGTTTTCTTTCCCAGGGAAAATGGAAAAAGGATGTGCCCAGGGGCCCCTGGCCCTGACTGCAAAGAATCCTTATATCGAAGGATGGACACCACACCGAAGTTGTCCCCACCTCAAACTTGTGCTGCCCTGATAGACCCAAGGGAGCCCTACAAACTGACATCAGGAACCTGGACTGCTGAGTTTTCTTTCCCAGGGAAAATGGAAAAAGGATGTGCCCAGGGGCCCCTGGCCCTGACTGCAAAGAATCCTTATATCGAAGGATGCACCCCACACCGAAGTTGTGCCCACCTCAAACTTGTGCTGCCCTGATAGACCCAAGGGAGCCCTACAAACTGACATCAGGAACCTGGACTGCTGAGTTTTCTTTCCCAGGGAAAATGGAAAAAGGATGTGCCCAGGGGCCCCTGGCCCTGACTGCAAAGAATCCTTATATCGAAGGATGCACCCCACACCGAAGTTGTGCCCACCTCAAACTTGTGCTGCCCTGATAGACCCAAGGGAGCCCTACAAACTGACATCAGGAACCTGGACTGCTGAGTTTTCTTTCCCAGGGAAAATGGAAAAAGGATGTGCCCAGGGGCCCCTGGCCCTGACTGCAAAAATTCCTTATATCGAAGGATGGACCCCACACCGAAGTTGTCCCCACCTCAAACTTGTGCTGCCCTGATACACCCAAGGGAGCCCTACAAACTGACATCAGGAACCTGGACTGCTGAGTTTTCTTTCCCAGGGAAAATGGAAAAAGGATGTGCCCAGGGGCCCCTGGCCCTGGGCAGGGGCCTCACTGCAAAAAATCCTTATATCGAAGGATGGAGCCCACACCGAAGTTGTCCCCACCTCAAACTTGTGCTGCCCTGATAGACCCAAGGGAGCCCTACAAACTGACATCAGGAACCTGGACTGCTGAGTTTTCTTTCCCAGGGAAAATGGAAAAAGGATGTGCCCAGGGGCCCTTGGCCCTGACTGCAAAAAATCCTTTTATCGAAGGATGGACCCCACACCGAAGTTTTGCCCACCTCAAACTTGTGCTGCCCTGATAGACCCAAGGCAGCCCTACAAACTGACATCAGGAACCTGGACTGCTGAGTTTTCTTTCCCAGGGAAAATGGAAAAAGGATGTGCCCAGGGGCCCTTGGCCCTGACTGCAAAAAATCCTTATATCGAAGGATGGACCCCACACCGAAGTTGTGCCCACCTCAAACTTGTGCTGCACTGATAGACCCAAGGGAGCCCTACAAACTGACATCAGGAACCTGGACTGCTGAGTTTTCTTTCCCAGGGAAAATGGAAAAAGGATGTGCCCAGGGGCCCCTAGCCCTGGGCAGGGACCTCACTGCAAGAAATCCTTATATCGAAGGATGGACCCCACACCGAAGTTGTCCCCACCTCAAACTTGTGCTGCACTGATAGACCCAAGGGAGCCCTACAAACTGACATCAGGAACCTGGACTGCTGAGTTTTCTTTCCCAGGGAAAATGGAAAAAGGATGTGCCCAGTGGCTCCTGGCCCTAACTGCAAAGAATCCTTATATCGAAGGATGGACCCCACACCGAAGATGTCCCCACCTCAAACTTGTGCTGCCCTGATAGACCCAAGGGAGCCCTACAAACTGACATCAGCAACCTGGACTGCTGAGTTTTCTTTCCCAGGGAAAATGGAAAAAGGATGTGCCCGGGGGCCCCTGGCCCTGGGCCCCTGGCCCTGACTGCAAAAAATCCTTATATCGAAGGATGGACCCCACACCGAAGTTGTCCCCACCTCAAACTTGTGCTGCCCTGATACACCCAAGGGAGCCCTACAAACTGACATCAAGAACCTGGACTGCTGAGTTTTCTTTCCCAGGGTAAATGGAAAAAGGAGGTGCCCGGGGGCCCCTGGCCCTGACTGCAAAGAATCCTTATATCGAAGGATGCACCCCACACCAAAGTTGTCCCCACCTCAAACTTGTGCTGCCCTGATAGACCCAAGGGAGCCCTACAAACTGATATCAGGAACCTGGACTGCTGAGTTTTCTTTCCCAGGGAAAATGGCCAAAAGATGCGCCATGGGGCCCCTGGCCCTGACTGCAAAAAATCCTTATATCGAAGGATGGACCCCACACCGAAGTTGTCCCCACCTCAAACTTGTGCTGCCCTCATACACCACAGGGAGCCCTACAAACTGACATCAGGAGCCTGGACTGCTGAGTTTTCTTTCCCAGGGAAAATGGAAAAAGGATGTGCCCAGGGGCCCCTAGCCCTGGGCAGGGACCTCACTGCAAGAAATCCTTATATCGAAGGATGGACCCCACACCGAAGTTGTCCCCACCTCAAACTTGTGCTGCCCTGATAGACCCAAGGGTGCCCTACAAACTGACATCCGGAACCTGGACTGCTAAGTTTTCTTTCCCAGGGAAAATGTAAAAAGGATGTGCCTGGGGGCCCCTGGCCCTGACTGCAAAGAATCCTTATATCGAAGGATGGACCCCACACCGAAGATGTCCCCACCTCAAACTTGTGCTGCCCTGATAGACCCAAGGGAGCCCTACCAACTGACATCAGGAACCTGGACTGCTGAGTTTTCTTTCCCAGGGAAAATGGAAAAAGGATGTGCCCAGGGGCCCCTGGTCCTGGGCCCCTGGCCCTGACTGCAAAAAATCCTTATATCGAAGGATGGACCCCACACCGATGTTGTCCCCACCTCAAACTTGTGCTGCCCTGATACATCCAAGGGAGCCCTACAAACTGACATCAGGAACCTGGACTGCTGAGTTTTCTTTCCCAGGGAAAATGGAAAAAGGATGTGCCCAGGAGCCCCTGCCCCTGACTGCAAAAAATCCTTATATCGAAGGATGGAGCCCACACCGAAGTTGTGCCCACCTCAAACTTGTGCTGCCCTGATAGACCCAAGGGAGCCCTACAAACTGACATCAGCAACCTGGACTGCTGAGTTTTCTTTCCCAGGGAAAATGGAAAAAGGATGTGCCCAGGGGCCCTTGGCCCTGACTGCAAAAAATCCTTATATCGAAGGATGGACCCCACACCGAAGTTGTCCCCACCTCAAACTTGTGCTGCCCTGATAGACCCAAGGGAGCCCTACAAACTGACATCAGGAACCTGGACTGCTGAGTTTTCTTTCCCAGGGAAAATGGAAAAAGGATGTGCCCAGGAGCCCCTGGCCCTGACTGCAAAAAATCCTTATATCGAAGGATGGACCCCACACCGAAGTTGTCCCCACCTCAAACTTGTGCTGCCCTGATAGACCCAAGGGAGCCCTACAAACTGACATCCGGAACCTGGACTGCTGAGTTTTCTTTCCCAGGGAAAATGGAAAACGGATGTGCCCAGGGGCCCCTGGCCAGGACTGCAAAAAATCCTTATATCGAAGGACGGACCCCACACCGAAGTTGTCCCCACTTCAAACTTGTGCTGCCCTGATAGACCCAATGGAGCCCTACAAACTGACATCAGGAACCTGGACTGCTGAGTTTTCTTTCCCAGGGAAAATGGAAAAAGGATGTGCCCAGGGGCCCCTGCCCCTGACTGCAAAGAATCCTTATATCGAAGGATGGACCCCACACCGAAGTTGTCCCCACCTCAAACTTGTGCTGCCCTGATAGACCCAAGGGAGCCCTACAAACTGACATCAGGAACCTGGACTGCTGAGTTTTCTTTCCCAGGGAAAATGGAAAAAGGATGTGCCCAGGGGCCCCTGGCCCTGGGCCCCTGCCCCTGACTGCAAAAAATCCTTATATCGAAGAATGGACCCCACACCGAAGTTGTCCCCACCTCAAACTTGTGCTGCCCTGATACATCCAAGGGAGCCCTTCAAACTGACATCAGGAACCTGGACTGCTGAGTTTTCTTTCCCAGGGAAAATGGAAAAAGGATGTGCCCGGGGGCCCCTGGCCCTGACTGCAAAAAATCCTTATATCGAAGGATGGACCCCACACCGAAGTTGTGCCCACCTCAAACTTGTCCTGCCCTGATAGACCCAAGGCAGCCCTAAAAACTGGCATCAGGAACCTGGACTGCTGAGTTTTCTTTCCCAGGGAAAATGGAAAAAGGATGGGCCCAGGGGCCCCTGGCCCTGGGCAGGGGCCTCACTGCAAAAAATCCTTATATCGAAGGATGGACCCCACACCGAAGCTGTCCCCACCTCAAACTTGTGCTGCCCTGATAGACCCAAGGCAGCCCTACAAACTGACATCAGGAACCTGGACTGCTGAGTTTTCTTTCCCAGGGAAAATGGAAAAAGGATGGGCCCGGGGGCCCCTGGCCCTTGGACGCTGGCCCTGACTGCAAAAAATCCTTATATCGAAGAATGGATCCCACACCGAAGTTGTCCCCACCTCAAACTTGTGCTGCCCTGATAGACCCAAGGGAGCCCTACAAACTGACATCAGGAACCTGGACTGCTGAGTTTTCTTTCCCAGGGAAAATGGAAAAAGGATGTGCCCAGGGGCTCCTGGCCCTGACTACAAAGAATCCTTATATCGAAGGATGGACCCCACACCGAAGATGTCCCCACCTCAAACTTGTGCTGCCCTGATAGACCCAAGGGAGCCCTACAAACTGACATCAGGAACCTGGACTGCTGAGTTTTCTTTCCCAGGGAAAATGGGAATAGGATGTGCCCGGGGGCCCCTGGCCCTGGGCTGGGTCCTCACTGCAAAGAATCCTTATATCGAAGGATGGACCCCACTCCAAAGTTGTCCCCACCTCAAACTTGTGCTGCCCTGATAGACCCAAGGGAGCCCTACAAACTGACATCAGGAACCTGGACTGCTGAGTTTTCTTTCCCAGGGAAAATGGAAAAAGGATGTGCCCAGCGGCTCCTGGCCCTGACTGCAAAGAATCCTTATATCGAAGGATGCACCCCACACCGAAGATGTCCCCACCTCAAACTTGTGCTGCCCTGATAGACCCAAGGCAGCCCTACAAACTGACATCAGGAACCTGGACTGCTGAGTTTTCTTTCCCAGGGAAAATGGAAAAAGGATGTGCCCAGGGGCCCCTGGCCCTGGGCCCCTGGCCCTGACTGCAAAAAATCCTTATATCAAAGGATGGACCCCACACCGAAGTTGTCCCCACCTCAAACTTGTGCTGCCCTGATACATCCAAGGGAGCCCTACAAACTGACATCAGGAACCTGGACTGCTGAGTTTTCTTTCCCAGGGAAAATGGAAAAAGGATGTGCCCAGGGGCCCCTGCCCCTGACTGCAAAAAATCCTTATATCGAAGGATGGACCCCACACCGAAGTTGTCCCCACCTCAAACTTGTGCTGCCCTGATAGACCCAAGGGAGCCCTACAAACTGACATCCGGAACCTGGACTGCTGAGTTTTCTTTCCCAGGGAAAATGGAAAAAGGAGGTGCCCAGGGGCCCCTGGCCCTGACTGCAAAAAATCCTTATATCGAAGGATGGACCCCACACTGAAGTTGTCCCCACCTCAAACTTGTGCTGCCATGATAGACCCAAGGGAGCCCTACAAACTGACATCAGGAACCTGGACTGCTGAGTTTTCTTTCCCAGGGAAAATTGAAAAAGGATGTGCCCAGGGGCCCCTGGCCCTGGGCAGGGGCCTCACTGCAAAAAATCCTTATATCGAAGGATGCACCCCACCCCAAAGTTGTGCCCACCTCAAACTTGTGCTGCCCTGATAGACCCAAGGGAGCCCTACAAACTGACATCAGGAACCTGGACTGCTGAGTTTTCTTTCCCAGGGAAAATGGCCAAAAGATGCGCCCGGGGGCCCCTGGCCCTGACTGCAAAGAATCCTTATATCGAAGGATGGACCCCACTCCAAAGTTGTCCCCACCTCAAACTTGTGCTGCCCTGATAGACCCAAGGCAGCCCTACAAACTGACATCAGGAACCTGGACTGCTGAGTTTTCTTTCCCAGGGAAAATGGAAAAAGGATGTGCCCAGGGGCCTCTTGCCCTGGGCTGGGACCTCACTGCAAAGAATCCTTATATTGAAGGATGGACCCCACACCGAAGTTGTCCCCACCTCAAACTTGTGCTGCCCTGATAGACCCAAGGGAGCCCTACAAACTGACATCCGGAACCTGGACTGCTAAGTTTTCTTTCCCAGGGAAAATGGAAAAAGGATGTGCCCAGGGGCCCCTGGCCCTGACTGCAAAGAATCCTTATATCGAAGGATGCACCCCACCCCAAAGTTGTCCCCACCTCAAACTTGTGCTGCCCTGATAGACCCAAGGCAGCCCTACAAACTGACATCAGGAACCTGGACTGCTGAGTTTTCTTTCCCAGGGAAAATGGAAAAAGGATGTGCCCAGGGGCCCCTGGCCCTGGGCCCCTGGCCCTGACTGCAAAAAATCCTTATATCGAAGGATGGACCCCACACCGAAGTTGTCCCCACCTCAAACTTGTGCTGCCCTGATACATCCAAGGGAGCCCTACAAACTGACATCAGGAACCTGGACTGCTGAGTTTTCTTTCCCAGGGAAAATGGAAAAAGGATGTGCCCAGGGGCCCCTGGCCCTGACTGCAAAAAATCCTTATATCGAAGGATGGACCCCACACCGAAGTTGTCCCCACCTCAAACTTGTGCTGCCCTGATACACCCAAGGGAGCCCTACAAACTGACATCAGGAACCTGGACTGCTGAGTTTTCTTTCCCAGGGAAAATGGAAAAAGGATGTGCCTGGGGGCCCCTGGCCCTGACTGCAAAGAATCCTTATATCGAAGGATGGACCCCACACCGAAGATGTCCCCACCTCAAACTTGTGCTGCCCTGATAGACCCAAGGGAGCCCTACCAACTGACATCAGGAACCTGGACTGCTGAGTTTTCTTTCCCAGGGAAAATGGAAAAAGGATGTGCCCAGGGGCCCCTGGCCCTGGGCCGCTGGCCCTGACTGCAAAAAATCCTTATATCGAAGGATGGACCCCACACCGATGTTGTCCCCACCTCAAACTTGTGCTGCCCTGATACATCCAAGGGAGCCCTACAAACTGACATCAGGAACCTGGACTGCTGAGTTTTCTTTCCCAGGGAAAATGGAAAAAGGATGTGCCCAGGGGCCCCTGGCCCTGGGCCCCTGGCCCTGACTGCAAAAAATCCTTATATCGAAGGATGGACCCCACACCGAAGTTGTCCCCACCTCAAACTTGTGCTGCCCTGATACATCCAAGGGAGCCCTTCAAACTGACATCAGGAACCTGGACTGCTGAGTTTTCTTTCCCAGGGAAAATGGAAAACGGATGTGCTCAGGGGCCCCTGGGCAGGGACCTCACTGCAAAAAATCCTTATATCGAAGGATGGACCCCACACCGAAGTTGTCCCCACCTCAAACTTGTGCTGCCCTGATAGACCCAAGGGAGCCCTACCAAGTGACATCAGGAACCTGGACTGCTGAGTTTTCTTTCCCAGGGAAAATGGAAAAAGGATGTGCCCGGGGGCCCCTGGCCCTGACTGCAAAAAATCCTTATATCGAAGGATGGACCCCACACCGAAGTTGTCCCCACCTCAAACTTGTCCTGCCCTGATAGACCCAAGGCAGCCCTAAAAACTGGCATCAGGAACCTGGACTGCTGAGTTTTCTTTCCCAGGGAAAATGGAAAAAGGATGTGCCCAGGGGCCCCTGGACCTGGGCAGGGGCCTCACTGCAAAAAATCCTTATATCGAAGGATGGACCCCACACCGAAGCTGTCCCCACCTCAAACTTGTGCTGCCCTGATAGACCCAAGGCAGCCCTACAAACTGACATCAGGAATCTGGATCGCTGAGTTTTCTTTCCCAGGGAAAATGGAAAAAGGATGTGCCCGGGGGCCCCTGGCCCTGGGACGCTGGCCCTGACTGCAAAAAATCCTTATATCGAAGGATGGATCCTACACCGAAGTTGTCCCCACCTCAAACTTGTGCTGCCCTGATAGACCCAAGGGAGCCCTACAAACTGACATCAAGAACCTGGACTGCTGAGTTTTCTTTCCCAGGTAAAATGGAAAAAGGATGTGCCCGGGGGCCCCTGGCCCTAACTGCAAAAAATCCTTATATCGAAGGATGGACCCCACACCGAAGTTCTGCCCACTTCATACTTGTGCTGCCCTGATAGACCCAAGGGAGCCCTACAAACTGACATCAGGAACCTGGACTGCTGAGTTTTCTTTCCCAGGGAAAATGGAAAAAGGATGTGCCCAGCGGCCCCTGGCCATGACTGCAAAGAATCCTTATATCGAAGGATGGACCCCACACCGAAGTTGTCCCCACCTCAAACTTGTGCTGCCCTGATAGACTCAAGGGAGCCCTACAAACTGACATCAGGAACCTGGACTGCTGAGTTTTCTTTCCCAGGGAAAATGGAAAAAGGATGTGCCCAGGGGCCCCTGGCCCAAACTGCAAAGAATCCTTATATCGAAGGATGGACCCCACACCGAAGTTGTCCCCACCTCAAACTTGTGCTGCCCTGATAGACCCAAGAGAGCCCTACAAACTGACATCAGCAACCTGGACTGCTGAGTTTTCTTTCCCAGGGAAAATGGAAAAAGGTTGTGCCCAGCGGCTCCTGGCCCTGACTGCAAAGAATCCTTATATCGAAGGATGGACCCCACACCGAAGTTGTGCCCACCTCAAACTTGTGCTGCCCTGATAGACCCAAGGGAGCCCTACAAACTGACATCAGGAACCTGGACTGCTGAGTTTTCTTTCCCAGGGAAAATGGAAAAAGGATGTGCCCAGGGGCCCCTGGCCCTGGGCCCCTGGCCCTGACTGCAAAAAATCCTTATATCGAAGGATGGACCCCACACTGAAGTTGTCCCCACCTCAAACTTGTGCTGCCCTGATACACCCAAGGGAGCCCTACAAACTGACATCAAGAACCTGGACTGCTGAGTTTTCTTTCCCAGAGAAAATGGAAAAAGGATGTGCCCGGGGGCCCCTGGCCCTGACTGCAAAAATTCCTTATATCGAAGGATGGACCCCACACCAAAGTTGTCCCCACCTCAAACTTGTGCTGCCCTGATAGACCCAATGGAGCCCTACAAACTGACATCAGGAACCTGGACTGCTGAGTTTTCTTTCCCAGGGAAAATGGAAAAAGGATGTGCCCAGGGGCCCCTGGCCCTGACTGCAAAGAATCCTTATATCGAAGGATGCACCCCACACCGAAGTTGTGCCCACCTCAAACTTGTGCTGCCCTGATAGACCCAAGGGAGCCCTACAAACTGACATCAGGAACCTGGACTGCTGAGTTTTCTTTCCCAGGGAAAATGGAAAACGGTTGTGCCCAGGGGCCCCTGGCCCTGACTGCAAAAATTCCTTATATCGAAGGATGGACCCCACACCGAAGTTGTCCCCACCTCAAACTTGTGCTGCCCTGATAGACCCAAGGGAGCCCTACAAACTGACATCAGGAACCTGGACTGCTGAGTTTTCTTTCCCAGGGAAAATGGAAAAAGGATGTGCCCAGGGGCCCCTGGCCCTGGGCAGGGCCCTCACTGCAAAAAATCCTTATATCGAAGGATGGAGCCCACACCGAAGTTGTCCCCACCTCAAACTTGTGCTGCCCTGATAGACCCAAGGGAGCCCTACAAACTGACATCAGGAACCTGGACTGCTGAGTTTTCTTTCCCAGGGAAAATGGCCAAAAGATGCGCCCAGGGGCCCCTGGCCCTGACTGCAAAAAATCCTTATATCGAAGGATGGACCCCACACCGAAGTTGTCCCCACCTCAAACTTGTGCTGCCCTGATAGACCCAAGGGAGCCCTACAAACTGACATCAGGAACCTGGACTGCTGAGTTTTCTTTCCCAGGGAAAATGGAAAAAGGATGTGCCCAGGGGCCCTTGGCCCTGACTGCAAAAAATCCTTTTATCGAAGGATGGACCCCACACCGAAGTTTTGCCCACCTCAAACTTGTGCTGCCCTGATAGACCCAAGGCAGCCCTACAAACTGACATCAGGAACCTGGACTGCTGAGTTTTCTTTCCCAGGGAAAATGGAAAAAGGATGTGCCCAGGGGCCCTTGGCCCTGACTGCAAAAAATCCTTATATCGAAGGATGGACCCCACACCGAAGTTGTGCCCACCTCAAACTTGTGCTGCCCTGATAGACCCAAGGGAGCCCTACAAACTGACATCAGGAACCTGGACTGCTGAGTTTTCTTTCCCAGGGAAAATGGAAAAAGGATGTGCCCAGGGGCCCCTAGCCCTGGGCAGGGACCTCACTGCAAGAAATCCTTATATCGAAGGATGGACCCCACACCGAAGTTGTCCCCACCTCAAACTTGTGCTGCCCTGATAGACCCAAGGGAGCCCTACAAACTGACATCAGGAACCTGGACTGCTGAGTTTTCTTTCCCAGGGAAAATGGAAAAAGGATGTGCCCAGGGGCCCCTGGCCCTGACTGCAAAGAATCCTTATATCGAAGGATGCACCCCACACCGAAGTTGTGCCCACCTCAAACTTGTGCTGCCCTGATAGACCCAAGGGAGCCCTACAAACTGACATCAGGAACCTGGACTGCTGAGTTTTCTTTCCCAGGGAAAATGGAAAAAGGATGTGCCCAGGGGCCCCTGGCCCTGACTGCAAAGAATCCTTATATCGAAGGATGCACCCCACACCGAAGTTGTGCCCACCTCAAACTTGTGCTGCCCTGATAGACCCAAGGGAGCCCTACAAACTGACATCAGGAACCTGGACTGCTGAGTTTTCTTTCCCAGGGAAAATGGAAAAAGGATGTGCCCAGGGGCCCCTGGCCCTGACTGCAAAAATTCCTTATATCGAAGGATGGACCCCACACCGAAGTTGTCCCCACCTCAAACTTGTGCTGCCCTGATAGACCCAAGGGAGCCCTACAAACTGACATCAGGAACCTGGACTGCTGAGTTTTCTTTCCCAGGGAAAATGGAAAAAGGATGTGCCCAGGGGCCCCTGGCCCTGGGCAGGGGCCTCACTGCAAAAAATCCTTATATCGAAGGATGGAGCCCACACCGAAGTTGTCCCCACCTCAAACTTGTGCTGCCCTGATAGACCCAAGGGAGCCCTACAAACTGACATCAGGAACCTGGACTGCTGAGTTTTCTTTCCCAGGGAAAATGGAAAAAGGATGTGCCCAGGGGCCCTTGGCCCTGACTGCAAAAAATCCTTTTATCGAAGGATGGACCCCACACCGAAGTTTTGCCCACCTCAAACTTGTGCTGCCCTGATAGACCCAAGGCAGCCCTACAAACTGACATCAGGAACCTGGACTGCTGAGTTTTCTTTCCCAGGGAAAATGGAAAAAGGATGTGCCCAGGGGCCCTTGGCCCTGACTGCAAAAAATCCTTATATCGAAGGATGGACCCCACACCGAAGTTGTGCCCACCTCAAACTTGTGCTGCCCTGATAGACCCAAGGGAGCCCTACAAACTGACATCAGGAACCTGGACTGCTGAGTTTTCTTTCCCAGGGAAAATGGAAAAAGGATGTGCCCCGCGGCTCCTGGCCCTAACTGCAAAGAATCCTTATATCGAAGGATGGACCCCACACCGAAGATGTCCCCACCTCAAACTTGTGCTGCCCTGATAGACCCAAGGGAGCCCTACAAACTGACATCAGCAACCTGGACTGCTGAGTTTTCTTTCCCAGGGAAAATGGAAAAAGGATGTGCCCAGGGGCCCCTGGCCCTGGGCCCCTGGCCCTGACTGCAAAAAATCCTTATATCGAAGGATGGACCCCACACCGAAGTTGTCCCCACCTCAAACTTGTGCTGCCCTGATAGACCCAAGGGAGCCCTACAAACTGACATCAAGAACCTGGACTGCTGAGTTTTCTTTCCCAGGGAAAATGGAAAAAGGAGGTGCCCGGGGGCCCCTGGCCCTGACTGCAAAGAATCCTTATATCGAAGGATGGACCCCACACCGAAGTTGTCCCCACCTCAAACTTGTGCTGCCCTGATACACCCAAGGGAGCCCTACAAACTGACATCAGGAACCTGGACTGCTGAGTTTTCTTTCCCAGGGAAAATGGAAAAAGGATGTGCCCAGGGGCCCCTGGCCCTGGGCCCCTGGCCCTGACTGCAAAAAATCCTTATATCGAAGGATGGACCCCACACCGAAGTTGTCCCCACCTCAAACTTGTCCTGCCCTGATAGACCCAAGGCAGCCCTAAAAACTGGCATCAGGAACCTGGACTGCTGAGTTTTCTTTCCCAGGGAAAATGGAAAAAGGATGTGCCCAGGGGCCCCTGGACCTGGGCAGGGGCCTCACTGCAAAAAATCCTTATATCGAAGGATGGACCCCACACCGAAGCTGTCCCCACCTCAAACTTGTGCTGCCCTGATAGACCCAAGGCAGCCCTACAAACTGACATCAGGAATCTGGATCGCTGAGTTTTCTTTCCCAGGGAAAATGGAAAAAGGATGTGCCCGGGGGCCCCTGGCCCTGGGACGCTGGCCCTGACTGCAAAAAATCCTTATATAGAAGGATGGATCCCACACCGAAGTTGTCCCCACCTCAAACTTGTGCTGCCCTGATAGACCCAAGGGAGCCCTACAAACTGACATCAAGAACCTGGACTGCTGAGTTTTCTTTCCCAGGTAAAATGGAAAAAGGATGTGCCCGGGGGCCCCTGGCCCTAACTGCAAAAAATCCTTATATCGAAGGATGGACCCCACACCGAAGTTCTGCCCACTTCAAACTTCTGCTGCCCTGATAGACCCAAGGGAGCCCTACAAACTGACATCAGGAACCTGGACTGCTGAGTTTTCTTTCCCAGGGAAAATGGAAAAAGGATGTGCCCAGCGGCCCCTGGCCATGACTGCAAAGAATCCTTATATCGAAGGATGGACCCCACACCGAAGTTGTCCCCACCTCAAACTTGTGCTGCCCTGATAGACTCAAGGGAGCCCTACAAACTGACATCAGGAACCTGGACTGCTGAGTTTTCTTTCCCAGGGAAAATGGAAAAAGGATGTGCCCAGGGGCCCCTGGCCCAAACTGCAAAGAATCCTTATATCGAAGGATGGACCCCACACCGAAGTTGTCCCCACCTCAAACTTGTGCTGCCCTGATAGACCCAAGGGAGCCCTACAAACTGACATCAGCAACCTGGACTGCTGAGTTTTCTTTCCCAGGGAAAATGGAAAAAGGTTGTGCCCAGCGGCTCCTGGCCCTGACTGCAAAGAATCCTTATATCGAAGGATGGACCCCACACCGAAGTTGTGCCCACCTCAAACTTGTGCTGCCCTGATAGACCCAAGGGAGCCCTACAAACTGACATCAGGAACCTGGACTGCTGAGTTTTCTTTCCCAGGGAAAATGGAAAAAGGATGTGCCCAGGGGCCCCTGGCCCTGGGCCCCTGGCCCTGACTGCAAAAAATCCTTATATCGAAGGATGGACCCCACACTGAAGTTGTCCCCACCTCAAACTTGTGCTGCCCTGATAGACCCAAGGGAGCCCTACAAACTGACATCAGGAACCTGGACTGCTGAGTTTTCTTTCCCAGGGAAAATGGAAAAAGGATGTGCCCAGGGGCCCCTGGCCCTGGGCCCCTGCCCCTGACTGCAAAAAATCCTTATATCGAAGGATGGACCCCACACTGAAGTTGTCCCCACCTCAAACTTGTGCTGCCCTGATACACCCAAGGGAGCCCTACAAACTGACATCAAGAACCTGGACTGCTGAGTTTTCTTTCCCAGAGAAAATGGAAAAAGGATGTGCCCAGGGGCCCCTGGCCCTGACTGCAAAAAATCCTTATATCGAAGGATGGACCCCACACCAAAGTTGTCCCCACCTCAAACTTGTGCTGCCCTGATAGACCCAATGGAGCCCTACAAACTGACATCAGGAACCTGGACTGCTGAGTTTTCTTTCCCAGGGAAAATGGAAAAAGGATGTGCCCAGGGGCCCCTGGCCCTGACTGCAAAGAATCCTTATATCGAAGGATGCACCCCACACCGAAGTTGTGCCCACCTCAAACTTGTGCTGCCCTGATAGACCCAAGGGAGCCCTACAAACTGACATCAGGAACCTGGACTGCTGAGTTTTCTTTCCCAGGGAAAATGGAAAACGGATGTGCCCAGGGGCCCCTGGCCCTGACTGCAAAAATTCCTTATATCGAAGGATGGACCCCACACCGAAGTTGTGCCCACCTCAAACTTGTGCTGCCCTGATAGACCCAAGGGAGCCCTACAAACTGACATCAGGAACCTGGACTGCTGAGTTTTCTTTCCCAGGGAAAATGGAAAAAGGATGTGCCCAGGGGCCCCTGGCCCTGGGCAGGGGCCTCACTGCAAAAAATCCTTATATCGAAGGATGGAGCCCACACCGAAGTTGTCCCCACCTCAAACTTGTGCTGCCCTGATACACCCAAGGGAGCCCTACAAACTGACATCAGGAACCTGGACTGCTGAGTTTTCTTTCCCAGGGAAAATGGCCAAAAGATGCGCCCAGGGGCCCCTGGCCCTGACTGCAAAAAATCCTTATATCGAAGGATGGACCCCACACCGAAGTTGTCCCCACCTCAAACTTGTGCTGCCCTGATAGACCCAAGGGAGCCCTACAAACTGACATCAGGAACCTGGACTGCTGAGTTTTCTTTCCCAGGGAAAATGGAAAAAGGATGTGCCCAGGGGCCCTTGGCCCTGACTGCAAAAAATCCATTTATCGAAGGATGGACCCCACACCGAAGTTTTGCCCACCTCAAACTTGTGCTGCCCTGATAGACCCAAGGCAGCCCTACAAACTGACATCAGGAACCTGGACTGCTGAGTTTTCTTTCCCAGGGAAAATGGAAAAAGGATGTGCCCAGGGGCCCCTGGCCCTGACTGCAAAAAATCCTTATATCGAAGGATGGACCCCACACCGAAGTTGTGCCCACCTCAAACTTGTGCTGCCCTGATAGACCCAAGGGAGCCCTACAAACTGACATCAGGAACCTGGACTGCTGAGTTTTCTTTCCCAGGGAAAATGGAAAAAGGATGTGCCCAGGGGCCCCTAGCCCTGGGCAGGGACCTCACTGCAAGAAATCCTTATATCGAAGGATGGACCCCACACCGAAGTTGTGCCCACCTCAAACTTGTGCTGCCCTGATAGACCCAAGGGAGCCCTACAAACTGACATCAGGAACCTGGACTGCTGAGTTTTCTTTCCCAGGGAAAATGGAAAAAGGATGTGCCCAGGGGCCCCTGGCCCTGACTGCAAAGAATCCTTATATCGAAGGATGGACACCACACCGAAGTTGTCCCCACCTCAAACTTGTGCTGCCCTGATAGACCCAAGGGAGCCCTACAAACTGACATCAGGAACCTGGACTGCTGAGTTTTCTTTCCCAGGGAAAATGGAAAAAGGATGTGCCCAGGGGCCCCTGGCCCTGACTGCAAAGAATCCTTATATCGAAGGATGCACCCCACACCGAAGTTGTGCCCACCTCAAACTTGTGCTGCCCTGATAGACCCAAGGGAGCCCTACAAACTGACATCAGGAACCTGGACTGCTGAGTTTTCTTTCCCAGGGAAAATGGAAAAAGGATGTGCCCAGGGGCCCCTGGCCCTGACTGCAAAGAATCCTTATATCGAAGGATGCACCCCACACCGAAGTTGTGCCCACCTCAAACTTGTGCTGCCCTGATAGACCCAAGGGAGCCCTACAAACTGACATCAGGAACCTGGACTGCTGAGTTTTCTTTCCCAGGGAAAATGGAAAAAGGATGTGCCCAGGGGCCCCTGGCCCTGACTGCAAAAATTCCTTATATCGAAGGATGGACCCCACACCGAAGTTGTCCCCACCTCAAACTTGTGCTGCCCTGATACATCCAAGGGAGCCCTACAAACTGACATCAGGAACCTGGACTGCTGAGTTTTCTTTCCCAGGGAAAATGGAAAAAGGTTGTGCCCAGGGGCCCCTGGCCCTGGGCAGGGGCCTCACTGCAAAAAATCCTTATATCGAAGGATGGAGCCCACACCGAAGTTGTCCCCACCTCAAACTTGTGCTGCCCTGATAGACCCAAGGGAGCCCTACAAACTGACATCAGGAACCTGGACTGCTGAGTTTTCTTTCCCAGGGAAAATGGAAAAAGGATGTGCCCAGGGGCCCTTGGCCCTGACTGCAAAAAATCCTTTTATCGAAGGATGGACCCCACACCGAAGTTTTGCCCACCTCAAACTTGTGCTGCCCTGATAGACCCAAGGCAGCCCTACAAACTGACATCAGGAACCTGGACTGCTGAGTTTTCTTTCCCAGGGAAAATGGAAAAAGGATGTGCCCAGGGGCCCTTGGCCCTGACTGCAAAAAATCCTTATATCGAAGGATGGACCCCACACCGAAGTTGTGCCCACCTCAAACTTGTGCTGCCCTGATAGACCCAAGGGAGCCCTACAAACTGACATCAGGAACCTGGACTGCTGAGTTTTCTTTCCCAGGGAAAATGGAAAAAGGATGTGCCCAGGGGCCCCTAGCCCTGGGCAGGGACCTCACTGCAAGAAATCCTTATATCGAAGGATGGACCCCACACCGAAGTTGTCCCCACCTCAAACTTGTGCTGCACTGATAGACCCAAGGGAGCCCTACAAACTGACATCAGGAACCTGGACTGCTGAGTTTTCTTTCCCAGGGAAAATGGAAAAAGGATGTGCCCAGTGGCTCCTGGCCCTAACTGCAAAGAATCCTTATATCGAAGGATGGACCCCACACCGAAGATGTCCCCACCTCAAACTTGTGCTGCCCTGATAGACCCAAGGGAGCCCTACAAACTGACATCAGCAACCTGGACTGCTGAGTTTTCTTTCCCAGGGAAAATGGAAAAAGGATGTGCCCAGGGGCCCTTGGCCCTGACTGCAAAAAATCCTTTTATCGAAGGATGGACCCCACACCGAAGTTTTGCCCACCTCAAACTTGTGCTGCCCTGATAGACCCAAGGCAGCCCTACAAACTGACATCAGGAACCTGGACTGCTGAGTTTTCTTTCCCAGGGAAAATGGAAAAAGGATGTGCCCAGGGGCCCCTAGCCCTGGGCAGGGACCTCACTGCAAGAAATCCTTATATCGAAGGATGGACCCCACACCGAAGTTGTGCCCACCTCAAACTTGTGCTGCCCTGATAGACCCAAGGGAGCCCTACAAACTGACATCAGGAACCTGGACTGCTGAGTTTTCTTTCCCAGGGAAAATGGAAAAAGGATGTGCCCAGGGGCCCCTGGCCCTGACTGCAAAGAATCCTTATATCGAAGGATGGACACCACACCGAAGTTGTCCCCACCTCAAACTTGTGCTGCCCTGATAGACCCAAGGGAGCCCTAGAAACTGACATCAGGAACCTGGACTGCTGAGTTTTCTTTCCCAGGGAAAATGGAAAAAGGATGTGCCCAGGGGCCCCTGGCCCTGACTGCAAAGAATCCTTATATCGAAGGATGCACCCCACACCGAAGTTGTGCCCACCTCAAACTTGTGCTGCCCTGATAGACCCAAGGGAGCCCTACAAACTGACATCAGGAACCTGGACTGCTGAGTTTTCTTTCCCAGGGAAAATGGAAAAAGGATGTGCCCAGGGGCCCCTGGCCCTGACTGCAAAGAATCCTTATATCGAAGGATGCACCCCACACCGAAGTTGTGCCCACCTCAAACTTGTGCTGCCCTGATAGACCCAAGGGAGCCCTACAAACTGACATCAGGAACCTGGACTGCTGAGTTTTCTTTCCCAGGGAAAATGGAAAAAGGATGTGCCCAGGGGCCCCTGGCCCTGACTGCAAAAATTCCTTATATCGAAGGATGGACCCCACACCGAAGTTGTCCCCACCTCAAACTTGTGCTGCCCTGATAGACCCAAGGGAGCCCTACAAACTGACATCAGGAACCTGGACTGCTGAGTTTTCTTTCCCAGGGAAAATGGAAAAAGGATGTGCCCAGGGGCCCCTGGCCCTGGGCAGGGGCCTCACTGCAAAAAATCCTTATATCGAAGGATGGAGCCCACACCGAAGTTGTCCCCACCTCAAACTTGTGCTGCCCTGATAGACCCAAGGGAGCCCTACAAACTGACATCAGGAACCTGGACTGCTGAGTTTTCTTTCCCAGGGAAAATGGAAAAAGGATGTGCCCAGGGGCCCTTGGCCCTGACTGCAAAAAATCCTTTTATCGAAGGATGGACCCCACACCGAAGTTTTGCCCACCTCAAACTTGTGCTGCCCTGATAGACCCAAGGCAGCCCTACAAACTGACATCAGGAACCTGGACTGCTGAGTTTTCTTTCCCAGGGAAAATGGAAAAAGGATGTGCCCAGGGGCCCTTGGCCCTGACTGCAAAAAATCCTTATATCGAAGGATGGACCCCACACCGAAGTTGTGCCCACCTCAAACTTGTGCTGCCCTGATAGACCCAAGGGAGCCCTACAAACTGACATCAGGAACCTGGACTGCTGAGTTTTCTTTCCCAGGGAAAATGGAAAAAGGATGTGCCCAGGGGCCCCTAGCCCTGGGCAGGGACCTCACTGCAAGAAATCCTTATATCGAAGGATGGACCCCACACCGAAGTTGTCCCCATCTCAAACTTGTGCTGCACTGATAGACCCAAGGGAGCCCTACAAACTGACATCAGGAACCTGGACTGCTGAGTTTTCTTTCCCAGGGAAAATGGAAAAAGGATGTGCCCAGCGGCTCCTGGCCCTAACTGCAAAGAATCCTTATATCGAAGGATGGACCCCACACCGAAGATGTCCCCACCTCAAACTTGTGCTGCCCTGATAGACCCAAGGGAGCCCTACAAACTGACATCAGCAACCTGGACTGCTGAGTTTTCTTTCCCAGGGAAAATGGAAAAAGGATGTGCCCAGGGGCCCCTGGCCCTGGGCCCCTGGCCCTGACTGCAAAAAATCCTTATATCGAAGGATGGACCCCACACCGAAGTTGTCCCCACCTCAAACTTGTGCTGCCCTGATACACCCAAGGGAGCCCTACAAACTGACATCAAGAACCTGGACTGCTGAGTTTTCTTTCCCAGGGTAAATGGAAAAAGGAGGTGCCCGGGGGCCCCTGGCCCTGACTGCAAAGAATCCTTATATCGAAGGATGGACCCCACACCGAAGTTGTCCCCACCTCAAACTTGTGCTGCCCTGATACACCCAAGGGAGCCCTACAAACTGACATCAGGAACCTGGACTGCTGAGTTTTCTTTCCCAGGGAAAATGGAAAAAGGATGTGCCCAGGGGCCCCTGGCCCTGGGCCCCTGGCCCTGACTGCAAAAAATCCTTATATCGAAGGATGGACCCCACACCGAAGTTGTCCCCACCTCAAACTTGTGCTGCCCTGATAGACCCAAGGGAGCCCTACAAACTGACATCAGGAACCTGGACTGCTGAGTTTTCTTTCCCAGGGAAAATGGAAAAAGGATGTGCCCAGGGGCCCCAGGCCCTAACTGCAAAAAATCCTTATATTGAAGGATGGACCCCACACCGAAGTTGTCCCCACCTCAAACTTGTGCTGCCCTGATAGACCCAAGGGAGCCCTACAAACTGACATCAGGAACCTGGACTGCTGAGTTTTCTTTCCCAGAGAAAATGGAAAAAGGATGTGCCCGGGGGCCCCTGGCCCTGACTGCAAAAAATCCTTATATCGAAGGATGGACCCCACACCGATATTGTCCCCACCTCAAACTTGTGCTGCCCTGATACACCCAAGGGAGCCCTACAAACTGACATCAGGAACCTGGACTGCTGAGTTTTCTTTCCCAGGGAAAATGGAAAAAGGATGTGCCCAGGGGCCCCTGGCCCTAACTGCAAAGAATCCTTATATCGAAGGATGGACCCCACACCGAAGATGTCCCCACCTCAAACTTGTGCTGCCCTGATAGACCCAAGGGAGCCCTACAAACTGACATCAGGAACCTGGACTGCTGAGTTTTCTTTCCCAGGGAAAATGGAAAAAGGATGTGCCCAGTGGCTCCTGGCCCTAACTGCAAAGAATCCTTATATCGAAGGATGGACCCCACACCGAAGATGTCCCCACCTCAAACTTGTGCTGCCCTGATAGACCCAAGGGAGCCCTACAAACTGACATCAGCAACCTGGACTGCTGAGTTTTCTTTCCCAGGGAAAATGGAAAAAGGATGTGCCCAGGGGCCCTTGGCCCTGACTGCAAAAAATCCTTTTATCGAAGGATGGACCCCACACCGAAGTTTTGCCCACCTCAAACTTGTGCTGCCCTGATAGACCCAAGGCAGCCCTACAAACTGACATCAGGAACCTGGACTGCTGAGTTTTCTTTCCCAGGGAAAATGGAAAAAGGATGTGCCCAGGGGCCCTTGGCCCTGACTGCAAAAAATCCTTATATCGAAGGATGGACCCCACACCGAAGTTGTGCCCACCTCAAACTTGTGCTGCCCTGATAGACCCAAGGGAGCCCTACAAACTGACATCAGGAACCTGGACTGCTGAGTTTTCTTTCCCAGGGAAAATGGAAAAAGGATGTGCCCAGGGGCCCCTAGCCCTGGGCAGGGACCTCACTGCAAGAAATCCTTATATCGAAGGATGGACCCCACACCGAAGTTGTGCCCACCTCAAACTTGTGCTGCCCTGATAGACCCAAGGGAGCCCTACAAACTGACATCAGGAACCTGGACTGCTAAGTTTTCTTTCCCAGGGAAAATGGAAAAAGGATGTGCCCAGGGGCCCCTGGCCCTGACTGCAAAGAATCCTTATATCGAAGGATGGACACCACACCGAAGTTGTCCCCACCTCAAACTTGTGCTGCCCTGATAGACCCAAGGGAGCCCTACAAACTGACATCAGGAACCTGGACTGCTGAGTTTTCTTTCCCAGGGAAAATGGAAAAAGGATGTGCCCAGGGGCCCCTGCCCCTGACTGCAAAGAATCCTTATATCGAAGGATGCACCCCACACCGAAGTTGTGCCCACCTCAAACTTGTGCTGCCCTGATAGACCCAAGGGAGCCCTACAAACTGACATCAGGAACCTGGACTGCTGAGTTTTCTTTCCCAGGGAAAATGGAAAAAGGATGTGCCCAGGGGCCCCTGGCCCTGACTGCAAAGAATCCTTATATCGAAGGATGCACCCCACACCGAAGTTGTGCCCACCTCAAACTTGTGCTGCCCTGATAGACCCAAGGGAGCCCTACAAACTGACATCAGGAACCTGGACTGCTGAGTTTTCTTTCCCAGGGAAAATGGAAAAAGGATGTGCCCAGGGGCCCCTGGCCCTGACTGCAAAAATTCCTTATATCGAAGGATGGACCCCACACCGAAGTTGTCCCCACCTCAAACTTGTGCTGCCCTGATAGACCCAAGGGAGCCCTACAAACTGACATCAGGAACCTGGACTGCTGAGTTTTCTTTCCCAGGGAAAATGGAAAAAGGATGTGCCCAGGGGCCCCTGGCCCTGGGCAGGGGCCTCACTGCAAAAAATCCTTATATCGAAGGATGGAGCCCACACCGAAGTTGTCCCCACCTCAAACTTGTGCTGCCCTGATAGACCCAAGGGAGCCCTACAAACTGACATCAGGAACCTGGACTGCTGAGTTTTCTTTCCCAGGGAAAATGGAAAAAGGATGTGCCCAGGGGCCCTTGGCCCTGACTGCAAAAAATCCTTTTATCGAAGGATGGACCCCACACCGAAGTTTTGCCCACCTCAAACTTGTGCTGCCCTGATAGACCCAAGGCAGCCCTACAAACTGACATCAGGAACCTGGACTGCTGAGTTTTCTTTCCCAGGGAAAATGGAAAAAGGATGTGCCCAGGGGCCCTTGGCCCTGACTGCAAAAAATCCTTATATCGAAGGATGGACCCCACACCGAAGTTGTGCCCACCTCAAACTTGTGCTGCCCTGATAGACCCAAGGGAGCCCTACAAACTGACATCAGGAACCTGGACTGCTGAGTTTTCTTTCCCAGGGAAAATGGAAAAAGGATGTGCCCAGGGGCCCCTAGCCCTGGGCAGGGACCTCACTGCAAGAAATCCTTATATCGAAGGATGGACCCCACACCGAAGTTGTCCCCACCTCAAACTTGTGCTGCACTGATAGACCCAAGGGAGCCCTACAAACTGACATCAGGAACCTGGACTGCTGAGTTTTCTTTCCCAGGGAAAATGGAAAAAGGATGTGCCCAGTGGCTCCTGGCCCTAACTGCAAAGAATCCTTATATCGAAGGATGGACCCCACACCGAAGTTGTCCCCACCTCAAACTTGTGCTGCCCTGATAGACCCAAGGGAGCCCTACAAACTGACATCAGCAACCTGGACTGCTGAGTTTTCTTTCCCAGGGAAAATGGAAAAAGGATGTGCCCAGGGGCCCCTGGCCCTGGGCCCCTGGCCCTGACGGCAAAAATTCCTTATATCGAAGGATGGACCCCACACCGAAGTTGTCCCCACCTCAAACTTGTGCTGCCCTGATAGACCCAAGGGAGCCCTACAAACTGACATCAGGAACCTGGACTGCTGAGTTTTCTTTCCCAGGGAAAATGGAAAAAGGATGTGCCCAGGGGCCCCTGGCCCTGGGCAGGGGCCTCACTGCAAAAAATCCTTATATCGAAGGATGCACCCCACACCAAAGTTGTCCCCACCTCAAACTTGTGCTGCCCTGATAGACCCAAGGGAGCCCTACAAACTGATATCAGGAACCTGGACTGCTGAGTTTTCTTTCCCAGGGAAAATGGCCAAAAGATGCGCCCAGGGGCCCCTGGCCCTGACTGCAAAAAATCCTTATATCGAAGGATGGACCCCACACCGAAGTTGTCCCCACCTCAAACTTGTGCTGCCCTGATAGACCCAAGGGAGCCCTACAAACTGACATCAGGAACCTGGACTGCTGAGTTTTCTTTCCCAGGGAAAATGGAAAAAGGTTGTGCCCAGGGGCCCTTGGCCCTGACTGCAAAAAATCCTTATATCGAAGGATGGACCCCACATCCAAGTTGTGCCCACCTCAAACTTGTGCTGCCCTGATAGACCCAAGGGAGCCCTACAAACTGACATCAGGAGCCTGGACTGCTGAGTTTTCTTTCCCAGGGAAAATGGAAAAAGGATGTGCCCAGGGGCCCCTAGCCCTGGGCAGGGACCTCACTGCAAGAAATCCTTATATCGAAGGATGGACCCCACACCGAAGTTGTCCCCACCTCAAACTTGTGCTGCCCTGATAGACCCAAGGGTGCCCTACAAACTGACATCCGGAACCTGGACTGCTAAGTTTTCTTTCCCAGGGAAAATGTAAAAAGGATGTGCCTGGGGGCCCCTGGCCCTGACTGCAAAGAATCCTTATATCGAAGGATGGACCCCACACCGATGTTGTCCCCACCTCAAACTTGTGCTGCCCTGATACATCCAAGGGAGCCCTACAAACTGACATCAGGAACCTGGACTGCTGAGTTTTCTTTCCCAGGGAAAATGGAAAAAGGATGTGCCCAGGAGCCCCTGCCCCTGACTGCAAAAAATCCTTATATCGAAGGATGGAGCCCACACCGAAGTTGTGCCCACCTCAAACTTGTGCTGCCCTGATAGACCCAAGGGAGCCCTACAAACTGACATCAGCAACCTGGACTGCTGAGTTTTCTTTCCCAGGGAAAATGGAAAAAGGATGTGCCCAGGGGCCCTTGGCCCTGACTGCAAAAAATCCTTATATCGAAGGATGGACCCCACACCGAAGTTGTGCCCACCTCAAACTTGTGCTGCCCTGATAGACCCAAGGGAGCCCTACAAACTGACATCAGGAACCTGGACTGCTGAGTTTTCTTTCCCAGGGAAAATGGAAAAAGGATGTGCCCAGGAGCCCCTGGCCCTGACTGCAAAAAATCCTTATATCGAAGGATGGACCCCACACCGAAGTTGTCCCCACCTCAAACTTGTGCTGCCCTGATAGACCCAAGGGAGCCCTACAAACTGACATCCGGAACCTGGACTGCTGAGTTTTCTTTCCCAGGGAAAATGGAAAACGGATGTGCCCAGGGGCCCCTGGCCAGGACTGCAAAAAATCCTTATATCGAAGGACGGACCCCACACCGAAGTTGTCCCCACTTCAAACTTGTGCTGCCCTGATAGACCCAATGGAGCCCTACAAACTGACATCAGGAACCTGGACTGCTGAGTTTTCTTTCCCAGGGAAAATGGAAAAAGGATGTGCCCAGGGGCCCCTGCCCCTGACTGCAAAGAATCCTTATATCGAAGGATGGACCCCACACCGAAGTTGTCCCCACCTCAAACTTGTGCTGCCCTGATAGACCCAAGGCAGCCCTACAAACTGACATCAGGAACCTGGACTGCTGAGTTTTCTTTCCCAGGGAAAATGGAAAAAGGATGTGCCCAGGGGCCCCTGGCCCTGGGCCCCTGCCCCTGACTGCAAAAAATCCTTATATCGAAGAATGGACCCCACACCGAAGTTGTCCCCACCTCAAACTTGTGCTGCCCTGATACATCCAAGGGAGCCCTTCAAACTGACATCAGGAACCTGGACTGCTGAGTTTTCTTTCCCAGGGAAAATGGAAAAAGGATGTGCCCGGGGGCCCCTGGCCCTGACTGCAAAAAATCCTTGTATCGAAGGATGGACCCCACACCGAAGTTGTGCCCACCTCAAACTTGTCCTGCCCTGATAGACCCAAGGCAGCCCTAAAAACTGGCATCAGGAACCTGGACTGCTGAGTTTTCTTTCCCAGGGAAAATGGAAAAAGGATGGGCCCAGGGGCCCCTGGCCCTGGGCAGGGGCCTCACTGCAAAAAATCCTTATATCGAAGGATGGACCCCACACCGAAGCTGTCCCCACCTCAAACTTGTGCTGCCCTGATAGACCCAAGGCAGCCCTACAAACTGACATCAGGAACCTGGACTGCTGAGTTTTCTTTCCCAGGGAAAATGGAAAAAGGATGTGCCCAGGGGCTCCTGGCCCTGACTACAAAGAATCCTTATATCGAAGGATGGACCCCACACCGAAGATGTCCCCACCTCAAACTTGTGCTGCCCTGATAGACCCAAGGGAGCCCTACAAACTGACATCAGGAACCTGGACTGCTGAGTTTTCTTTCCCAGGGAAAATGGGAATAGGATGTGCCCGGGGGCCCCTGGCCCTGGGCTGGGTCCTCACTGCAAAGAATCCTTATATCGAAGGATGGACCCCACTCCAAAGTTGTCCCCACCTCAAACTTGTGCTGCCCTGATAGACCCAAGGGAGCCCTACAAACTGACATCAGGAACCTGGACTGCTGAGTTTTCTTTCCCAGGGAAAATGGAAAAAGGATGTGCCCAGCGGCTCCTGGCCCTGACTGCAAAGAATCCTTATATCGAAGGATGGAGCCCACACCGAAGATGTCCCCACCTCAAACTTGTGCTGCCCTGATAGACCCAAGGCAGCCCTACAAACTGACATCAGGAACCTGGACTGCTGAGTTTTCTTTCCCAGGGAAAATGGAAAAAGGATGTGCCCAGGGGCCCCTGGCCCTGGGCTCCTGGCCCTGACTGCAAAAAATCCTTATATCAAAGGATGGACCCCACACCGAAGTTGTCCCCACCTCAAACTTGTGCTGCCCTGATACATCCAAGGGAGCCCTACAAACTGACATCAGGAACCTGGACTGCTGAGTTTTCTTTCCCAGGGAAAATGGAAAAAGGATGTGCCCAGGGGCCCCTGCCCCTGACTGCAAAAAATCCTTATATCGAAGGATGGACCCCACACCGAAGTTGTCCCCACCTCAAACTTGTGCTGCCCTGATAGACCCAAGGGAGCCCTACAAACTGACATCCGGAACCTGGACTGCTGAGTTTTCTTTCCCAGGGAAAATGGAAAAAGGAGGTGCCCAGGGGCCCCTGGCCCTGACTGCAAAAAATCCTTATATCGAAGGATGGACCCCACACCGAAGTTGTCCCCACCTCAAACTTGTGCTGCCATGATAGACCCAAGGGAGCCCTACAAACTGACATCAGGAACCTGGACTGCTGAGTTTTCTTTCCCAGGGAAAATTGAAAAAGGATGTGCCCAGGGGCCCCTGGCCCTGGGCAGGGGCCTCACTGCAAAAAATCCTTATATCGAAGGATGCACCCCACCCCAAAGTTGTGCCCACCTCAAACTTGTGCTGCCCTGATAGACCCAAGGGAGCCCTACAAACTGACATCAGGAACCTGGACTGCTGAGTTTTCTTTCCCAGGGAAAATGGCCAAAAGATGCGCCCGGGGGCCCCTGGCACTGACTGCAAAGAATCCTTATATCGAAGGATGGACCCCACTCCAAAGTTGTCCCCACCTCAAACTTGTGCTGCCCTGATAGACCCAAGGCAGCCCTACAAACTGACATCAGGAACCTGGACTGCTGAGTTTTCTTCCCAAGGGAAAATGGAAAAAGGATGTGCCCAGGGGCCTCTTGCCCTGGGCTGGGACCTCACTGCAAAGAATCCTTATATTGAAGGATGGACCCCACACCGAAGTTGTCCCCACCTCAAACTTGTGCTGCCCTGATAGACCCAAGGGAGCCCTACAAACTGACATCCGGAACCTGGACTGCTAAGTTTTCTTTCCCAGGGAAAATGGAAAAAGGATGTGCCCAGGGGCCCTTGGCCCTGACTGCAAAGAATCCTTATATCGAAGGATGCACCCCACCCCAAAGTTGTCCCCACCTCAAACTTGTGCTGCCCTGATAGACCCAAGGCAGCCCTACAAACTGACATCAGGAACCTGGACTGCTGAGTTTTCTTTCCCAGGGAAAATGGAAAAAGGATGTGCCCAGGGGCCCCTGGCCCTGGGCCCCTGGCCCTGACTGCAAAAAATCCTTATATCGAAGGATGGACCCCACACCGAAGTTGTCCCCACCTCAAACTTGTGCTGCCCTGATACATCCAAGGGAGCCCTACAAACTGACATCAGGAACCTGGACTGCTGAGTTTTCTTTCCCAGGGAAAATGGAAAAAGGATGTGCCCAGGGGCCCCTGGCCCTGACTGCAAAAAATCCTTATATCGAAGGATGGACCCCACACCGAAGTTGTCCCCACCTCAAACTTGTGCTGCCCTGATACACCCAAGGGAGCCCTACAAACTGACATCAGGAACCTGGACTGCTGAGTTTTCTTTCCCAGGGAAAATGGAAAAAGGATGTGCTCAGGGGCCCCTGGGCAGGGACCTCACTGCAAAAAATCCTTATATCGAAGGATGGACCCCACACCGAAGTTGTCCCCACCTCAAACTTGTGCTGCCCTGATAGACCCAAGGGAGCCCTACAAACTGACATCAGGAACCTGGACTGCTGAGTTTTCTTTCCCAGGGAAAATGGAAAAAGGGGGTGCCCGGGGGCCCCTGGCCCTGACTGCAAGAAATCCTTATATCGAAGGATGGACCCCACACCGAAGTTGTCCCCACCTCAAACTTGTGCTGCCCTGATAGACCCAAGGCAGCCCTACAAACTGACATCAGGAACCTGGACTGCTGAGTTTTCTTTCCCAGGGAAAATGGAAAAAGGATGTGCCCAGGGGCCCCTGGCTCTGGGCAGGGGCCTCACTGCAAAAAATCCTTATATCGAAGGATGGACCCCACACCGAAGCTGTCCCCACCTCAAACTTGTGCTGCCCTGATAGACCCAAGGGAGCCCTACAAACTGACATCAGGAACCTGGACTGCTGAGTTTTCTTTCCCAGGTAAAATGGAAAAAGGATGTGCCCGGGGGCCCCTGGCCCTAACTGCAAAAAATCCTTATATCGAAGGATGGACCCCACACCGAAGTTCTGCCCACTTAAAACTTGTGCTGCCCTGATAGACCCAAGGGAGCCCTACAAACTGACATCAAGAACCTGGACTGCTGAGTTTTCTTTCCCAGGGTAAATGGAAAAAGGAGGTGCCCAGGGGCCCCTGGCCCTGACTGCAAAAAATCTTTATATCGAAGGATGGACCCCACACCGAAGTTGTCCCCAACTCAAACTTGTGCTGCCCTGATACATCCAAGGGAGCCCTACAAACTGACATCAGGAACCTGGACTGCTGAGTTTTCTTTCCCAGGGAAAATGGGAAAAGGATGTGCCCGGGGGCCCCTGGCCCTGGGCTGGGACCTAACTGCAAAGAATCCTTATATCGAAGGATGGACCCCACTCCAAAGTTGTCCCCACCTCAAACTTGTGCTGCCCTGATAGACCCAAGGGAGCCCTACAAACTGACATCAGCAACCTGGACTGCTGAGTTTTCTTTCCCAGGGAAAATGGAAAAAGGATGTGCCCAGCGGCTCCTGGCCCTGACTGCAAAGAATCCTTATATCGAAGGATGGACCCCACACCGAAGATGTCCCCACCTCAAACTTGTGCTGCCCTGATAGACCCAAGGGAGCCCTACAAACTGACATCAGGAACCTGGACTGCTGAGTTTTCTTTCCCAGGGAAAATGGAAAAAGGATGTGCCCAGGGGCCCCTGGCCCTGACTGCAAAAAATCCTTATATCGAAGGATGGACCCCACACCGAAGTTGTCCCCACCTCAAACTTGTGCTGCCCTGATAGACCCAAGGGAGCCCTACAAACTGACATCAGGAACCTGGACTGCTGAGTTTTCTTTCCCAGGGAAAATGGAAAAAGGATGTGCTCAGGGGCCCCTGGGCAGGGACCTCACTGCAAAGAATCCTTATATCGAAGGATGGACCCCACACCGAAGTTGTCCCCACCTCAAACTTGTGCTGCCCTGATAGACCCAAGGGAGCCCTACAAACTGACATCAGGAACCTGGACTGCTGAGTTTTCTTTCCCAGGGAAAATGGAAAAAGGGGGTGCCCGGGGGCCCCTGGCCCTGACTGCAAAAAATCCTTATATCGAAGGATGGACCCCACACCAAAGTTGTCCCCACCTCAAACTTGTGCTGCCCTGATACATCCAAGGGAGCCCTACAAACTGACATCAGGAACCTGGACTGCTGAGTTTTCTTTCCCAGGGAAAATGGAAAAAGGATGTGCCCAGGGGCCCCTGGCTCTGGGCAGGGGCCTCACTGCAAAAAATCCTTATATCGAAGGATGGACCCCACACCGAAGCTGTCCCCACCTCAAACTTGTGCTGCCCTGATAGACCCAAGGGAGCCCTACAAACTGACATCAGGAACCTGGACTGCTGAGTTTTCTTTCCCAGGTAAAATGGAAAAAGGATGTGCCCGGGGGCCCCTGGCCCTAACTGCAAAAAATCCTTATATCGAAGGATGGACCCCACACCGAAGTTCTGCCCACTTAAAACTTGTGCTGCCCTGATAGACCCAAGGGAGCCCTACAAACTGACATCAAGAACCTGGACTGCTGAGTTTTCTTTCCCAGGGTAAATGGAAAAAGGAGGTGCCCAGGGGCCCCTGGCCCTGACTGCAAAAAATCTTTATATCGAAGGATGGACCCCACACCGAAGTTGTCCCCAACTCAAACTTGTGCTGCCCTGATACATCCAAGGGAGCCCTACAAACTGACATCAGGAACCTGGACTGCTGAGTTTTCTTTCCCAGGGAAAATGGGAAAAGGATGTGCCCGGGGGCCCCTGGCCCTGGGCTGGGACCTCACTGCAAAGAATCCTTATATCGAAGGATGGACCCCACTCCAAAGTTGTCCCCACCTCAAACTTGTGCTGCCCTGATAGACCCAAGGGAGCCCTACAAACTGACATCAGCAACCTGGACTGCTGAGTTTTCTTTCCCAGGGAAAATGGAAAAAGGATGTGCCCAGGGGCCCCTGGCTCTGGGCAGGGGCCTCACTGCAAAAAATCCTTATATCGAAGGATGGACCCCACACCGAAGCTGTCCCCACCTCAAACTTGTGCTGCCCTGATAGACCCAAGGGAGCCCTACAAACTGACATCAGGAACCTGGACTGCTGAGTTTTCTTTCCCAGGTAAAATGGAAAAAGGATGTGCCCGGGGGCCCCTGGCCCTAACTGCAAAAAATCCTTATATCGAAGGATGGACCCCACACCGAAGTTCTGCCCACTTAAAACTTGTGCTGCCCTGATAGACCCAAGGGAGCCCTACAAACTGACATCAAGAACCTGGACTGCTGAGTTTTCTTTCCCAGGGTAAATGGAAAAAGGAGGTGCCCAGGGGCCCCTGGCCCTGACTGCAAAAAATCTTTATATCGAAGGATGGACCCCACACCGAAGTTGTCCCCAACTCAAACTTGTGCTGCCCTGATACATCCAAGGGAGCCCTACAAACTGACATCAGGAACCTGGACTGCTGAGTTTTCTTTCCCAGGGAAAATGGGAAAAGGATGTGCCCGGGGGCCCCTGGCCCTGGGCTGGGACCTCACTGCAAAGAATCCTTATATCGAAGGATGGACCCCACTCCAAAGTTGTCCCCACCTCAAACTTGTGCTGCCCTGATAGACCCAAGGGAGCCCTACAAACTGACATCAGCAACCTGGACTGCTGAGTTTTCTTTCCCAGGGAAAATGGAAAAAGGATGTGCCCAGCGGCTCCTGGCCCTGACTGCAAAGAATCCTTATATCGAAGGATGGACCCCACACCGAAGTTGTCCCCACCTCAAACTTGTGCTGCCCTGATACACCCAAGGGAGCCCTACAAACTGACATCAGGAACCTGGACTGCTGAGTTTTCTTTCCCAGGGAAAATGGAAAAAGGATGTGCTCAGGGGCCCCTGGGCAGGGACCTCACTGCAAAAAATCCTTATATCGAAGGATGGACCCCACACCGAAGTTGTCCCCACCTCAAACTTGTGCTGCCCTGATAGACCCAAGGGAGCCCTACAAACTGACATCAGGAACCTGGACTGCTGAGTTTTCTTTCCCAGGGAAAATGGAAAAAGGGGGTGCCCGGGGGCCCCTGGCCCTGACTGCAAGAAATCCTTATATCGAAGGATGGACCCCACACCGAAGTTGTCCCCACCTCAAACTTGTGCTGCCCTGATAGACCCAAGGCAGCCCTACAAACTGACATCAGGAACCTGGACTGCTGAGTTTTCTTTCCCAGGGAAAATGGAAAAAGGATGTGCCCAGGGGCCCCTGGCTCTGGGCAGGGGCCTCACTGCAAAAAATCCTTATATCGAAGGATGGACCCCACACCGAAGCTGTCCCCACCTCAAACTTGTGCTGCCCTGATAGACCCAAGGGAGCCCTACAAACTGACATCAGCAACCTGGACTGCTGAGTTTTCTTTCCCAGGGAAAATGGAAAAAGGATGTGCCCAGGGGCCCCTGGCCCTGACTGCAAAGAATCCTTATATCGAAGGATGCACCCCACCCCAAAGTTGTCCCCACCTCAAACTTGTGCTGCCCTGATAGACCCAAGGCAGCCCTACAAACTGACATCAGGAACCTGGACTGCTGAGTTTTCTTTCCCAGGGAAAATGGAAAAAGGATGTGTCCAGGGGCCCCTGGCCCTGACTGCAAAAAATCCTTATATCGAAGGATGGACCCCACACCGAAGTTGTCCCCACCTCAAACTTGTGCTGCCCTGATACATCCAAGGGAGCCCTACAAACTGACATCAGGAACCTGGACTGCTGAGTTTTCTTTCCCAGGGAAAATGGAAAAAGGATGTGCTCAGGGGCCCCTGGGCAGGGACCTCACTGCAAAAAATCCTTATATCGAAGGATGGACCCCACACCGAAGTTGTCCCCACCTCAAACTTGTGCTGCCCTGATAGACCCAAGGGAGCCCTACAAACTGACATCAGGAACCTGGACTGCTGAGTTTTCTTTCCCAGGGAAAATGGAAAAAGGGGGTGCCCGGGGGCCCCTGGCCCTGACTGCAAAAAATCCTTATATCGAAGGATGGACCCCACACCGAAGTTGTCCCCACCTCAAAATTGTGCTGCCCTGATACATCCAAGGCAGCCCTACAAACTGACATCAGGAACCTGGACTGCTGAGTTTTCTTTCCCAGGGAAAAAGGAAAAAGGATGTGCCCAGGGGCCCCTGGCTCTGGGCAGGGGCCTCACTGCAAAAAATCCTTATATCGAAGGATGGACCCCACACCGAAGCTGTCCCCACCTCAAACTTGTGCTGCCCTGATAGACCCAAGGGAGCCCTACAAACTGACATCAGGAACCTGGACTGCTGAGTTTTCTTTCCCAGGGAAAATGGGAAAAGGATGTGCCCGGGGGCCCCTGGCCCTGGGCTGGGACCTCACTGCAAAGAATCCTTATATCGAAGGATGGACCCCACTCCAAAGTTGTCCCCACCTCAAACTTGTGCTGCCCTGATAGACCCAAGGGAGCCCTACAAACTGACATCAGCAACCTGGACTGCTGAGTTTTCTTTCCCAGGGAAAATGGAAAAAGGATGTGCCCAGCGGCTCCTGGCCCTGACTGCAAAGAATCCTTATATCGAAGGATGGACCCCACACCGAAGATGTCCCCACCTCAAACTTGTGCTGCCCTGATAGACCCAAGGGAGCCCTACAAACTGACATCAGGAACCTGGACTGCTGAGTTTTCTTTCCCAGGGAAAATGGAAAAAGGATGTGCCCAGGGGCCCCTGGCCCTGGGCCCCTGGCCCTGACTGCAAAAAATCCTTATATCGAAGGATGGACCCCACACCGAAGTTGTCCCCACCTCAAACTTGTGCTGCCCTGATAGACCCAAGGCAGCCCTACAAACTGACATCAGGAACCTGGACTGCTGAGTTTTCTTTCCCAGGGAAAATGGAAAAAGGATGTGCCCAGGGGCCTCTGGCCCTGGGCTGGGACCTCACTGCAAAGAATCCTTATATCGAAGGATGGACCCCACACCGAAGTTGTCCCCACCTCAAACTTGTGCTGCCCTGATAGACCCAAGGGAGCCCTACAAACTGACATCAGGAACCTGGACTGCTAAGTTTTCTTTCCCAGGGAAAATGGAAAAAGGATGTGCCCAGGGGCCCCTGGCCCTGACTGCAAAGAATCCTTATATCGAAGGATGCACCCCACCCCAAAGTTGTCCCCACCTCAAACTTGTGCTGCCCTGATAGACCCAAGGCAGCCCTACAAACTGACATCAGGAACCTGGACTGCTGAGTTTTCTTTCCCAGGGAAAATGGAAAAAGGATGTGTCCAGGGGCCCCTGGCCCTGACTGCAAAAAATCCTTATATCGAAGGATGGACCCCACACCGAAGTTGTCCCCACCTCAAACTTGTGCTGCCCTGATACATCCAAGGGAGCCCTACAAACTGACATCAGGAACCTGGACTGATGAGTTTTCTTTCCCAGGGAAAATGGAAAAAGGATGTGCCCAGGGGCCCCTGGCCCTGACTGCAAAAAATCCTTATATCGAAGGATGGACCCCACACCGAAGTTGTCCCCACCTCAGACTTGTGCTGCCCTGATAGACCCAAGGGAGCCCTACAAACTGACATCAGGAACCTGGACTGCTGAGTTTTCTTTCCCAGGGAAAATGGAAAAAGGGGGTGCCCGGGGGCCCCTGGCCCTGACTGCAAAAAATCCTTATATCGAAGGATGGACCCCACACCGAAGTTGTCCCCACCTCAAAATTGTGCTGCCCTGATAGACCCAAGGCAGCCCTACAAACTGACATCAGGAACCTGGACTGCTGAGTTTTCTTTCCCAGGGAAAAAGGAAAAAGGATGTGCCCAGGGGCCCCTGGCTCTGGGCAGGGGCCTCACTGCAAAAAATCCTTATATCGAAGGATGGACCCCACACCGAAGCTGTCCCCACCTCAAACTTGTGCTGCCCTGATAGACCCAAGGGAGCCCTACAAACTGACATCAGGAACCTGGACTGCTGAGTTTTCTTTCCCAGGTAAAATGGAAAAAGGATGTGCCCGGGGGCCCCTGGCCCTAACTGCAAAAAATCCTTATATCGAAGGATGGACCCCACACCGAAGTTGTCCCCACCTCAAACTTGTGCTGCCCTGATAGACCCAAGGGAGCCCTACAAACTGACATCAAGAACCTGGACTGCTGAGTTTTCTTTCCCAGGGAAAATGGAAAAAGGATGTGCCCAGGGGCCCCTGGCCCTGACTGCAAAAAATCCTTATATCGAAGGATGGACCCCACACCGAAGATGTCCCCACCTCAAACTTGTGCTTCCCTGATAGACCCAAGGGAGCCCTACAAACTGACATCAGGAACCTGGACTGCTGAGTTTTCTTTCCCAGGGAAAATGGAAAAAGGATGTGCCCAGGGGCCCCTGGCCCTGACTGCAAAAAATCCTTATATCGAAGGATGGACCCCACACCGAAGTTGTCCCCACCTCAAACTTGTGCTGCCCTGATAGACCCAAGGGAGCCCTACAAACTGACATCAGGAACCTGGACTGCTGAGTTTTCTTTCCCAGGGAAAATGGAAAAAGGATGTGCCCAGGGGCCCCTGGCCCTGGGCCCCTGGCCCTGACTGCAAAAAATCCTTATATCGAAGGATGGACCCCACACCGAAGTTGTCCCCACCTCAAACTTGTGCTGCCCTGATACATCCAAGGGAGCCCTACAAACTGACATCAGGAACCTGGACTGCTGAGTTTTCTTTCCCAGGGAAAATGGAAAAAGGATGTGCCCAGGGGCCCCTGGCCCTGACTGCAAAAAATCCTTATATCGAAGGATGGACCCCACACCGAAGTTGTCCCCACCTCAAACTTGTGCTGCCCTGATACACCCAAGGGAGCCCTACAAACTGACATCAGGAACCTGGACTGCTGAGTTTTCTTTCCCAGGGAAAATGGAAAAAGGGTGTGCTCAGGGGCCCCTGGGCAGGGACCTCACTGCAAAAAATCCTTATATCGAAGGATGGACCCCACACCGAAGTTGTCCCCACCTCAAACTTGTGCTGCCCTGATAGACCCAAGGCAGCCCTACAAACTGACATCAGGAACCTGGACTGCTGAGTTTTCTTTCCCAGGGAAAATGGAAAAAGGATGTGCCCAGGGGCCCCTGGCTCTGGGCAGGGGCCTCACTGCAAAAATTCCTTATATCGAAGGATGGACCCCACACCGAAGATGTCCCCACCTCAAACTTGTGCTGCCCTGATAGACCCAAGGGAGCCCTACAAACTGACATCAGGAACCTGGACTGCTGAGTTTTCTTTCCCAGGTAAAATGGAAAAAGGATGTGCCCGGGGGCCCCTGGCCCTAACTGCAAAAAATCCTTATATCGAAGGATGGACCCCACACCGAAGTTCTGCCCACTTCAAACTTGTGCTGCCCTGATAGACCCAAGGGAGCCCTACAAACTGACATCAAGAACCTGGACTGCTGAGTTTTCTTTCCCAGGGTAAATGGAAAAAGGAGGTGCCCGGGGGCCGCACGCCCTGACTACAAAGAATCCTTATATCGAAGGATGGACCCCACACCGAAGATGTCCCCACCTCAAACTTGTGCTGCCCTGATAGACCCAAGGGAGCCCTACAAACTGACATCAGGAACCTGGACTGCTGAGTTTTCTTTCCCAGGGAAAATGGGAATAGGATGTGCCCGGGGGCCCCTGGCCCTGACTGCAAAAAATCTTTATATCGAAGGATGGACCCCACACCGAAGATGTCCCCACCTCAAACTTGTGCTGCCCTGATAGACCCAAGGGAGCCCTACAAACTGACATCAGGAACCTGGACTGCTGAGTTTTCTTTCCCAGGGAAAATGGGAAAAGGATGTGCCCGGGGGCCCCTGGCCCTGGGCTGGGACCTCACTGCAAAAAATCCTTATATCGAAGGATGGACCCCACTCCAAAGTTGTCCCCACCTCAAACTTGTGCTGCCCTGATAGACCCAAGGGAGCCCTAGAAACTGACATCAGGAACCTGGACTGCTGAGTTTTCTTTCCCAGGGAAAATGGAAAAAGGATGTGCCCAGGGGCCCCTGGCCCTGGGCCCCTGGCCCTGACTGCAAAGAATCCTTATATCGAAGGATGGACCCCACACCGAAGTTGTCCCCACCTCAAACTTGTGCTGCCCTGATACACCCAAGGGAGCCCTACAAACTGACATCAGGAACCTGGACTGCTGAGTTTTCTTTCCCAGGGAAAATGGAAAAAGGATGTGCCCAGGGGCCCCTGGCCCTGACTGCAAAAAATCCTTATATCGAAGGATGGACCCCACACCGAAGATGTCCCCACCTCAAACTTGTGCTGCCCTGATAGACCCAAGGGAGCCCTACAAACTGACATCAGGAACCTGGACTGCTGAGTTTTCTTTCCCAGGGAAAATGGAAAAAGGATGTGCCCAGGGGCCCCTGGCCCTGGGCAGGGGCCTCACTGCAAAAAATCCTTATATCGAAGGATGGACCCCACACCGAAGCTGTCCCCACCTCAAACTTGTGCTGCCCTGATAGACCCAAGGGAGCCCTACAAACTGACATCAGGAACCTGGACTGCTGAGTTTTCTTTCCCAGGGAAAATGGAAAAAGGATGTGCCCAGGGGCCCCTGGCCCTGGGCCCCTGGCCCTGACTGCAAAAAATCCTTATATCAAAGGATGGACCCCACACCGAAGTTGTCCCCACCTCAAACTTGTGCTGCCCTGATACACCCAAGGGAGCCCTACAAACTGACATCAGGAACCTGGACTGCTGAGTTTTCTTTCCCAGGGAAAATGGAAAAAGGATGTGCCCAGGGGCCCCTGGGCAGGGACCTCACTGCAAAAAATCCTTATATCGAAGGATGGACCCCACACCGAAGTTGTCCCCACCTCAAACTTGTGCTGCCCTGATAGACCCAAGGGAGCCCTACAAACTGACATCAGGAACCTGGACTGCTGAGTTTTCTTTCCCAGGGAAAATGGAAAAAGGGGGTGCCCGGGGGCCCCTGGCCCTGACTGCAAAAAATCCTTATATCGAAGGATGGACCCCACACCGAAGTTGTCCCCACCTCAAACTTGTGCTGCCCTGATAGACCCAAGGCAGCCCTACAAACTGACATCAGGAACCTGGACTGCTGAGTTTTCTTTCCCAGGGAAAATGGAAAAAGGATGTGCCCAGGGGCCCCTGGCTCTGGGCAGGGGCCTCACTGCAAAAAATCCTTATATCGAAGGATGGACCCCACACCGAAGCTGTCCCCACCTCAAACTTGTGCTGCCCTGATAGACCCAAGGCAGCCCTACAAACTGACATCAGGAACCTGGACTGCTGAGTTTTCTTTCCCAGGTAAAATGGAAAAAGGATGTGCCCGGGGGCCCCTGGCCCTAACTGCAAAAAATCCTTATATCGAAGGATGGACCCCACACCGAAGTTCTGCCCACTTCAAACTTGTGCTGCCCTGATAGACCCAAGGGAGCCCTACAAACTGACATCAAGAACCTGGACTGCTGAGTTTTCTTTCCCAGGGTAAATGGAAAAAGGAGGTGCCCGGGGGCCCCTGGCCCTGACTGCAAAGAATCCTTATATCGAAGGATGGACCCCACACCGAAGTTGTCCCCACCTCAAACTTGTGCTGCCCTGATAGACCCAAGGGAGCCCTACAAACTGACATCAGGAACCTGGACTGCTGAGTTTTCTTTCCCAGGGAAAATGGAAAAAGGATGTGCCCAGGGGCCCCTGGCCCTGACTGCAAAAAATCCTTATATCGAAGGATGGACCCCACACCGAAGTTGTCCCCAACTCAAACTTGTGCTGCCCTGATACATCCAAGGGAGCCCTACAAACTGACATCAGCAACCTGGACTGCTGAGTTTTCTTTCCCAGGGAAAATGGAAAATGGATGTGCCCAGCGGCTCCTGGCCCTGACTGCAAAGAATCCTTATATCGAAGGATGGACCCCACACCGAAGATGTCCCCACCTCAAACTTGTGCTGCCCTGATAGACCCAAGGGAGCCCTACAAACTGACATCAGGAACCTGGACTGCTGAGTTTTCTTTCCCAGGGAAAATGGAAAAAGGATGTGCCCAGGGGCCCCTGGCCCTGGGCCCCTGGCCCTGACTGCAAAAAATCCTTATATCGAAGGATGGACCCCACACCGAAGTTGTCCCCACCTCAAACTTGTGCTGCCCTGATAGACCCAAGGGAGCCCTACAAACTGACATCAGGAACCTGGACTGCTGAGTTTTCTTTCCCAGGTAAAATGGAAAAAGGATGTGCCCGGGGGCCCCTGGCCCTAACTGCAAAAAATCCTTATATCGAAGGATGGACCCCACACCGAAGTTGTCCCCACCTCAAACTTGTGCTGCCCTGATAGACCCAAGGGAGCCCTACAAACTGACATCAAGAACCTGGACTGCTGAGTTTTCTTTCCCAGGGAAAATGGAAAAAGGATGTGCCCGGGGGCCCCTGGCCCTGACTGCAAAGAATCCTTATATCGAAGGATGGACCCCACTCCAAAGTTGTCCCCACCTCAAACTTGTGCTGCCCTGATACACCCAAGGGAGCCCTACAAACTGACATCAGGAACCTGGACTGCTGAGTTTTCTTTCCCAGGGAAAATGGAAAAAGGATGTGCCCAGGGGCCCCTGGCCCTGACTGCAAAAAATCCTTATATCGAAGGATGGACCCCACACCGAAGATGTCCCCACCTCAAACTTGTGCTGCCCTGATAGACCCAAGGGAGCCCTACAAACTGACATCAGGAACCTGGACTGCTGAGTTTTCTTTCCCAGGGAAAATGGAAAAAGGAGGTGCCCAGGGGCCCCTGGCCCTGACTGCAAAAAATCCTTATATCGAAGGATGGACCCCACACCGAATTTGTCCCCACCTCAAACTTGTGCTGCCCTGATAGACCCAAGGGAGCCCTACAAACTGACATCAGGAACCTGGACTGCTGAGTTTTCTTTCCCAGGGAAAATGGAAAAAGGATGTGCCCAGGGGCCCCTGGCCCTGGGCACCTGGCCCTGACTGCAAAAAATCCTTATATCGAAGGATGGACCCCACACCGAAGTTGTCCCCACCTCAAACTTGTGCTGCCCTGATACATCCAAGGGAGCCCTACAAACTGACATCAGGAACCTGGACTGCTGAGTTTTCTTTCCCAGGGAAAATGGAAAAAGGATGTGCCCAGGGGCCCCTGGCTCTGGGCAGGGGCCTCACTGCAAAAAATCCTTATATCGAAGGATGGACCCCACACCGAAGCTGTCCCCACCTCAAACTTGTGCTGCCCTGATAGACCCAAGGCAGCCCTACAAACTGACATCAGGAACCTGGACTGCTGAGTTTTCTTTCCCAGGTAAAATGGAAAAAGGATGTGCCCGGGGGCCCCTGGCCCTAACTGCAAAAAATCCTTATATCGAAGGATGGACCCCACACCGAAGTTCTGCCCACTTCAAACTTGTGCTGCCCTGATAGACCCAAGGGAGCCCTACAAACTGACATCAAGAACCTGGACTGCTGAGTTTTCTTTCCCAGGGTAAATGGAAAAAGGAGGTGCCCGGGGGCCCCTGGCCCTGACTGCAAAGAATCCTTATATCGAAGGATGGACCCCACACCGAAGTTGTCCCCACCTCAAACTTGTGCTGCCCTGATACACCCAAGGGAGCCCTACAAACGGACGTCAGGAACCTGGACTGCTGAGTTTTCTTTCCCAGGGAAAATGGAAAAAGGATGTGCCCAGGGGCCCCTGGCCCTGACTGCAAAAAATCTTTATATCGAAGGATGCACCCCACACCGAAGTTGTCCCCAACTCAAACTTGTGCTGCCCTGATACATCCAAGGGAGCCCTACAAACTGACATCAGGAACCTGGACTGCTGAGTTTTCTTTCCCAGGTAAAATGGAAAAAGGATGTGCCCGGGGGCCCCTGGCCCTGGGCTGGGACCTCACTGCAAAGAATCCTTATATCGAAGGATGGACCCCACTCCAAAGTTGTCCCCACCTCAAACTTGTGCTGCCCTGATAGACCCAAGGGAGCCCTACAAACTGACATCAGCAACCTGGACTGCTGAGTTTTCTTTCCCAGGGAAAATGGAAAAAGGATGTGCCCAGGGGCCCCTGGCCCTGACTGCAAAGAATCCTTATATCGAAGGATGGACCCCACACCGAAGATGTCCCCACCTCAAACTTGTGCTGCCCTGATAGACCCAAGGGAGCCCTACAAACTGACATCAGGAACCTGGACTGCTGAGTTTTCTTTCCCAGGTAAAATGGAAAAAGGATGTGCCCAGGGGCCCCTGGCCCTGGGCCTCTGGCCCTGACTGCAAAAAATCCTTATATCGAAGGATGGACCCCACACCGAAGTTGTCCCCACCTCAAACTTGTGCTGCCCTGATAGACCCAAGGGAGCCCTACAAACTGACATCAGGAACCTGGACTGCTGAGTTTTCTTTCCCAGGTAAAATGGAAAAAGGATGTGCCCGGGGGCCCCTGGCCCTAACTGCAAAAAATCCTTATATCGAAGGATGGACCCCACACCGAAGTTGTCCCCACCTCAAACTTGTGCTGCCCTGATAGACCCAAGGGAGCCCTACAAACTGACATCAGGAACCTGGACTGCTGACTTTTCTTTCCCAGGGAAAATGGAAAAAGGATGTGCCCGGGGGCCCCTGGCCCTGACTGCAAAGAATCCTTATATCGAAGGATGGACCCCACACCGAAGATGTCCCCACCTCAAACTTGTGCTGCCCTGATACACCCAAGGGAGCCCTACAAACTGACATCAGGAACCTGGACTGCTGAGTTTTCTTTCCCAGGGAAAATGGAAAAAGGATGTGCCCAGGGGCCTCTGGCCCTGGGCTGGGACCTCACTGCAAAGAATCCTTATATCGAAGGATGGACCCCACACCGAAGTTGTCCCCACCTCAAACTTGTGCTGCCCTGATAGACCCAAGGGAGCCCTACAAACTGACATCAGGAACCTGGACTGCTAAGTTTTCTTTCCCAGGGAAAATGGAAAAAGGATGTGCCCAGGGGCCCCTGGCCCTGACTGCAAAGAATCCTTATATCGAAGGATGCACCCCACCCCAAAGTTGTCCCCACCTCAAACTTGTGCTGCCCTGATAGACCCAAGGCAGCCCTACAAACTGACATCAGGAACCTGGACTGCTGAGTTTTCTTTCCCAGGGAAAATGGAAAAAGGATGTGTCCAGGGGCCCCTGGCCCTGACTGCAAAAAATCCTTATATCGAAGGATGGACCCCACACCGAAGTTGTCCCCACCTCAAACTTGTGCTGCCCTGATACATCCAAGGGAGCCCTACAAACTGACATCAGGAACCTGGACTGCTGAGTTTTCTTTCCCAGGGAAAATGGAAAAAGGATGTGCCCAGGGGCCCCTGGCTCTGGGCAGGGGCCTCACTGCAAAAAATCCTTATATCGAAGGATGGACCCCACACCGAAGCTGTCCCCACCTCAAACTTGTGCTGCCCTGATAGACCCAAGGCAGCCCTACAAACTGACATCAGGAACCTGGACTGCTGAGTTTTCTTTCCCAGGGAAAATGGAAAAAGGATGTGCCCAGGGGCCCCTGGCCCTAACTGCAAAAAATCCTTATATCGAAGGATGGACCCCACACCGAAGTTGTCCCCACCTCAAACTTGTGCTGCCCTGATAGACCCAAGGGAGCCCTACAAACTGACATCAAGAACCTGGACTGCTGAGTTTTCTTTCCCAGGGAAAATGGAAAAAGGATGTGCCCAGGGGCCCCTGGCCCTGACTGCAAAAAATCCTTATATCGAAGGATGGACCCCACACCGAAGTTGTCCCCACCTCAAACTTGTGCTGCCCTGATAGACCCAAGGGAGCCCTACAAACTGACATCAGCAACCTGGACTGCTGAGTTTTCTTTCCCAGGGAAAATGGAAAAAGGAGGTGCCCAGGGGCCCCTGGCCCTGACTGCAAAAAATCCTTATATCGAAGGATGGAGCCCACACCGAAGTTGTCCCCACCTCAAACTTGTGCTGCCCTGATAGACCCAAGGGAGCCCTACAAACTGACATCAGGAACCTGGACTGCTGAGTTTTCTTTCCCAGGGAAAATGGAAAAAGGATGTGCCCAGGGGCCCCTGGCCCTGGGCCCCTGGCCCTGACTGCAAAAAATCCTTATATCGAAGGATGGACCCCACACCGAAGTTGTCCCCACCTCAAACTTGTGCTGCCCTGATACATCCAAGGGAGCCCTACAAACTGACATCAGGAACCTGGACTGCTGAGTTTTCTTTCCCAGGGAAAATGGAAAAAGGATGTGCCCAGGGGCCCCTGGCCCTGACTGCAAAAAATCCTTATATCGAAGGATGGACCCCACACCGAAGTTGTCCCCACCTCAAACTTGTGCTGCCCTGATACACCCAAGGGAGCCCTACAAACTGACATCAGGAACCTGGACTGCTGAGTTTTCTTTCCCAGGTAAAATGGAAAAAGGATGTGCCCGGGGGCCCCTGGCCCTAACTGCAAAAAATCCTTATATCGAAGGATGGACCCTACACCGAAGTAGTCCCCACCTCAAACTTGTGCTGCCCTGATAGACCCAAGGGAGCCCTACAAACTGACATCAAGAACCTGGACTGCTGAGTTTTCTTTCCCAGGGAAAATGGAAAAAGGATGTGCCCAGGGGCCCCTGGCCCTGACTGCAAAAAATCCTTATATCGAAGGATGGACCCCACACCGAAGATGTCCCCACCTCAAACTTGTGCTGCCCTGATAGACCCAAGGGAGCCCTACAAACTGACATCAGGAACCTGGACTGCTGAGTATTCTTTCCCAGGGAAAATGGAAAAAGGAGGTGCCCAGGGGCCCCTGGCCCTGACTGCAAAAAATCCTTATATCGAAGGATGGACCCCACACCGAAGTTGTCCCCACCTCAAACTTGTGCTGCCCTGATAGACCCAAGGGAGCCCTACAAACTGACATCAGGAACCTGGACTGCTGAGTTTTCTTTCCCAGGGAAAATGGAAAAAGGATGTGCCCAGGGGCCCCTGGCCCTGGGCCCCTGGCCCTGACTGCAAAAAATCCTTATATCGAAGGATGGACCCCACACCGAAGTTGTCCCCACCTCAAACTTGTGCTGCCCTGATACATCCAAGGGAGCCCTACAAACTGACATCAGGAACCTGGACTGCTGAGTTTTCTTTCCCAGGGAAAATGGAAAAAGGATGTGCCCAGGGGCCCCTGGCCCTGACTGCAAAAAATCCTTATATCGAAGGATGGACCCCACACCGAAGTTGTCCCCACCTCAAACTTGTGCTGCCCTGATACACCCAAGGGAGCCCTACAAACTGACATCAGGAACCTGGACTGCTGAGTTTTCTTTCCCAGGGAAAATGGAAAAAGGGTGTGCTCAGGGGCCCCTGGGCAGGGACCTCACTGCAAAAAATCCTTATATCGAAGGATGGACCCCACACCGAAGTTGTCCCCACCTCAAACTTGTGCTGCCCTGATAGACCCAAGGGAGCCCTACAAACTGACATCAGGAACCTGGACTGCTGAGTTTTCTTTCCCAGGGAAAATGGAAAAAGGGTGTGCCCGGGGGCCCCTGGCCCTGACTGCAAAAAATCCTTATATCGAAGGATGGACCCCACACCGAAGTTGTCCCCACCTCAAACTTGTGCTGCCCTGATAGACCCAAGGCAGCCCTACAAACTGACATCAGGAACCTGGACTGCTGAGTTTTCTTTCCCAGGGAAAATGGAAAAAGGATGTGCCCAGGGGCCCCTGGCTCTGGGCAGGGGCCTCACTGCAAAAAATCCTTATATCGAAGGATGGACCCCACACCGAAGCTGTCCCCACCTCAAACTTGTGCTGCCCTGATAGACCCAAGGCAGCCCTACAAACTGACATCAGGAACCTGGACTGCTGAGTTTTCTTTCCCAGGTAAAATGGAAAAAGGATGTGCCCGGGGGCCCCTGGCCCTAACTGCAAAAAATCCTTATATCGAAGGATGGACCCCACACCGAAGTTCTGCCCACTTCAAACTTGTGCTGCCCTGATAGACCCAAGGGAGCCCTACAAACTGACATCAGGAACCTGGACTGCTGAGTTTTCTTTCCCAGGGAAAATGGAAAAAGGAGGTGCCCGGGGGCCCCTGGCCCTGACTGCAAAGAATCCTTATATCGAAGGATGGACCCCACACCGAAGTTGTCCCCACCTCAAACTTGTGCTGCCCTGATACACCCAAGGGAGCCCTACAAACTGACATCAGGAACCTGGACTGCTGAGTTTTCTTTCCCAGGGAAAATGGAAAAAGGATGTGCCCAGGGGCCCCTGGCCCTGACTGCAAAAAATCTTTATATCGAAGGATGCACCCCACACCGAAGTTGTCCCCAACTCAAACTTGTGCTGCCCTGATACATCCAAGGGAGCCCTACAAACTGACATCAGGAACCTGGACTGCTGAGTTTTCTTTCCCAGGGAAAATGGGAAAAGGATGTGCCCGGGGGCCCCTGGCCCTGGGCTGGGACCTCACTGCAAAGAATCCTTATATCGAAGGATGGACCCCACTCCAAAGTTGTCCCCACCTCAAACTTGTGCTGCCCTGATAGACCCAAGGGAGCCCTACAAACTGACATCAGCAACCAGGACTGCTGAGTTTTCTTTCCCAGGGAAAATGGAAAAAGGATGTGCCCAGCGGCTCCTGGCCCTGACTGCAAAGAATCCTTATATCGAAGGATGGACCCCACACCGAAGATGTCCCCACCTCAAACTTGTGCTGCCCTGATAGACCCAAGGGAGCCCTAGAAACTGACATCAGGAACCTGGACTGCTGAGTTTTCTTTCCCAGGGAAAATGGAAAAAGGATGTGCCCAGGGGCCCCTGGCCCTGGGCCCCTGGCCCTGACTGCAAAGAATCCTTATATCGAAGGATGGACCCCACACCGAAGTTGTCCCCACCTCAAACTTGTGCTGCCCTGATACACCCAAGGGAGCCCTACAAACTGACATCAGGAACCTGGACTGCTGAGTTTTCTTTCCCAGGTAAAATGGAAAAAGGATGTGCCCGGGGGCCCCTGGCCCTAACTGCAAAAAATCCTTATATCGAAGGATGGACCCCACACCGAAGTTGTCCCCACCTCAAACTTGTGCTGCCCTGATAGACCCAAGGGAGCCCTACAAACTGACATCAGCAACCTGGACTGCTGAGTTTTCTTTCCCAGGGAAAATGGAAAAAGGATGTGCCCAGGGGCCCCTGGCCCTGACTGCAAAAAATCCTTATATCGAAGGATGGACCCCACACCGAAGTTGTCCCCACCTCAAACTTGTCCTGCCCTGATAGACCCAAGGCAGCCCTAAAAACTGGCATCAGGAACCTGGACTGCTGAGTTTTCTTTCCCAGGGAAAATGGAAAAAGGATGGGCCCAGGGGCCCCTGGCCCTGGGCAGGGGCCTCACTGCAAAAAATCCTTATATCGAAGGATGGACCCCACACCGAAGCTGTCCCCACCTCAAACTTGTGCTGCCCTGATAGACCCAAGGCAGCCCTACAAACTGACATCAGGAACCTGGACTGCTGAGTTTTCTTTCCCAGGGAAAATGGAAAAAGGATGTGCCCGGGGGCCCCTGGCCCTGGGACGCTGGCCCTGACTGCAAAAAATCCTTATATCGAAGGATGGATCCCACACCGAAGTTGTCCCCACCTCAAACTTGTGCTGCCCTGATACACCCAAGGGAGCCCTACAAACTGACATCAAGAACCTGGACTGCTGAGTTTTCTTTCCCAGGGAAAATGGAAAAAGGATGTGCCCAGGGGCTCCTGGCCCTGACTACAAAGAATCCTTATATCGAAGGATGGACCCCACACCGAAGATGTCCCCACCTCAAACTTGTGCTGCCCTGATAGACCCAAGGGAGCCCTACAAACTGACATCAGGAACCTGGACTGCTGAGTTTTCTTTCCCAGGGAAAATGGAAAAAGGATGTGCCCAGGGGCCCCTGGCCCTGACTGCAAAAAATCCTTATATCGAAGGATGGACCCCACACCGAAGATGTCCCCACCTCAAACTTGTGCTGCCCTGATAGACCCAAGGGAGCCCTACAAACTGACATCAGGAACCTGGACTGCTGAGTTTTCTTTCCCAGGGAAAATGGAAAAAGGATGTGCCCGGGGGCCCCTGGCCCTGACTGCAAAAAATCCTTATATCGAAGGATGGACCCCACACCGAAGTTGTCCCCACCTCAAACTTGTCCTGCCCTGATAGACCCAAGGCAGCCCTACAAACTGGCATCAGGAACCTGGACTGCTGAGTTTTCTTTCCCAGGGAAAATGGAAAAAGGATGGGCCCAGGGGCCCCTGGCCCTGGGCAGGGGCCTCACTGCAAAAAATCCTTATATCGAAGGATGGACCCCACACCGAAGCTGTCCCCACCTCAAACTTGTGCTGCCCTGATAGACCCAAGGCAGCCCTACAAACTGACATCAGGAACCTGGACTGCTGAGTTTTCTTTCCCAGGGAAAATGGAAAAAGGATGTGCCCGGGGGCCCCTGGCCCTGGGCTGGGTCCTCACTACAAAGAATCCTTATATCGAAGGATGGACCCCACTCCAAAGTTGTCCCCACCTCAAACTTGTGCTGCCCTGATAGACCCAAGGGAGCCCTACAAACTGACATCAGGAACCTGGACTGCTGAGTTTTCTTTCCCAGGGAAAATGGAAAAAGGATGTGCCCAGCGGCTCCTGGCCCTGACTGCAAAGAATCCTTATATCGAAGGATGGACCCCACACCGAAGATGTCCCCACCTCAAACTTGTGCTGCCCTGATAGACCCAAGGGAGCCCTACAAACTGACATCAGGAACCTGGACTGCTGAGTTTTCTTTCCCAGGGAAAATGGAAAAAGGATGTGCCCAGGGGCCCCTGGCCCTGGGCCCCTGGCCCTGACTGCAAAAAATCCTTATATCAAAGGATGGACCCCACACCGAAGTTGTCCCCACCTCAAACTTGTGCTGCCCTGATAGACCCAAGGGAGCCCTACAAACTGACATCAGGAACCTGGACTGCTGAGTTTTCTTTCCCAGGGAAAATGGAAAAAGGGGGTGCCCGGGGGCCCCTGGCCCTGACTGCAAAAAATCCTTATATCGAAGGATGGACCCCACACCGAAGTTGTCCCCACCTCAAACTTGTGCTGCCCTGATAGACCCAAGGCAGCCCTACAAACTGACATCAGGAACCTGGACTGCTGAGTTTTCTTTCCCAGGGAAAATGGAAAAAGGATGTGCCCAGGGGCCCCTGGCTCTGGGCAGGGGCCTCACTGCAAAAAATCCTTATATCGAAGGATGGACCCCACACCGAAGCTGTCCCCACCTCAAACTTGTGCTGCCCTGATAGACCCAAGGCAGCCCTACAAACTGACATCAGGAACCTGGACTGCTGAGTTTTCTTTCCCAGGTAAAATGGAAAAAGGATGTGCCCGGGGGCCCCTGGCCCTAACTGCAAAAAATCCTTATATCGAAGGATGGACCCCACACCGAAGTTGTCCCCACCTCAAACTTGTGCTGCCCTGATAGACCGAAGGCAGCCCTACAAACTGACATCAGGAACCTGGACTGCTGAGTTTTCTTTCCCAGGGAAAATGGAAAAAGGATGTGCCCAGGGGCCCCTGGCTCTGGGCAGGGGCCTCACTGCAAAAAATCCTTATATCGAAGGATGGACCCCACACCGAAGCTGTCCCCACCTCAAACTTGTGCTGCCCTGATAGACCCAAGGCAGCCCTACAAACTGACATCAAGAACCTGGACTGCTGAGTTTTCTTTCCCAGGGAAAATGGAAAAAGGATGTGCCCGGGGGCCCCTGGCCCTGACTGCAAAGAATCCTTATATCGAAGGATGGACCCCACTCCAAAGTTGTCCCCACCTCAAACTTGTGCTGCCCTGATACACCCAAGGGAGCCCTACAAACTGACATCAGGAACCTGGACTGCTGAGTTTTCTTTCCCAGGGAAAATGGAAAAAGGATGTGCCCAGGGGCCCCTGGCCCTGACTGCAAAAAATCCTTATATCGAAGGATGGACCCCACACCGAAGATGTCCCCACCTCAAACTTGTGCTGCCCTGATAGACCCAAGGGAGCCCTACAAACTGACATCAGGAACCTGGACTGCTGAGTTTTCTTTCCCAGGGAAAATGGAAAAAGGAGGTGCCCAGGGGCCCCTGGCCCTGACTGCAAAAAATCCTTATATCGAAGGATGGAGCCCACACCGAAGTTGTCCCCACCTCAAACTTGTGCTGCCCTGATAGACCCAAGGGAGCCCTACAAACTGACATCAGGAACCTGGACTGCTGAGTTTTCTTTCCCAGGGAAAATGGAAAAAGGATGTGCCCAGGGGCCCCTGGCCCTGGGCCCCTGGCCCTGACTGCAAAAAATCCTTATATCGAAGGATGGACCCCACACCGAAGTTGTCCCCACCTCAAACTTGTGCTGCCCTGATATATCCAAGGGAGCCCTACAAACTGACATCAGGAACCTGGACTGCTGAGTTTTCTTTCCCAGGGAAAATGGAAAAAGGATGTGCCCAGGGGCCCCTGTCCCTGACTGCAAAAAATCCTTATATCGAAGGATGGACCCCACACCGAAGTTGTCCCCACCTCAAACTTGTGCTGCGCCGATACACCCAAGGGAGCCCTACAAACTGACATCAGGAACCTGGACTGCTGAGTTTTCTTTCCCAGGGAAAATGGAAAAAGGATGTGCTCAGGGGCCCCTGGGCAGGGACCTCACTGCAAAAAATCCTTATATCGAAGGATGGACCCCACACCGAAGCTGTCCCCACCTCAAACTTGTGCTGCCCTGATAGACCCAAGGCAGCCCTACAAACTGACATCAGGAACCTGGACTGCTGAGTTTTCTTTCCCAGGTAAAATGGAAAAAGGATGTGCCCGGGGGCCCCTGGCCCTAACTGCAAAAAATCCTTATATCGAAGGATGGACCCCACACCGAAGTTCTGCCCACTTCAAACTTGTGCTGCCCTGATAGACCCAAGGGAGCCCTACAAACTGACATCAGGAACCTGGACTGCTGAGTTTTCTTTCCCAGGGTAAATGGAAAAAGGAGGTGCCCGGGGGCCCCTGGCCCTGACTGCAAAGAATCCTTATATCGAAGGATGGACCCCACACCGAAGTTGTCCCCACCTCAAACTTGTGCTGCCCTGATACACCCAAGGGAGCCCTACAAACGGACGTCAGGAACCTGGACTGCTGAGTTTTCTTTCCCAGGGAAAATGGAAAAAGGATGTGCCCAGGGGCCCCTGGCCCTGACTGCAAAAAATCTTTATATCGAAGGATGCACCCCACACCGAAGTTGTCCCCAACTCAAACTTGTGCTGCCCTGATACATCCAAGGGAGCCCTACAAACTGACATCAGGAACCTGGACTGCTGAGTTTTCTTTCCCAGGGAAAATGGAAAAAGGATGTGCCCGGGGGCCCCTGGCCCTAACTGCAAAAAATCCTTATATCGAAGGATGGACCCCACACCGAAGTTGTCCCCACCTCAAACTTGTGCTGCCCTGATAGACCCAAGGGAGCCCTACAAACTGACATCAAGAACCTGGACTGCTGAGTTTTCTTTCCCAGGGTAAATGGAAAAAGGAGGTGCCCGGGAGCCCCTGGCCCTGACTGCAAAAAATCCTTATATCGAAGGATGGACCCCACACCGAAGTTGTCCCCACCTCAAACTTGTGCTGCCCTGATACACCCAAGGGAGCCCTACAAACGGACGTCAGGAACCTGGACTGCTGAGTTTTCTTTCCCAGGGAAAATGGAAAAAGGATGTGCCCAGGGGCCCCTGGCCCTGACTGCAAAAAATCTTTATATCGAAGGATGCACCCCACACCGAAGTTGTCCCCAACTCAAACTTGTGCTGCCCTGATACATCCAAGGGAGCCCTACAAACTGACATCAGGAACCTGGACTGCTGAGTTTTCTTTCCCAGGTAAAATGGAAAAAGGATGTGCCCGGGGGCCCCTGGCCCTAACTGCAAAAAATCCTTATATCGAAGGATGGACCCCACACCGAAGTTGTCCCCACCTCAAACTTGTGCTGCCCTGATAGACCCAAGGGAGCCCTACAAACTGACAACAGGAACCTGGACTGCTGAGTTTTCTTTCCCAGGGAAAATGGAAAAAGAATGTGCCCGGGGGCCCCTGGCCCTGACTGCAAAGAATCCTTATATCGAAGGATGGACCCCACACCGAAGTTGTCCCCACCTCAAACTTGTGCTGCCCTGATACACCCAAGGGAGCCCTACAAACTGACATCAGGAACCTGGACTGCTGAGTTTTCTTTCCCAGGGAAAATGGAAAAAGGAGGTGCCCAGGGGCCCCTGGCCCTGACTGCAAAAAATCTTTATATCGAAGGATGGACCCCACACCGAAGTTGTCCCCACCTCAAACTTGTGCTGCCCTGATAGACCCAAGGGAGCCCTACAAACTGACATCAGGAACCTGGACTGCTGAGTTTTCTTTCCCAGGGAAAATTGAAAAAGGATGTGCCCAGGGGCCCCTGGCCCTGGGCAGGGGCCTCACTGCTAAAAATCCTTATATGGAAGGATGCACCCCACACCAAAGTTGTGCCCACGTCAAACTTGTGCTGCCCTGATAGACCCAAGGGAGCCCTACAAACTGACATCAGGAACCTGGACTGCTGAGTTTTCTTTCCCAGGGAAAATGGAAAAAGGGTGTGCCTGGGGGCCCCTGGCCCTGACTGCAAAGAATCCTTATATCGAAGGATGGCGCCCAGACCGAAGTTGTCCCCACCTCAAACTTGTGCTGCCCTGATAGACCCAAGGGAGCCCTACAAACTGACATCAAGAACCTGGACTGCTGAGTTTTCTTTCCCAGGGAAAATGGAAAAAGAATGTGCCCGGGGGCCCCTGGCCCTGACTGCAAAGAATCCTTATATCGAAGGATGGACCCCACACCGAAGTTGTCCCCACCTCAAACTTGTGCTGCCCTGATACACCCAAGGGAGCCCTACAAACTGACATCAGGAACCTGGACTGCTGAGTTTTCTTTCCCAGGGAAAATGGAAAAAGGAGGTGCCCAGGGGCCCCTGGCCCTGACTGCAAAAAATCTTTATATCGAAGGATGGACCCCACACCGAAGTTGTCCCCACCTCAAACTTGTGCTGCCCTGATAGACCCAAGGGAGCCCTACAAACTGACATCAGGAACCTGGACTGCTGAGTTTTCTTTCCCAGGGAAAATTGAAAAAGGATGTGCCCAGGGGCCCCTGGCCCTGGGCAGGGGCCTCACTGCTAAAAATCCTTATATGGAAGGATGCACCCCACACCAAAGTTGTGCCCACGTCAAACTTGTGCTGCCCTGATAGACCCAAGGGAGCCCTACAAACTGACATCAGGAACCTGGACTGCTGAGTTTTCTTTCCCAGGGAAAATGGAAAAAGGGTGTGCCTGGGGGCCCCTGGCCCTGACTGCAAAGAATCCTTATATCGAAGGATGGCGCCCAGACCGAAGTTGTCCCCACCTCAAACTTGTGCTGCCCTGATAGACCCAAGGGAGCCCTACAAACTGACATCAAGAACCTGGACTGCTGAGTTTTCTTTCCCAGGGTAAATGGAAAAAGGATGTGCCCAGGGGCCCCTGGCCCTGGGCCCCTGGCCCTGACTGCAAAAAATCCTTATATCGAAGGATGCACCCCACACCGAAATTGTGCCCACCTCAAACTTGTGCTGCCTTGATAGACCCAAGGGAGCCCTACAAACTGACATCAGGAACCTGGACTGCTGAGTTTTCTTTCCCAGGGAAAATGGAAAAAGGAGGTGCCCAGGGGCCCCTGGCCCTGACTGCAAAAAATCTTTATATCGAAGGATGGACCCCACACCGAAGTTGTCCCCACCTCAAACTTGTGCTGCCCTGATAGACCCAAGGGAGCCCTACAAACTGACATCAGGAACCTGGACTGCTGAGTTTTCTTTCCCAGGGAAAATTGAAAAAGGATGTGCCCAGGGGCCCCTGGCCCTGGGCAGGGGCCTCACTGCTAAAAATCCTTATATGGAAGGATGCACCCCACACCAAAGTTGTGCCCACGTCAAACTTGTGCTGCCCTGATAGACCCAAGGGAGCCCTACAAACTGACATCAGGAACCTGGACTGCTGAGTTTTCTTTCCCAGGGAAAATGGAAAAAGGGTGTGCCTGGGGGCCCCTGGCCCTGACTGCAAAAAATCCTTATATCGAAGGATGGCGCCCAGACCGAAGTTGTCCCCACCTCAAACTTGTGCTGCCCTGATAGACCCAAGGGAGCCCTACAAACTGACATCAAGAACCTGGACTGCTGAGTTTTCTTTCCCAGGGTAAATGGAAAAAGGATGTGCCCAGGGGCCCCTGGCCCTGGGCCCCTGGCCCTGACTGCAAAAAATCTTTATATCGAAGGATGCACCCCACACCGAAATTGTGCCCACCTCAAACTTGTGCTGCCTTGATAGACCCAAGGGAGCCCTACAAACTGACATCAGGAACCTGGACTGCTGAGTTTTCTTTCCCAGGGAAAATGGAAAAAGGATGTGCCCAGGGGCCCCTGGACCTGGGCAGGGACCTCACTGCAAAGAATCCTTATATCGAAGGATGGACCCCACACCGAAGTTGTCCCCACCTCAAACTTGTGCTGCCCTGATAGACCCAAGGGAGCCCTACAAACTGACATCAGGAACCTGGACTGCTGAGTTTTCTTTCCCAGGGAAAATGGAAAAAGGAGGTGCCCAGGGGCTACTGGCCCTGACTGCAAAAAATCCTTATATCGAAGGATGGACCCCACACCGAAGTTGTCCCCACCTCAAACTTGTGCTGCCATGATAGACCCAAGGGAGCCCTACAAACTGACATCAGGAACCTGGACTGCTGAGTTTTCTTTCCCAGGGAAAATGGAAAAAGGATGTGCCCAGGGGCCCCTGGCTCTGGGCAGGGGCCTCACTGCAAAAAATCCTTATATCGAAGGATGGACCCCACACCGAAGCTGTCCCCACCTCAAACTTGTGCTGCCCTGATAGACCCAAGGCAGCCCTACAAACTGACATCAGGAACCTGGACTGCTGAGTTTTCTTTCCCAGGTAAAATGGAAAAAGGATGTGCCCGGGGGCCCCTGGCCCTAACTGCAAAAAATCCTTATATCGAAGGATGGACCCCACACCGAAGTTGTCCCCACCTCAAACTTGTGCTGCCCTGATACACCCAAGGGAGCCCTACAAACTGACATCAAGAACCTGGACTGCTGAGTTTTCTTTCCCAGGGTAAATGGAAAAAGGAGGTGCCCGGGGGCCCCTGGCCCTGACTGCAAAGAATCCTTATATCGAAGGATGGACCCCACACCGAAGTTGTCCCCACCTCAAACTTGTGCTGCCCTGATACACCCAAGGGAGCCCTACAAACTGACATCAGGAACCTGGACTGCTGAGTTTTCTTTCCCAGGGAAAATGGAAAAAGGATGTGCCCAGGGGCCCCTGGCCCTGACTGCAAAAAATCTTTATATCGAAGGATGCACCCCACACCGAAGTTGTCCCCAACTCAAACTTGTGCTGCCCTGATACATCCAAGGGAGCCCTACAAACTGACATCAGGAACCTGGACTGCTGAGTTTTCTTTCCCAGGGAAAATGGGAAAAGGATGTGCCCGGGGGCCCCTGGCCCTGGGCTGGGTCCTCACTGCAAAGAATCCTTATATCGAAGGATGGACCCCACTCCAAAGTTGTCCCCACCTCAAACTTGTGCTGCTCTGATAGACCCAAGGGAGCCCTACAAACTGACATCAGCAACCTGGACTGCTGAGTTTTCTTTCCCAGGGAAAATGGAAAAAGGATGTGCCCAGCGGCTCCTGGCCCTGACTGCAAAGAATCCTTATATCGAAGGATGGACCCCACACCGAAGTTGTCCCCACCTCAAACTTGTGCTGCCCTGATAGACCCAAGGGAGCCCTACAAACTGACATCAGGAACCTGGACTGCTGAGTTTTCTTTCCCAGGGAAAATGGAAAAAGGATGTGCCCAGGGGCCCCTGGCCCTGGGCCCCTGGCCCTGACTGCAAAAAATCCTTATATCGAAGGATGGACCCCACACCGAAGTTGTCCCCACCTCAAACTTGTGCTGCCCTGATAGACCCAAGGGAGCCCTACAAACTGACATCAGGAACCTGGACTGCTGAGTTTTCTTTCCCAGGGAAAATGGAAAAAGGATGTGCCCGGGGGCCCCTGGCCCTAACTGCAAAAAATCCTTATATCGAAGGATGGACCCCACACCGAAGTTGTCCCCACCTCAAACTTGTGCTGCCCTGATAGACCCAAGGGAGCCCTACAAACTGACATCAAGAACCTGGACTGCTGAGTTTTCTTTCCCAGGGAAAATGGAAAAAGGATGTGCCCGGGGGCCCCTGGCCCTGACTGCAAAGAATCCTTATATCGAAGGATGGACCCCACTCCAAAGTTGTCCCCACCTCAAACTTGTGCTGCCCTGATACACCCAAGGGAGCCCTACAAACTGACATCAGGAACCTGGACTGCTGAGTTTTCTTTCCCAGGGAAAATGGAAAAAGGATGTGCCCGGGGGCCCCTAGCCCTGACTGCAAAAAATCCTTATATCGAAGGATGGACCCCACACCGAAGTTGTCCCCACCTCAAACTTCTACTGCCCTGATAGACCCAAGGCAGCCCTACAAACTGACATCAGGAACCTGGACTGCTGAGTTTTCTTTCCCAGGGAAAATGGAAAAAGGATGTGCCCAGGGGCCCCTGGCCCTGGGCAGGGGCCTCACTGCAAAAAATCCTTATATCGAAGGATGGATCCCACACCGAAGTTGTCCCCACCTCAAACTTGTGCTGCCCTGATAGACCCAAGGGAGCCCTACAAACTGACATCAAGAACCTGGACTGCTGAGTTTTCTTTCCCAGGGAAAATGGAAAAAGGATGTGCCCGGGGGCCCCTGGCCCTGACTGCAAAAAATCCTTATATCGAAGGATGGACCCCACACCGAAGTTGTCCCCACCTCAAACTTGTGCTGCCCTGATACATCCAAGGGAGCCCTACAAACTGACATCAGGAACCTGGACTGCTGAGTTTTCTTTCCCAGGGAAAATGGAAAAAGGATGTGCCCGGGGGCCCCTGGCCATGACTGCAAAAAATCCTAATATCAAAGGATGGACCCCACACCGAAGTTGTCCCCACCTCAAACTTGTGCTGCCCTGATACACCCAAGGGAGCCCTACAAACTGACATCAGGAACCTGGACTGCTGAGTTTTCTTTCCCAGGGAAAATGGAAAAAGGATGTGCCCAGCGGCTCCTGGCCCTGACTGCAAAGAATCCTTATATCGAAGGATGGACCCCACACCGAAGTTGTGCCCACCTCAAACTTGTGCTGCCCTGATACACCCAAGGGAGCCCTACAAACTGACATCAGGAACCTGGACTGCTGAGTTTTCTTTCCCAGGGAAAATGGAAAAAGGAGGTGCCCAGGGGCCCCTGGCCCTGACTGCAAAAAATCCTTATATCGAAGGATGGACCCCACACCGAAGTTGTCCCCACCTCAAACTTGTGCTGCCCTGATAGACCCAAGGGAGCCCTACAAACTGACATCAGGAACCTGGACTGCTGAGTTTTCTTTCCCAGGGAAAATTGAAAAAGGATGTGCCCAGGGGCCCGTGGCCCTGGGCAGGGCCCTCACTGCAAAAAATCCTTATATGGAAGGATGCACCCCACACCAAAGTTGTGCCCACCTCAAACTTGTGCTGCCCTGATACACCCAAGGGAGCCCTACAAACTGACATCAGCAACCTGGACTGCTGAGTTTTCTTTCCCAGGGAAAATGGAAAAAGGAGGTGCCCAGGGGCCCCTGGCCCTGACTGCAAAAAATCCTTATATCGAAGGATGGACCCCACACCGAAGTTGTCCCCACCTCAAACTTGTGCTGCCCTGATAGACCCAAGGGAGCCCTACAAACTGACATCAGGAACCTGGACTGCTGAGTTTTCTTTCCCAGGGAAAATGGAAAAAGGATGTGCCCAGGGGCCCCTGGCCCTGACTGCAAAAAATCCTTATATCAAAGGATGGACCCCACACCGAAGTTGTGCCCACCTCAAACTTGTGCTGCCCTGATAGACCCAAGGGAGCCCTACAAACTGACATCAGGAACCTGGACTGCTGAGTTTTCTTTCCCAGGGAAAATGGAAAAAGGATGTGCCCAGGGGCCCCTGGCCCTGACTGCAAAAAATCCATATATCGAAGGATGGACCCCACACCGAAGTTGTGCCCACCTCAAACTTGTGCTGCCCTGATAGACCCAATGGAGCCCTACAAACTGACATCAGGAACCTGGACTGCTGAGTTTTCTTTCCCAGGGAAAATGGAAAAAGGATGTGCCCAGGGGCCCCTGGCCCTGACTGCAAAAAATCCTTATATCGAAGGATGGACCCCACACCGAAGTTGTCCCCACCTCAAACTTGTGCTGCCCTGATACACCCAAGGGAGCCCTACAAACTGACATCCGGAACCTGGACTGCTGAGTTTTCTTTCCCAGGGAAAATGGAAAAAGGATGTGCTCAGGGGCCCCTGCGCAGGGACCTCACTGCAAAAAATCCTTATATCGAAGGATGGACCCCACACCGAAGTTGTCCCCACCTCAAACTTGTGCTGCCCTGATAGACCCAAGGGAGCCCTACAAACTGACATCAGGAACCTGGACTGCTGAGTTTTCTTTCCCAGGGAAAATGGAAAAAGGATGTGCCCGGGGGCCCCTGGCCCTGACTGCAAAAAATCCTTATATCGAAGGATGGACCCCACACCGAAGTTGTCCCCACCTCAAACTTGTGCTGCCCTGATAGACCCAAGGCAGCCCTACAAACTGACATCAGGAACCTGGACTGCTGAGTTTTCTTTCCCAGGGAAAATGGAAAAAGGATGTGCCCAGGGGCCCCTGGCTCTGGGCAGGGGCCTCGCTACAAAAAATCCTTATATCGAAGGATGGACCCCACACCAAAGCTGTCCCCACCTCAAACTTGTGCTGCCCTGATAGACCCAAGGGAGCCCTACAAACGGACGTCAGGAACCTGGACTGCTGAGTTTTCTTTCCCAGGGAAAATGGAAAAAGGATGTGCCCAGGGGCCCCTGGCCCTGACTGCAAAAAATCTTTATATCGAAGGATGCACCCCACACCGAAGTTGTCCCCAACTCAAACTTGTGCTGCCCTGATACATCCAAGGGAGCCCTACAAACTGACATCAGGAACCTGGACTGCTGAGTTTTCTTTCCCAGGTAAAATGGAAAAAGGATGTGCCCGGGGGCCCCTGGCCCTAACTGCAAAAAATCCTTATATCGAAGGATGGACCCCACACCGAAGTTGTCCCCACCTCAAACTTGTGCTGCCCTGATAGACCCAAGGGAGCCCTACAAACTGACATCAAGAACCTGGACTGCTGAGTTTTCTTTCCCAGGGAAAATGGAAAAAGAATGTGCCCGGGGGCCCCTGGCCCTGACTGCAAAGAATCCTTATATCGAAGGATGGACCCCACACCGAAGTTGTCCCCACCTCAAACTTGTGCTGCCCTGATACACCCAAGGGAGCCCTACAAACTGACATCAGGAACCTGGACTGCTGAGTTTTCTTTCCCAGGGAAAATGGAAAAAGGAGGTGCCCAGGGGCCCCTGGCCCTGACTGCAAAAAATCTTTATATCGAAGGATGGACCCCACACCGAAGTTGTCCCCACCTCAAACTTGTGCTGCCCTGATAGACCCAAGGGAGCCCTACAAACTGACATCAGGAACCTGGACTGCTGAGTTTTCTTTCCCAGGGAAAATTGAAAAAGGATGTGCCCAGGGGCCCCTGGCCCTGGGCAGGGGCCTCACTGCTAAAAATCCTTATATGGAAGGATGCACCCCACACCAAAGTTGTGCCCACGTCAAACTTGTGCTGCCCTGATAGACCCAAGGGAGCCCTACAAACTGACATCAGGAACCTGGACTGCTGAGTTTTCTTTCCCAGGGAAAATGGAAAAAGGGTGTGCCTGGGGGCCCCTGGCCCTGACTGCAAAGAATCCTTATATCGAAGGATGGCGCCCAGACCGAAGTTGTCCCCACCTCAAACTTGTGCTGCCCTGATAGACCCAAGGGAGCCCTACAAACTGACATCAAGAACCTGGACTGCTGAGTTTTCTTTCCCAGGGAAAATGGAAAAAGAATGTGCCCGGGGGCCCCTGGCCCTGACTGCAAAGAATCCTTATATCGAAGGATGGACCCCACACCGAAGTTGTCCCCACCTCAAACTTGTGCTGCCCTGATACACCCAAGGGAGCCCTACAAACTGACATCAGGAACCTGGACTGCTGAGTTTTCTTTCCCAGGGAAAATGGAAAAAGGAGGTGCCCAGGGGCCCCTGGCCCTGACTGCAAAAAATCTTTATATCGAAGGATGGACCCCACACCGAAGTTGTCCCCACCTCAAACTTGTGCTGCCCTGATAGACCCAAGGGAGCCCTACAAACTGACATCAGGAACCTGGACTGCTGAGTTTTCTTTCCCAGGGAAAATTGAAAAAGGATGTGCCCAGGGGCCCCTGGCCCTGGGCAGGGGCCTCACTGCTAAAAATCCTTATATGGAAGGATGCACCCCACACCAAAGTTGTGCCCACGTCAAACTTGTGCTGCCCTGATAGACCCAAGGGAGCCCTACAAACTGACATCAGGAACCTGGACTGCTGAGTTTTCTTTCCCAGGGAAAATGGAAAAAGGGTGTGCCTGGGGGCCCCTGGCCCTGACTGCAAAGAATCCTTATATCGAAGGATGGCGCCCAGACCGAAGTTGTCCCCACCTCAAACTTGTGCTGCCCTGATAGACCCAAGGGAGCCCTACAAACTGACATCAGGAACCTGGACTGCTGAGTTTTCTTTCCCAGGGAAAATTGAAAAAGGATGTGCCCAGGGGCCCCTGGCCCTGGGCAGGGGCCTCACTGCAAAAAATCCTTATATCGAAGGATGCACCCCACCCCAAAGTTGTGCCCACCTCAAACTTGTGCTGCCCTGATAGACCCAAGGGAGCCCTACAAACTGACATCAGGAACCTGGACTGCTGAGTTTTCTTTCCCAGGGAAAATGGCCAAAAGATGCGCCCGGGGGCCCCTGGCACTGACTGCAAAGAATCCTTATATCGAAGGATGGACCCCACTCCAAAGTTGTCCCCACCTCAAACTTGTGCTGCCCTGATAGACCCAAGGCAGCCCTACAAACTGACATCAGGAACCTGGACTGCTGAGTTTTCTTCCCAAGGGAAAATGGAAAAAGGATGTGCCCAGGGGCCTCTTGCCCTGGGCTGGGACCTCACTGCAAAGAATCCTTATATTGAAGGATGGACCCCACACCGAAGTTGTCCCCACCTCAAACTTGTGCTGCCCTGATAGACCCAAGGGAGCCCTACAAACTGACATCCGGAACCTGGACTGCTAAGTTTTCTTTCCCAGGGAAAATGGAAAAAGGATGTGCCCAGGGGCCCTTGGCCCTGACTGCAAAGAATCCTTATATCGAAGGATGCACCCCACCCCAAAGTTGTCCCCACCTCAAACTTGTGCTGCCCTGATAGACCCAAGGCAGCCCTACAAACTGACATCAGGAACCTGGACTGCTGAGTTTTCTTTCCCAGGGAAAATGGAAAAAGGATGTGCCCAGGGGCCCCTGGCCCTGGGCCCCTGGCCCTGACTGCAAAAAATCCTTATATCGAAGGATGGACCCCACACCGAAGTTGTCCCCACCTCAAACTTGTGCTGCCCTGATACATCCAAGGGAGCCCTACAAACTGACATCAGGAACCTGGACTGCTGAGTTTTCTTTCCCAGGGAAAATGGAAAAAGGATGTGCCCAGGGGCCCCTGGCCCTGACTGCAAAAAATCCTTATATCGAAGGATGGACCCCACACCGAAGTTGTCCCCACCTCAAACTTGTGCTGCCCTGATACACCCAAGGGAGCCCTACAAACTGACATCAGGAACCTGGACTGCTGAGTTTTCTTTCCCAGGGAAAATGGAAAAAGGATGTGCTCAGGGGCCCCTGGGCAGGGACCTCACTGCAAAAAATCCTTATATCGAAGGATGGACCCCACACCGAAGTTGTCCCCACCTCAAACTTGTGCTGCCCTGATAGACCCAAGGGAGCCCTACAAACTGACATCAGGAACCTGGACTGCTGAGTTTTCTTTCCCAGGGAAAATGGAAAAAGGGGGTGCCCGGGGGCCCCTGGCCCTGACTGCAAGAAATCCTTATATCGAAGGATGGACCCCACACCGAAGTTGTCCCCACCTCAAACTTGTGCTGCCCTGATAGACCCAAGGCAGCCCTACAAACTGACATCAGGAACCTGGACTGCTGAGTTTTCTTTCCCAGGGAAAATGGAAAAAGGATGTGCCCAGGGGCCCCTGGCTCTGGGCAGGGGCCTCACTGCAAAAAATCCTTATATCGAAGGATGGACCCCACACCGAAGCTGTCCCCACCTCAAACTTGTGCTGCCCTGATAGACCCAAGGGAGCCCTACAAACTGACATCAGGAACCTGGACTGCTGAGTTTTCTTTCCCAGGTAAAATGGAAAAAGGATGTGCCCGGGGGCCCCTGGCCCTAACTGCAAAAAATCCTTATATCGAAGGATGGACCCCACACCGAAGTTCTGCCCACTTAAAACTTGTGCTGCCCTGATAGACCCAAGGGAGCCCTACAAACTGACATCAAGAACCTGGACTGCTGAGTTTTCTTTCCCAGGGTAAATGGAAAAAGGAGGTGCCCAGGGGCCCCTGGCCCTGACTGCAAAAAATCTTTATATCGAAGGATGGACCCCACACCGAAGTTGTCCCCAACTCAAACTTGTGCTGCCCTGATACATCCAAGGGAGCCCTACAAACTGACATCAGGAACCTGGACTGCTGAGTTTTCTTTCCCAGGGAAAATGGGAAAAGGATGTGCCCGGGGGCCCCTGGCCCTGGGCTGGGACCTAACTGCAAAGAATCCTTATATCGAAGGATGGACCCCACTCCAAAGTTGTCCCCACCTCAAACTTGTGCTGCCCTGATAGACCCAAGGGAGCCCTACAAACTGACATCAGCAACCTGGACTGCTGAGTTTTCTTTCCCAGGGAAAATGGAAAAAGGATGTGCCCAGCGGCTCCTGGCCCTGACTGCAAAGAATCCTTATATCGAAGGATGGACCCCACACCGAAGATGTCCCCACCTCAAACTTGTGCTGCCCTGATAGACCCAAGGGAGCCCTACAAACTGACATCAGGAACCTGGACTGCTGAGTTTTCTTTCCCAGGGAAAATGGAAAAAGGATGTGCCCAGGGGCCCCTGGCCCTGACTGCAAAAAATCCTTATATCGAAGGATGGACCCCACACCGAAGTTGTCCCCACCTCAAACTTGTGCTGCCCTGATAGACCCAAGGGAGCCCTACAAACTGACATCAGGAACCTGGACTGCTGAGTTTTCTTTCCCAGGGAAAATGGAAAAAGGATGTGCTCAGGGGCCCCTGGGCAGGGACCTCACTGCAAAGAATCCTTATATCGAAGGATGGACCCCACACCGAAGTTGTCCCCACCTCAAACTTGTGCTGCCCTGATAGACCCAAGGGAGCCCTACAAACTGACATCAGGAACCTGGACTGCTGAGTTTTCTTTCCCAGGGAAAATGGAAAAAGGGGGTGCCCGGGGGCCCCTGGCCCTGACTGCAAAAAATCCTTATATCGAAGGATGGACCCCACACCAAAGTTGTCCCCACCTCAAACTTGTGCTGCCCTGATACATCCAAGGGAGCCCTACAAACTGACATCAGGAACCTGGACTGCTGAGTTTTCTTTCCCAGGGAAAATGGAAAAAGGATGTGCCCAGGGGCCCCTGGCTCTGGGCAGGGGCCTCACTGCAAAAAATCCTTATATCGAAGGATGGACCCCACACCGAAGCTGTCCCCACCTCAAACTTGTGCTGCCCTGATAGACCCAAGGGAGCCCTACAAACTGACATCAGGAACCTGGACTGCTGAGTTTTCTTTCCCAGGTAAAATGGAAAAAGGATGTGCCCGGGGGCCCCTGGCCCTAACTGCAAAAAATCCTTATATCGAAGGATGGACCCCACACCGAAGTTCTGCCCACTTAAAACTTGTGCTGCCCTGATAGACCCAAGGGAGCCCTACAAACTGACATCAAGAACCTGGACTGCTGAGTTTTCTTTCCCAGGGTAAATGGAAAAAGGAGGTGCCCAGGGGCCCCTGGCCCTGACTGCAAAAAATCTTTATATCGAAGGATGGACCCCACACCGAAGTTGTCCCCAACTCAAACTTGTGCTGCCCTGATACATCCAAGGGAGCCCTACAAACTGACATCAGGAACCTGGACTGCTGAGTTTTCTTTCCCAGGGAAAATGGGAAAAGGATGTGCCCGGGGGCCCCTGGCCCTGGGCTGGGACCTCACTGCAAAGAATCCTTATATCGAAGGATGGACCCCACTCCAAAGTTGTCCCCACCTCAAACTTGTGCTGCCCTGATAGACCCAAGGGAGCCCTACAAACTGACATCAGCAACCTGGACTGCTGAGTTTTCTTTCCCAGGGAAAATGGAAAAAGGATGTGCCCAGGGGCCCCTGGCTCTGGGCAGGGGCCTCACTGCAAAAAATCCTTATATCGAAGGATGGACCCCACACCGAAGCTGTCCCCACCTCAAACTTGTGCTGCCCTGATAGACCCAAGGGAGCCCTACAAACTGACATCAGGAACCTGGACTGCTGAGTTTTCTTTCCCAGGTAAAATGGAAAAAGGATGTGCCCGGGGGCCCCTGGCCCTAACTGCAAAAAATCCTTATATCGAAGGATGGACCCCACACCGAAGTTCTGCCCACTTAAAACTTGTGCTGCCCTGATAGACCCAAGGGAGCCCTACAAACTGACATCAAGAACCTGGACTGCTGAGTTTTCTTTCCCAGGGTAAATGGAAAAAGGAGGTGCCCAGGGGCCCCTGGCCCTGACTGCAAAAAATCTTTATATCGAAGGATGGACCCCACACCGAAGTTGTCCCCAACTCAAACTTGTGCTGCCCTGATACATCCAAGGGAGCCCTACAAACTGACATCAGGAACCTGGACTGCTGAGTTTTCTTTCCCAGGGAAAATGGGAAAAGGATGTGCCCGGGGGCCCCTGGCCCTGGGCTGGGACCTCACTGCAAAGAATCCTTATATCGAAGGATGGACCCCACTCCAAAGTTGTCCCCACCTCAAACTTGTGCTGCCCTGATAGACCCAAGGGAGCCCTACAAACTGACATCAGCAACCTGGACTGCTGAGTTTTCTTTCCCAGGGAAAATGGAAAAAGGATGTGCCCAGCGGCTCCTGGCCCTGACTGCAAAGAATCCTTATATCGAAGGATGGACCCCACACCGAAGTTGTCCCCACCTCAAACTTGTGCTGCCCTGATACACCCAAGGGAGCCCTACAAACTGACATCAGGAACCTGGACTGCTGAGTTTTCTTTCCCAGGGAAAATGGAAAAAGGATGTGCTCAGGGGCCCCTGGGCAGGGACCTCACTGCAAAAAATCCTTATATCGAAGGATGGACCCCACACCGAAGTTGTCCCCACCTCAAACTTGTGCTGCCCTGATAGACCCAAGGGAGCCCTACAAACTGACATCAGGAACCTGGACTGCTGAGTTTTCTTTCCCAGGGAAAATGGAAAAAGGGGGTGCCCGGGGGCCCCTGGCCCTGACTGCAAGAAATCCTTATATCGAAGGATGGACCCCACACCGAAGTTGTCCCCACCTCAAACTTGTGCTGCCCTGATAGACCCAAGGCAGCCCTACAAACTGACATCAGGAACCTGGACTGCTGAGTTTTCTTTCCCAGGGAAAATGGAAAAAGGATGTGCCCAGGGGCCCCTGGCTCTGGGCAGGGGCCTCACTGCAAAAAATCCTTATATCGAAGGATGGACCCCACACCGAAGCTGTCCCCACCTCAAACTTGTGCTGCCCTGATAGACCCAAGGGAGCCCTACAAACTGACATCAGGAACCTGGACTGCTGAGTTTTCTTTCCCAGGTAAAATGGAAAAAGGATGTGCCCGGGGGCCCCTGGCCCTAACTGCAAAAAATCCTTATATCGAAGGATGGACCCCACACCGAAGTTCTGCCCACTTAAAACTTGTGCTGCCCTGATAGACCCAAGGGAGCCCTACAAACTGACATCAAGAACCTGGACTGCTGAGTTTTCTTTCCCAGGGTAAATGGAAAAAGGAGGTGCCCAGGGGCCCCTGGCCCTGACTGCAAAAAATCCTTATATCGAAGGATGGACCCCACACCAAAGTTGTCCCCACCTCAAACTTGTGCTGCCCTGATACATCCAAGGGAGCCCTACAAACTGACATCAGGAACCTGGACTGCTGAGTTTTCTTTCCCAGGGAAAATGGAAAAAGGATGTGCCCAGGGGCCCCTGGCTCTGGGCAGGGGCCTCACTGCAAAAAATCCTTATATCGAAGGATGGACCCCACACCGAAGCTGTCCCCACCTCAAACTTGTGCTGCCCTGATACACCCAAGGGAGCCCTACAAACTGACATCAGGAACCTGGACTGCTGAGTTTTCTTTCCCAGGGAAAATGGAAAAAGGATGTGCCCAGGGGCCTCTGGCCCTGGGCTGGGACCTCACTGCAAAGAATCCTTATATCGAAGGATGGACCCCACACCGAAGTTGTCCCCACCTCAAACTTGTGCTGCCCTGATAGACCCAAGGGAGCCCTACAAACTGACATCAGCAACCTGGACTGCTGAGTTTTCTTTCCCAGGGAAAATGGAAAAAGGATGTGCCCAGGGGCCCCTGGCCCTGACTGCAAAGAATCCTTATATCGAAGGATGCACCCCACCCCAAAGTTGTCCCCACCTCAAACTTGTGCTGCCCTGATAGACCCAAGGCAGCCCTACAAACTGACATCAGGAACCTGGACTGCTGAGTTTTCTTTCCCAGGGAAAATGGAAAAAGGATGTGTCCAGGGGCCCCTGGCCCTGACTGCAAAAAATCCTTATATCGAAGGATGGACCCCACACCGAAGTTGTCCCCACCTCAAACTTGTGCTGCCCTGATACATCCAAGGGAGCCCTACAAACTGACATCAGGAACCTGGACTGCTGAGTTTTCTTTCCCAGGGAAAATGGAAAAAGGATGTGCTCAGGGGCCCCTGGGCAGGGACCTCACTGCAAAAAATCCTTATATCGAAGGATGGACCCCACACCGAAGTTGTCCCCACCTCAAACTTGTGCTGCCCTGATAGACCCAAGGGAGCCCTACAAACTGACATCAGGAACCTGGACTGCTGAGTTTTCTTTCCCAGGGAAAATGGAAAAAGGGGGTGCCCGGGGGCCCCTGGCCCTGACTGCAAAAAATCCTTATATCGAAGGATGGACCCCACACCGAAGTTGTCCCCACCTCAAAATTGTGCTGCCCTGATACATCCAAGGCAGCCCTACAAACTGACATCAGGAACCTGGACTGCTGAGTTTTCTTTCCCAGGGAAAAAGGAAAAAGGATGTGCCCAGGGGCCCCTGGCTCTGGGCAGGGGCCTCACTGCAAAAAATCCTTATATCGAAGGATGGACCCCACACCGAAGCTGTCCCCACCTCAAACTTGTGCTGCCCTGATAGACCCAAGGGAGCCCTACAAACTGACATCAGGAACCTGGACTGCTGAGTTTTCTTTCCCAGGGAAAATGGGAAAAGGATGTGCCCGGGGGCCCCTGGCCCTGGGCTGGGACCTCACTGCAAAGAATCCTTATATCGAAGGATGGACCCCACTCCAAAGTTGTCCCCACCTCAAACTTGTGCTGCCCTGATAGACCCAAGGGAGCCCTACAAACTGACATCAGCAACCTGGACTGCTGAGTTTTCTTTCCCAGGGAAAATGGAAAAAGGATGTGCCCAGCGGCTCCTGGCCCTGACTGCAAAGAATCCTTATATCGAAGGATGGACCCCACACCGAAGATGTCCCCACCTCAAACTTGTGCTGCCCTGATAGACCCAAGGGAGCCCTACAAACTGACATCAGGAACCTGGACTGCTGAGTTTTCTTTCCCAGGGAAAATGGAAAAAGGATGTGCCCAGGGGCCCCTGGCCCTGGGCCCCTGGCCCTGACTGCAAAAAATCCTTATATCGAAGGATGGACCCCACACCGAAGTTGTCCCCACCTCAAACTTGTGCTGCCCTGATAGACCCAAGGCAGCCCTACAAACTGACATCAGGAACCTGGACTGCTGAGTTTTCTTTCCCAGGGAAAATGGAAAAAGGATGTGCCCAGGGGCCTCTGGCCCTGGGCTGGGACCTCACTGCAAAGAATCCTTATATCGAAGGATGGACCCCACACCGAAGTTGTCCCCACCTCAAACTTGTGCTGCCCTGATAGACCCAAGGGAGCCCTACAAACTGACATCAGGAACCTGGACTGCTAAGTTTTCTTTCCCAGGGAAAATGGAAAAAGGATGTGCCCAGGGGCCCCTGGCCCTGACTGCAAAGAATCCTTATATCGAAGGATGCACCCCACCCCAAAGTTGTCCCCACCTCAAACTTGTGCTGCCCTGATAGACCCAAGGCAGCCCTACAAACTGACATCAGGAACCTGGACTGCTGAGTTTTCTTTCCCAGGGAAAATGGAAAAAGGATGTGTCCAGGGGCCCCTGGCCCTGACTGCAAAAAATCCTTATATCGAAGGATGGACCCCACACCGAAGTTGTCCCCACCTCAAACTTGTGCTGCCCTGATACATCCAAGGGAGCCCTACAAACTGACATCAGGAACCTGGACTGATGAGTTTTCTTTCCCAGGGAAAATGGAAAAAGGATGTGCCCAGGGGCCCCTGGCCCTGACTGCAAAAAATCCTTATATCGAAGGATGGACCCCACACCGAAGTTGTCCCCACCTCAGACTTGTGCTGCCCTGATAGACCCAAGGGAGCCCTACAAACTGACATCAGGAACCTGGACTGCTGAGTTTTCTTTCCCAGGGAAAATGGAAAAAGGGGGTGCCCGGGGGCCCCTGGCCCTGACTGCAAAAAATCCTTATATCGAAGGATGGACCCCACACCGAAGTTGTCCCCACCTCAAAATTGTGCTGCCCTGATAGACCCAAGGCAGCCCTACAAACTGACATCAGGAACCTGGACTGCTGAGTTTTCTTTCCCAGGGAAAAAGGAAAAAGGATGTGCCCAGGGGCCCCTGGCTCTGGGCAGGGGCCTCACTGCAAAAAATCCTTATATCGAAGGATGGACCCCACACCGAAGCTGTCCCCACCTCAAACTTGTGCTGCCCTGATAGACCCAAGGGAGCCCTACAAACTGACATCAGGAACCTGGACTGCTGAGTTTTCTTTCCCAGGTAAAATGGAAAAAGGATGTGCCCGGGGGCCCCTGGCCCTAACTGCAAAAAATCCTTATATCGAAGGATGGACCCCACACCGAAGTTGTCCCCACCTCAAACTTGTGCTGCCCTGATAGACCCAAGGGAGCCCTACAAACTGACATCAAGAACCTGGACTGCTGAGTTTTCTTTCCCAGGGAAAATGGAAAAAGGATGTGCCCAGGGGCCCCTGGCCCTGACTGCAAAAAATCCTTATATCGAAGGATGGACCCCACACCGAAGATGTCCCCACCTCAAACTTGTGCTTCCCTGATAGACCCAAGGGAGCCCTACAAACTGACATCAGGAACCTGGACTGCTGAGTTTTCTTTCCCAGGGAAAATGGAAAAAGGATGTGCCCAGGGGCCCCTGGCCCTGACTGCAAAAAATCCTTATATCGAAGGATGGACCCCACACCGAAGTTGTCCCCACCTCAAACTTGTGCTGCCCTGATAGACCCAAGGGAGCCCTACAAACTGACATCAGGAACCTGGACTGCTGAGTTTTCTTTCCCAGGGAAAATGGAAAAAGGATGTGCCCAGGGGCCCCTGGCCCTGGGCCCCTGGCCCTGACTGCAAAAAATCCTTATATCGAAGGATGGACCCCACACCGAAGTTGTCCCCACCTCAAACTTGTGCTGCCCTGATACATCCAAGGGAGCCCTACAAACTGACATCAGGAACCTGGACTGCTGAGTTTTCTTTCCCAGGGAAAATGGAAAAAGGATGTGCCCAGGGGCCCCTGGCCCTGACTGCAAAAAATCCTTATATCGAAGGATGGACCCCACACCGAAGTTGTCCCCACCTCAAACTTGTGCTGCCCTGATACACCCAAGGGAGCCCTACAAACTGACATCAGGAACCTGGACTGCTGAGTTTTCTTTCCCAGGGAAAATGGAAAAAGGGTGTGCTCAGGGGCCCCTGGGCAGGGACCTCACTGCAAAAAATCCTTATATCGAAGGATGGACCCCACACCGAAGTTGTCCCCACCTCAAACTTGTGCTGCCCTGATAGACCCAAGGGAGCCCTACAAACTGACATCAGGAACCTGGACTGCTGAGTTTTCTTTCCCAGGTAAAATGGAAAAAGGATGTGCCCGGGGGCCCCTGGCCCTAACTGCAAAAAATCCTTATATCGAAGGATGGACCCCACACCGAAGTTCTGCCCACTTCAAACTTGTGCTGCCCTGATAGACCCAAGGGAGCCCTACAAACTGACATCAAGAACCTGGACTGCTGAGTTTTCTTTCCCAGGGTAAATGGAAAAAGGAGGTGCCCGGGGGCCGCACGCCCTGACTACAAAGAATCCTTATATCGAAGGATGGACCCCACACCGAAGATGTCCCCACCTCAAACTTGTGCTGCCCTGATAGACCCAAGGGAGCCCTACAAACTGACATCAGGAACCTGGACTGCTGAGTTTTCTTTCCCAGGGAAAATGGGAATAGGATGTGCCCGGGGGCCCCTGGCCCTGACTGCAAAAAATCTTTATATCGAAGGATGGACCCCACACCGAAGATGTCCCCACCTCAAACTTGTGCTGCCCTGATAGACCCAAGGGAGCCCTACAAACTGACATCAGGAACCTGGACTGCTGAGTTTTCTTTCCCAGGGAAAATGGGAAAAGGATGTGCCCGGGGGCCCCTGGCCCTGGGCTGGGACCTCACTGCAAAAAATCCTTATATCGAAGGATGGACCCCACTCCAAAGTTGTCCCCACCTCAAACTTGTGCTGCCCTGATACACCCAAGGGAGCCCTAGAAACTGACATCAGGAACCTGGACTGCTGAGTTTTCTTTCCCAGGGAAAATGGAAAAAGGATGTGCCCAGGGGCCCCTGGCCCTGGGCCCCTGGCCCTGACTGCAAAGAATCCTTATATCGAAGGATGGACCCCACACCGAAGTTGTCCCCACCTCAAACTTGTGCTGCCCTGATACACCCAAGGGAGCCCTACAAACTGACATCAGGAACCTGGACTGCTGAGTTTTCTTTCCCAGGGAAAATGGAAAAAGGATGTGCCCAGGGGCCCCTGGCCCTGACTGCAAAAAATCCTTATATCGAAGGATGGACCCCACACCGAAGATGTCCCCACCTCAAACTTGTGCTGCCCTGATAGACCCAAGGGAGCCCTACAAACTGACATCAGGAACCTGGACTGCTGAGTTTTCTTTCCCAGGGAAAATGGAAAAAGGATGTGCCCAGGGGCCCCTGGCCCTGGGCAGGGGCCTCACTGCAAAAAATCCTTATATCGAAGGATGGACCCCACACCGAAGCTGTCCCCACCTCAAACTTGTGCTGCCCTGATAGACCCAAGGGAGCCCTACAAACTGACATCAGGAACCTGGACTGCTGAGTTTTCTTTCCCAGGGAAAATGGAAAAAGGATGTGCCCAGGGGCCCCTGGCCCTGGGCCCCTGGCCCTGACTGCAAAAAATCCTTATATCAAAGGATGGACCCCACACCGAAGTTGTCCCCACCTCAAACTTGTGCTGCCCTGATACACCCAAGGGAGCCCTACAAACTGACATCAGGAACCTGGACTGCTGAGTTTTCTTTCCCAGGGAAAATGGAAAAAGGATGTGCCCAGGGGCCCCTGGGCAGGGACCTCACTGCAAAAAATCCTTATATCGAAGGATGGACCCCACACCGAAGTTGTCCCCACCTCAAACTTGTGCTGCCCTGATAGACCCAAGGGAGCCCTACAAACTGACATCAGGAACCTGGACTGCTGAGTTTTCTTTCCCAGGGAAAATGGAAAAAGGGGGTGCCCGGGGGCCCCTGGCCCTGACTGCAAAAAATCCTTATATCGAAGGATGGACCCCACACCGAAGTTGTCCCCACCTCAAACTTGTGCTGCCCTGATAGACCCAAGGCAGCCCTACAAACTGACATCAGGAACCTGGACTGCTGAGTTTTCTTTCCCAGGGAAAATGGAAAAAGGATGTGCCCAGGGGCCCCTGGCTCTGGGCAGGGGCCTCACTGCAAAAAATCCTTATATCGAAGGATGGACCCCACACCGAAGCTGTCCCCACCTCAAACTTGTGCTGCCCTGATAGACCCAAGGCAGCCCTACAAACTGACATCAGGAACCTGGACTGCTGAGTTTTCTTTCCCAGGTAAAATGGAAAAAGGATGTGCCCGGGGGCCCCTGGCCCTAACTGCAAAAAATCCTTATATCGAAGGATGGACCCCACACCGAAGTTCTGCCCACTTCAAACTTGTGCTGCCCTGATAGACCCAAGGGAGCCCTACAAACTGACATCAAGAACCTGGACTGCTGAGTTTTCTTTCCCAGGGTAAATGGAAAAAGGAGGTGCCCGGGGGCCCCTGGCCCTGACTGCAAAGAATCCTTATATCGAAGGATGGACCCCACACCGAAGTTGTCCCCACCTCAAACTTGTGCTGCCCTGATACACCCAAGGGAGCCCTACAAACTGACATCAGGAACCTGGACTGCTGAGTTTTCTTTCCCAGGGAAAATGGAAAAAGGATGTGCCCAGGGGCCCCTGGCCCTGACTGCAAAAAATCCTTATATCGAAGGATGGACCCCACACCGAAGTTGTCCCCAACTCAAACTTGTGCTGCCCTGATACATCCAAGGGAGCCCTACAAACTGACATCAGCAACCTGGACTGCTGAGTTTTCTTTCCCAGGGAAAATGGAAAATGGATGTGCCCAGCGGCTCCTGGCCCTGACTGCAAAGAATCCTTATATCGAAGGATGGACCCCACACCGAAGATGTCCCCACCTCAAACTTGTGCTGCCCTGATAGACCCAAGGGAGCCCTACAAACTGACATCAGGAACCTGGACTGCTGAGTTTTCTTTCCCAGGGAAAATGGAAAAAGGATGTGCCCAGGGGCCCCTGGCCCTGGGCCCCTGGCCCTGACTGCAAAAAATCCTTATATCGAAGGATGGACCCCACACCGAAGTTGTCCCCACCTCAAACTTGTGCTGCCCTGATAGACCCAAGGGAGCCCTACAAACTGACATCAGGAACCTGGACTGCTGAGTTTTCTTTCCCAGGTAAAATGGAAAAAGGATGTGCCCGGGGGCCCCTGGCCCTAACTGCAAAAAATCCTTATATCGAAGGATGGACCCCACACCGAAGTTGTCCCCACCTCAAACTTGTGCTGCCCTGATAGACCCAAGGGAGCCCTACAAACTGACATCAAGAACCTGGACTGCTGAGTTTTCTTTCCCAGGGAAAATGGAAAAAGGATGTGCCCGGGGGCCCCTGGCCCTGACTGCAAAGAATCCTTATATCGAAGGATGGACCCCACTCCAAAGTTGTCCCCACCTCAAACTTGTGCTGCCCTGATACACCCAAGGGAGCCCTACAAACTGACATCAGGAACCTGGACTGCTGAGTTTTCTTTCCCAGGGAAAATGGAAAAAGGATGTGCCCAGGGGCCCCTGGCCCTGACTGCAAAAAATCCTTATATCGAAGGATGGACCCCACACCGAAGATGTCCCCACCTCAAACTTGTGCTGCCCTGATAGACCCAAGGGAGCCCTACAAACTGACATCAGGAACCTGGACTGCTGAGTTTTCTTTCCCAGGGAAAATGGAAAAAGGAGGTGCCCAGGGGCCCCTGGCCCTGACTGCAAAAAATCCTTATATCGAAGGATGGACCCCACACCGAATTTGTCCCCACCTCAAACTTGTGCTGCCCTGATAGACCCAAGGGAGCCCTACAAACTGACATCAGGAACCTGGACTGCTGAGTTTTCTTTCCCAGGGAAAATGGAAAAAGGATGTGCCCAGGGGCCCCTGGCCCTGGGCACCTGGCCCTGACTGCAAAAAATCCTTATATCGAAGGATGGACCCCACACCGAAGTTGTCCCCACCTCAAACTTGTGCTGCCCTGATACATCCAAGGGAGCCCTACAAACTGACATCAGGAACCTGGACTGCTGAGTTTTCTTTCCCAGGGAAAATGGAAAAAGGATGTGCCCAGGGGCCCCTGGCTCTGGGCAGGGGCCTCACTGCAAAAAATCCTTATATCGAAGGATGGACCCCACACCGAAGCTGTCCCCACCTCAAACTTGTGCTGCCCTGATAGACCCAAGGCAGCCCTACAAACTGACATCAGGAACCTGGACTGCTGAGTTTTCTTTCCCAGGTAAAATGGAAAAAGGATGTGCCCGGGGGCCCCTGGCCCTAACTGCAAAAAATCCTTATATCGAAGGATGGACCCCACACCGAAGTTCTGCCCACTTCAAACTTGTGCTGCCCTGATAGACCCAAGGGAGCCCTACAAACTGACATCAAGAACCTGGACTGCTGAGTTTTCTTTCCCAGGGTAAATGGAAAAAGGAGGTGCCCGGGGGCCCCTGGCCCTGACTGCAAAGAATCTTTATATCGAAGGATGGACCCCACACCGAAGTTGTCCCCACCTCAAACTTGTGCTGCCCTGATACACCCAAGGGAGCCCTACAAACGGACGTCAGGAACCTGGACTGCTGAGTTTTCTTTCCCAGGGAAAATGGAAAAAGGATGTGCCCAGGGGCCCCTGGCCCTGACTGCAAAAAATCTTTATATCGAAGGATGCACCCCACACCGAAGTTGTCCCCAACTCAAACTTGTGCTGCCCTGATACATCCAAGGGAGCCCTACAAACTGACATCAGGAACCTGGACTGCTGAGTTTTCTTTCCCAGGTAAAATGGAAAAAGGATGTGCCCGGGGGCCCCTGGCCCTGGGCTGGGACCTCACTGCAAAGAATCCTTATATCGAAGGATGGACCCCACTCCAAAGTTGTCCCCACCTCAAACTTGTGCTGCCCTGATAGACCCAAGGGAGCCCTACAAACTGACATCAGCAACCTGGACTGCTGAGTTTTCTTTCCCAGGGAAAATGGAAAAAGGATGTGCCCAGGGGCCCCTGGCCCTGACTGCAAAGAATCCTTATATCGAAGGATGGACCCCACACCGAAGATGTCCCCACCTCAAACTTGTGCTGCCCTGATAGACCCAAGGGAGCCCTACAAACTGACATCAGGAACCTGGACTGCTGAGTTTTCTTTCCCAGGTAAAATGGAAAAAGGATGTGCCCAGGGGCCCCTGGCCCTGGGCCTCTGGCCCTGACTGCAAAAAATCCTTATATCGAAGGATGGACCCCACACCGAAGTTGTCCCCACCTCAAACTTGTGCTGCCCTGATAGACCCAAGGGAGCCCTACAAACTGACATCAGGAACCTGGACTGCTGAGTTTTCTTTCCCAGGTAAAATGGAAAAAGGATGTGCCCGGGGGCCCCTGGCCCTAACTGCAAAAAATCCTTATATCGAAGGATGGACCCCACACCGAAGTTGTCCCCACCTCAAACTTGTGCTGCCCTGATAGACCCAAGGGAGCCCTACAAACTGACATCAGGAACCTGGACTGCTGACTTTTCTTTCCCAGGGAAAATGGAAAAAGGATGTGCCCGGGGGCCCCTGGCCCTGACTGCAAAGAATCCTTATATCGAAGGATGGACCCCACACCGAAGATGTCCCCACCTCAAACTTGTGCTGCCCTGATACACCCAAGGGAGCCCTACAAACTGACATCAGGAACCTGGACTGCTGAGTTTTCTTTCCCAGGGAAAATGGAAAAAGGATGTGCCCAGGGGCCTCTGGCCCTGGGCTGGGACCTCACTGCAAAGAATCCTTATATCGAAGGATGGACCCCACACCGAAGTTGTCCCCACCTCAAACTTGTGCTGCCCTGATAGACCCAAGGGAGCCCTACAAACTGACATCAGGAACCTGGACTGCTAAGTTTTCTTTCCCAGGGAAAATGGAAAAAGGATGTGCCCAGGGGCCCCTGGCCCTGACTGCAAAGAATCCTTATATCGAAGGATGCACCCCACCCCAAAGTTGTCCCCACCTCAAACTTGTGCTGCCCTGATAGACCCAAGGCAGCCCTACAAACTGACATCAGGAACCTGGACTGCTGAGTTTTCTTTCCCAGGGAAAATGGAAAAAGGATGTGTCCAGGGGCCCCTGGCCCTGACTGCAAAAAATCCTTATATCGAAGGATGGACCCCACACCGAAGTTGTCCCCACCTCAAACTTGTGCTGCCCTGATACATCCAAGGGAGCCCTACAAACTGACATCAGGAACCTGGACTGCTGAGTTTTCTTTCCCAGGGAAAATGGAAAAAGGATGTGCCCAGGGGCCCCTGGCTCTGGGCAGGGGCCTCACTGCAAAAAATCCTTATATCGAAGGATGGACCCCACACCGAAGCTGTCCCCACCTCAAACTTGTGCTGCCCTGATAGACCCAAGGCAGCCCTACAAACTGACATCAGGAACCTGGACTGCTGAGTTTTCTTTCCCAGGGAAAATGGAAAAAGGATGTGCCCAGGGGCCCCTGGCCCTAACTGCAAAAAATCCTTATATCGAAGGATGGACCCCACACCGAAGTTGTCCCCACCTCAAACTTGTGCTGCCCTGATAGACCCAAGGGAGCCCTACAAACTGACATCAAGAACCTGGACTGCTGAGTTTTCTTTCCCAGGGAAAATGGAAAAAGGATGTGCCCAGGGGCCCCTGGCCCTGACTGCAAAAAATCCTTATATCGAAGGATGGACCCCACACCGAAGTTGTCCCCACCTCAAACTTGTGCTGCCCTGATAGACCCAAGGGAGCCCTACAAACTGACATCAGCAACCTGGACTGCTGAGTTTTCTTTCCCAGGGAAAATGGAAAAAGGAGGTGCCCAGGGGCCCCTGGCCCTGACTGCAAAAAATCCTTATATCGAAGGATGGAGCCCACACCGAAGTTGTCCCCACCTCAAACTTGTGCTGCCCTGATAGACCCAAGGGAGCCCTACAAACTGACATCAGGAACCTGGACTGCTGAGTTTTCTTTCCCAGGGAAAATGGAAAAAGGATGTGCCCAGGGGCCCCTGGCCCTGGGCCCCTGGCCCTGACTGCAAAAAATCCTTATATCGAAGGATGGACCCCACACCGAAGTTGTCCCCACCTCAAACTTGTGCTGCCCTGATACATCCAAGGGAGCCCTACAAACTGACATCAGGAACCTGGACTGCTGAGTTTTCTTTCCCAGGGAAAATGGAAAAAGGATGTGCCCAGGGGCCCCTGGCCCTGACTGCAAAAAATCCTTATATCGAAGGATGGACCCCACACCGAAGTTGTCCCCACCTCAAACTTGTGCTGCCCTGATACACCCAAGGGAGCCCTACAAACTGACATCAGGAACCTGGACTGCTGAGTTTTCTTTCCCAGGTAAAATGGAAAAAGGATGTGCCCGGGGGCCCCTGGCCCTAACTGCAAAAAATCCTTATATCGAAGGATGGACCCTACACCGAAGTAGTCCCCACCTCAAACTTGTGCTGCCCTGATAGACCCAAGGGAGCCCTACAAACTGACATCAAGAACCTGGACTGCTGAGTTTTCTTTCCCAGGGAAAATGGAAAAAGGATGTGCCCAGGGGCCCCTGGCCCTGACTGCAAAAAATCCTTATATCGAAGGATGGACCCCACACCGAAGATGTCCCCACCTCAAACTTGTGCTGCCCTGATAGACCCAAGGGAGCCCTACAAACTGACATCAGGAACCTGGACTGCTGAGTTTTCTTTCCCAGGGAAAATGGAAAAAGGAGGTGCCCAGGGGCCCCTGGCCCTGACTGCAAAAAATCCTTATATCGAAGGATGGACCCCACACCGAAGTTGTCCCCACCTCAAACTTGTGCTGCCCTGATAGACCCAAGGGAGCCCTACAAACTGACATCAGGAACCTGGACTGCTGAGTTTTCTTTCCCAGGGAAAATGGAAAAAGGATGTGCCCAGGGGCCCCTGGCCCTGGGCCCCTGGCCCTGACTGCAAAAAATCCTTATATCGAAGGATGGACCCCACACCGAAGTTGTCCCCACCTCAAACTTGTGCTGCCCTGATACATCCAAGGGAGCCCTACAAACTGACATCAGGAACCTGGACTGCTGAGTTTTCTTTCCCAGGGAAAATGGAAAAAGGATGTGCCCAGGGGCCCCTGGCCCTGACTGCAAAAAATCCTTATATCGAAGGATGGACCCCACACCGAAGTTGTCCCCACCTCAAACTTGTGCTGCCCTGATACACCCAAGGGAGCCCTACAAACTGACATCAGGAACCTGGACTGCTGAGTTTTCTTTCCCAGGGAAAATGGAAAAAGGGTGTGCTCAGGGGCCCCTGGGCAGGGACCTCACTGCAAAAAATCCTTATATCGAAGGATGGACCCCACACCGAAGTTGTCCCCACCTCAAACTTGTGCTGCCCTGATAGACCCAAGGGAGCCCTACAAACTGACATCAGGAACCTGGACTGCTGAGTTTTCTTTCCCAGGGAAAATGGAAAAAGGGTGTGCCCGGGGGCCCCTGGCCCTGACTGCAAAAAATCCTTATATCGAAGGATGGACCCCACACCGAAGTTGTCCCCACCTCAAACTTGTGCTGCCCTGATAGACCCAAGGCAGCCCTAAAAACTGACATCAGGAACCTGGACTGCTGAGTTTTCTTTCCCAGGGAAAATGGAAAAAGGATGTGCCCAGGGGCCCCTGGCTCTGGGCAGGGGCCTCACTGCAAAAAATCCTTATATCGAAGGATGGACCCCACACCGAAGCTGTCCCCACCTCAAACTTGTGCTGCCCTGATAGACCCAAGGCAGCCCTACAAACTGACATCAGGAACCTGGACTGCTGAGTTTTCTTTCCCAGGTAAAATGGAAAAAGGATGTGCCCGGGGGCCCCTGGCCCTAACTGCAAAAAATCCTTATATCGAAGGATGGACCCCACACCGAAGTTCTGCCCACTTCAAACTTGTGCTGCCCTGATAGACCCAAGGGAGCCCTACAAACTGACATCAGGAACCTGGACTGCTGAGTTTTCTTTCCCAGGGAAAATGGAAAAAGGAGGTGCCCGGGGGCCCCTGGCCCTGACTGCAAAGAATCCTTATATCGAAGGATGGACCCCACACCGAAGTTGTCCCCACCTCAAACTTGTGCTGCCCTGATACACCCAAGGGAGCCCTACAAACTGACATCAGGAACCTGGACTGCTGAGTTTTCTTTCCCAGGGAAAATGGAAAAAGGATGTGCCCAGGGGCCCCTGGCCCTGACTGCAAAAAATCTTTATATCGAAGGATGCACCCCACACCGAAGTTGTCCCCAACTCAAACTTGTGCTGCCCTGATACATCCAAGGGAGCCCTACAAACTGACATCAGGAACCTGGACTGCTGAGTTTTCTTTCCCAGGGAAAATGGGAAAAGGATGTGCCCGGGGGCCCCTGGCCCTGGGCTGGGACCTCACTGCAAAGAATCCTTATATCGAAGGATGGACCCCACTCCAAAGTTGTCCCCACCTCAAACTTGTGCTGCCCTGATAGACCCAAGGCAGCCCTACAAACTGACATCAGCAACCAGGACTGCTGAGTTTTCTTTCCCAGGGAAAATGGAAAAAGGATGTGCCCAGGGAACCCTGGCCCTGACTGCAAAGAATCCTTATATCGAAGGATGGACCCCACACCGAAGATGTCCCCACCTCAAACTTGTGCTGCCCTGATAGACCCAAGGGAGCCCTAGAAACTGACATCAGGAACCTGGACTGCTGAGTTTTCTTTCCCAGGGAAAATGGAAAAAGGATGTGCCCAGGGGCCCCTGGCCCTGGGCCCCTGGCCCTGACTGCAAAGAATCCTTATATCGAAGGATGGACCCCACACCGAAGTTGTCCCCACCTCAAACTTGTGCTGCCCTGATACACCCAAGGGAGCCCTACAAACTGACATCAGGAACCTGGACTGCTGAGTTTTCTTTCCCAGGTAAAATGGAAAAAGGATGTGCCCGGGGGCCCCTGGCCCTAACTGCAAAAAATCCTTATATCGAAGGATGGACCCCACACCGAAGTTGTCCCCACCTCAAACTTGTGCTGCCCTGATAGACCCAAGGGAGCCCTACAAACTGACATCAGCAACCTGGACTGCTGAGTTTTCTTTCCCAGGGAAAATGGAAAAAGGATGTGCCCAGGGGCCCCTGGCCCTGACTGCAAAAAATCCTTATATCGAAGGATGGACCCCACACCGAAGTTGTCCCCACCTCAAACTTGTCCTGCCCTGATAGACCCAAGGCAGCCCTAAAAACTGGCATCAGGAACCTGGACTGCTGAGTTTTCTTTCCCAGGGAAAATGGAAAAAGGATGGGCCCAGGGGCCCCTGGCCCTGGGCAGGGGCCTCACTGCAAAAAATCCTTATATCGAAGGATGGACCCCACACCGAAGCTGTCCCCACCTCAAACTTGTGCTGCCCTGATAGACCCAAGGCAGCCCTACAAACTGACATCAGGAACCTGGACTGCTGAGTTTTCTTTCCCAGGGAAAATGGAAAAAGGATGTGCCCGGGGGCCCCTGGCCCTGGGACGCTGGCCCTGACTGCAAAAAATCCTTATATCGAAGGATGGATCCCACACCGAAGTTGTCCCCACCTCAAACTTGTGCTGCCCTGATACACCCAAGGGAGCCCTACAAACTGACATCAAGAACCTGGACTGCTGAGTTTTCTTTCCCAGGGAAAATGGAAAAAGGATGTGCCCAGGGGCTCCTGGCCCTGACTACAAAGAATCCTTATATCGAAGGATGGACCCCACACCGAAGATGTCCCCACCTCAAACTTGTGCTGCCCTGATAGACCCAAGGGAGCCCTACAAACTGACATCAGGAACCTGGACTGCTGAGTTTTCTTTCCCAGGGAAAATGGAAAAAGGATGTGCCCAGGGGCCCCTGGCCCTGACTGCAAAAAATCCTTATATCGAAGGATGGACCCCACACCGAAGATGTCCCCACCTCAAACTTGTGCTGCCCTGATAGACCCAAGGGAGCCCTACAAACTGACATCAGGAACCTGGACTGCTGAGTTTTCTTTCCCAGGGAAAATGGAAAAAGGATGTGCCCGGGGGCCCCTGGCCCTGACTGCAAAAAATCCTTATATCGAAGGATGGACCCCACACCGAAGTTGTCCCCACCTCAAACTTGTCCTGCCCTGATAGACCCAAGGCAGCCCTACAAACTGGCATCAGGAACCTGGACTGCTGAGTTTTCTTTCCCAGGGAAAATGGAAAAAGGATGGGCCCAGGGGCCCCTGGCCCTGGGCAGGGGCCTCACTGCAAAAAATCCTTATATCGAAGGATGGACCCCACACCGAAGCTGTCCCCACCTCAAACTTGTGCTGCCCTGATAGACCCAAGGCAGCCCTACAAACTGACATCAGGAACCTGGACTGCTGAGTTTTCTTTCCCAGGGAAAATGGAAAAAGGATGTGCCCGGGGGCCCCTGGCCCTGGGCTGGGTCCTCACTACAAAGAATCCTTATATCGAAGGATGGACCCCACTCCAAAGTTGTCCCCACCTCAAACTTGTGCTGCCCTGATAGACCCAAGGGAGCCCTACAAACTGACATCAGGAACCTGGACTGCTGAGTTTTCTTTCCCAGGGAAAATGGAAAAAGGATGTGCCCAGCGGCTCCTGGCCCTGACTGCAAAGAATCCTTATATCGAAGGATGGACCCCACACCGAAGATGTCCCCACCTCAAACTTGTGCTGCCCTGATAGACCCAAGGGAGCCCTACAAACTGACATCAGGAACCTGGACTGCTGAGTTTTCTTTCCCAGGGAAAATGGAAAAAGGATGTGCCCAGGGGCCCCTGGCCCTGGGCCCCTGGCCCTGACTGCAAAAAATCCTTATATCAAAGGATGGACCCCACACCGAAGTTGTCCCCACCTCAAACTTGTGCTGCCCTGATAGACCCAAGGGAGCCCTACAAACTGACATCAGGAACCTGGACTGCTGAGTTTTCTTTCCCAGGGAAAATGGAAAAAGGGGGTGCCCGGGGGCCCCTGGCCCTGACTGCAAAAAATCCTTATATCGAAGGATGGACCCCACACCGAAGTTGTCCCCACCTCAAACTTGTGCTGCCCTGATAGACCCAAGGCAGCCCTACAAACTGACATCAGGAACCTGGACTGCTGAGTTTTCTTTCCCAGGGAAAATGGAAAAAGGATGTGCCCAGGGGCCCCTGGCTCTGGGCAGGGGCCTCACTGCAAAAAATCCTTATATCGAAGGATGGACCCCACACCGAAGCTGTCCCCACCTCAAACTTGTGCTGCCCTGATAGACCCAAGGCAGCCCTACAAACTGACATCAGGAACCTGGACTGCTGAGTTTTCTTTCCCAGGTAAAATGGAAAAAGGATGTGCCCGGGGGCCCCTGGCCCTAACTGCAAAAAATCCTTATATCGAAGGATGGACCCCACACCGAAGTTGTCCCCACCTCAAACTTGTGCTGCCCTGATAGACCGAAGGCAGCCCTACAAACTGACATCAGGAACCTGGACTGCTGAGTTTTCTTTCCCAGGGAAAATGGAAAAAGGATGTGCCCAGGGGCCCCTGGCTCTGGGCAGGGGCCTCACTGCAAAAAATCCTTATATCGAAGGATGGACCCCACACCGAAGCTGTCCCCACCTCAAACTTGTGCTGCCCTGATAGACCCAAGGCAGCCCTACAAACTGACATCAAGAACCTGGACTGCTGAGTTTTCTTTCCCAGGGAAAATGGAAAAAGGATGTGCCCGGGGGCCCCTGGCCCTGACTGCAAAGAATCCTTATATCGAAGGATGGACCCCACTCCAAAGTTGTCCCCACCTCAAACTTGTGCTGCCCTGATACACCCAAGGGAGCCCTACAAACTGACATCAGGAACCTGGACTGCTGAGTTTTCTTTCCCAGGGAAAATGGAAAAAGGATGTGCCCAGGGGCCCCTGGCCCTGACTGCAAAAAATCCTTATATCGAAGGATGGACCCCACACCGAAGATGTCCCCACCTCAAACTTGTGCTGCCCTGATAGACCCAAGGGAGCCCTACAAACTGACATCAGGAACCTGGACTGCTGAGTTTTCTTTCCCAGGGAAAATGGAAAAAGGAGGTGCCCAGGGGCCCCTGGCCCTGACTGCAAAAAATCCTTATATCGAAGGATGGAGCCCACACCGAAGTTGTCCCCACCTCAAACTTGTGCTGCCCTGATAGACCCAAGGGAGCCCTACAAACTGACATCAGGAACCTGGACTGCTGAGTTTTCTTTCCCAGGGAAAATGGAAAAAGGATGTGCCCAGGGGCCCCTGGCCCTGGGCCCCTGGCCCTGACTGCAAAAAATCCTTATATCGAAGGATGGACCCCACACCGAAGTTGTCCCCACCTCAAACTTGTGCTGCCCTGATATATCCAAGGGAGCCCTACAAACTGACATCAGGAACCTGGACTGCTGAGTTTTCTTTCCCAGGGAAAATGGAAAAAGGATGTGCCCAGGGGCCCCTGTCCCTGACTGCAAAAAATCCTTATATCGAAGGATGGACCCCACACCGAAGTTGTCCCCACCTCAAACTTGTGCTGCGCCGATACACCCAAGGGAGCCCTACAAACTGACATCAGGAACCTGGACTGCTGAGTTTTCTTTCCCAGGGAAAATGGAAAAAGGATGTGCTCAGGGGCCCCTGGGCAGGGACCTCACTGCAAAAAATCCTTATATCGAAGGATGGACCCCACACCGAAGCTGTCCCCACCTCAAACTTGTGCTGCCCTGATAGACCCAAGGCAGCCCTACAAACTGACATCAGGAACCTGGACTGCTGAGTTTTCTTTCCCAGGTAAAATGGAAAAAGGATGTGCCCGGGGGCCCCTGGCCCTAACTGCAAAAAATCCTTATATCGAAGGATGGACCCCACACCGAAGTTCTGCCCACTTCAAACTTGTGCTGCCCTGATAGACCCAAGGGAGCCCTACAAACTGACATCAGGAACCTGGACTGCTGAGTTTTCTTTCCCAGGGTAAATGGAAAAAGGAGGTGCCCGGGGGCCCCTGGCCCTGACTGCAAAGAATCCTTATATCGAAGGATGGACCCCACACCGAAGTTGTCCCCACCTCAAACTTGTGCTGCCCTGATACACCCAAGGGAGCCCTACAAACGGACGTCAGGAACCTGGACTGCTGAGTTTTCTTTCCCAGGGAAAATGGAAAAAGGATGTGCCCAGGGGCCCCTGGCCCTGACTGCAAAAAATCTTTATATCGAAGGATGCACCCCACACCGAAGTTGTCCCCAACTCAAACATGTGCTGCCCTGATACATCCAAGGGAGCCCTACAAACTGACATCAGGAACCTGGACTGCTGAGTTTTCTTTCCCAGGGAAAAAGGAAAAAGGATGTGCCCGGGGGCCCCTGGCCCTAACTGCAAAAAATCCTTATATCGAAGGATGGACCCCACACCGAAGTTGTCCCCACCTCAAACTTGTGCTGCCCTGATAGACCCAAGGGAGCCCTACAAACTGACATCAAGAACCTGGACTGCTGAGTTTTCTTTCCCAGGGTAAATGGAAAAAGGAGGTGCCCGGGAGCCCCTGGCCCTGACTGCAAAAAATCCTTATATCGAAGGATGGACCCCACACCGAAGTTGTCCCCACCTCAAACTTGTGCTGCCCTGATACACCCAAGGGAGCCCTACAAACGGACGTCAGGAACCTGGACTGCTGAGTTTTCTTTCCCAGGGAAAATGGAAAAAGGATGTGCCCAGGGGCCCCTGGCCCTGACTGCAAAAAATCTTTATATCGAAGGATGCACCCCACACCGAAGTTGTCCCCAACTCAAACTTGTGCTGCCCTGATACATCCAAGGGAGCCCTACAAACTGACATCAGGAACCTGGACTGCTGAGTTTTCTTTCCCAGGTAAAATGGAAAAAGGATGTGCCCGGGGGCCCCTGGCCCTAACTGCAAAAAATCCTTATATCGAAGGATGGACCCCACACCGAAGTTGTCCCCACCTCAAACTTGTGCTGCCCTGATAGACCCAAGGGAGCCCTACAAACTGACATCAAGAACCTGGACTGCTGAGTTTTCTTTCCCAGGGAAAATGGAAAAAGGAGGTGCCCAGGGGCCCCTGGCCCTGACTGCAAAAAATCTTTATATCGAAGGATGGACCCCACACCGAAGTTGTCCCCACCTCAAACTTGTGCTGCCCTGATAGACCCAAGGGAGCCCTACAAACTGACATCAGGAACCTGGACTGCTGAGTTTTCTTTCCCAGGGAAAATTGAAAAAGGATGTGCCCAGGGGCCCCTGGCCCTGGGCAGGGGCCTCACTGCTAAAAATCCTTATATGGAAGGATGCACCCCACACCAAAGTTGTGCCCACGTCAAACTTGTGCTGCCCTGATAGACCCAAGGGAGCCCTACAAACTGACATCAGGAACCTGGACTGCTGAGTTTTCTTTCCCAGGGAAAATGGAAAAAGGGTGTGCCTGGGGGCCCCTGGCCCTGACTGCAAAGAATCCTTATATCGAAGGATGGCGCCCAGACCGAAGTTGTCCCCACCTCAAACTTGTGCTGCCCTGATAGACCCAAGGGAGCCCTACAAACTGACATCAAGAACCTGGACTGCTGAGTTTTCTTTCCCAGGGAAAATGGAAAAAGAATGTGCCCGGGGGCCCCTGGCCCTGACTGCAAAGAATCCTTATATCGAAGGATGGACCCCACACCGAAGTTGTCCCCACCTCAAACTTGTGCTGCCCTGATACACCCAAGGGAGCCCTACAAACTGACATCAGGAACCTGGACTGCTGAGTTTTCTTTCCCAGGGAAAATGGAAAAAGGAGGTGCCCAGGGGCCCCTGGCCCTGACTGCAAAAAATCTTTATATCGAAGGATGGACCCCACACCGAAGTTGTCCCCACCTCAAACTTGTGCTGCCCTGATAGACCCAAGGGAGCCCTACAAACTGACATCAGGAACCTGGACTGCTGAGTTTTCTTTCCCAGGGAAAATTGAAAAAGGATGTGCCCAGGGGCCCCTGGCCCTGGGCAGGGGCCTCACTGCTAAAAATCCTTATATGGAAGGATGCACCCCACACCAAAGTTGTGCCCACGTCAAACTTGTGCTGCCCTGATAGACCCAAGGGAGCCCTACAAACTGACATCAGGAACCTGGACTGCTGAGTTTTCTTTCCCAGGGAAAATGGAAAAAGGGTGTGCCTGGGGGCCCCTGGCCCTGACTGCAAAGAATCCTTATATCGAAGGATGGCGCCCAGACCGAAGTTGTCCCCACCTCAAACTTGTGCTGCCCTGATAGACCCAAGGGAGCCCTACAAACTGACATCAAGAACCTGGACTGCTGAGTTTTCTTTCCCAGGGTAAATGGAAAAAGGATGTGCCCAGGGGCCCCTGGCCCTGGGCCCCTGGCCCTGACTGCAAAAAATCCTTATATCGAAGGATGCACCCCACACCGAAATTGTGCCCACCTCAAACTTGTGCTGCCTTGATAGACCCAAGGGAGCCCTACAAACTGACATCAGGAACCTGGACTGCTGAGTTTTCTTTCCCAGGGAAAATGGAAAAAGGAGGTGCCCAGGGGCCCCTGGCCCTGACTGCAAAAAATCTTTATATCGAAGGATGGACCCCACACCGAAGTTGTCCCCACCTCAAACTTGTGCTGCCCTGATAGACCCAAGGGAGCCCTACAAACTGACATCAGGAACCTGGACTGCTGAGTTTTCTTTCCCAGGGAAAATTGAAAAAGGATGTGCCCAGGGGCCCCTGGCCCTGGGCAGGGGCCTCACTGCTAAAAATCCTTATATGGAAGGATGCACCCCACACCAAAGTTGTGCCCACGTCAAACTTGTGCTGCCCTGATAGACCCAAGGGAGCCCTACAAACTGACATCAGGAACCTGGACTGCTGAGTTTTCTTTCCCAGGGAAAATGGAAAAAGGGTGTGCCTGGGGGCCCCTGGCCCTGACTGCAAAGAATCCTTATATCGAAGGATGGCGCCCAGACCGAAGTTGTCCCCACCTCAAACTTGTGCTGCCCTGATAGACCCAAGGGAGCCCTACAAACTGACATCAAGAACCTGGACTGCTGAGTTTTCTTTCCCAGGGTAAATGGAAAAAGGATGTGCCCAGGGGCCCCTGGCCCTGGGCCCCTGGCCCTGACTGCAAAAAATCTTTATATCGAAGGATGCACCCCACACCGAAATTGTGCCCACCTCAAACTTGTGCTGCCTTGATAGACCCAAGGGAGCCCTACAAACTGACATCAGGAACCTGGACTGCTGAGTTTTCTTTCCCAGGGAAAATGGAAAAAGGATGTGCCCAGGGGCCCCTGGACCTGGGCAGGGACCTCACTGCAAAGAATCCTTATATCGAAGGATGGACCCCACACCGAAGTTGTCCCCACCTCAAACTTGTGCTGCCCTGATAGACCCAAGGGAGCCCTACAAACTGACATCCGGAACCTGGACTGCTGAGTTTTCTTTCCCAGGGAAAATGGAAAAAGGAGGTGCCCAGGGGCTACTGGCCCTGACTGCAAAAAATCCTTATATCGAAGGATGGACCCCACACCGAAGTTGTCCCCACCTCAAACTTGTGCTGCCATGATAGACCCAAGGGAGCCCTACAAACTGACATCAGGAACCTGGACTGCTGAGTTTTCTTTCCCAGGGAAAATGGAAAAAGGATGTGCCCAGGGGCCCCTGGCTCTGGGCAGGGGCCTCACTGCAAAAAATCCTTATATCGAAGGATGGACCCCACACCGAAGCTGTCCCCACCTCAAACTTGTGCTGCCCTGATAGACCCAAGGCAGCCCTACAAACTGACATCAGGAACCTGGACTGCTGAGTTTTCTTTCCCAGGTAAAATGGAAAAAGGATGTGCCCGGGGGCCCCTGGCCCTAACTGCAAAAAATCCTTATATCGAAGGATGGACCCCACACCGAAGTTGTCCCCACCTCAAACTTGTGCTGCCCTGATACACCCAAGGGAGCCCTACAAACTGACATCAAGAACCTGGACTGCTGAGTTTTCTTTCCCAGGGTAAATGGAAAAAGGAGGTGCCCGGGGGCCCCTGGCCCTGACTGCAAAGAATCCTTATATCGAAGGATGGACCCCACACCGAAGTTGTCCCCACCTCAAACTTGTGCTGCCCTGATACACCCAAGGGAGCCCTACAAACTGACATCAGGAACCTGGACTGCTGAGTTTTCTTTCCCAGGGAAAATGGAAAAAGGATGTGCCCAGGGGCCCCTGGCCCTGACTGCAAAAAATCTTTATATCGAAGGATGCACCCCACACCGAAGTTGTCCCCAACTCAAACTTGTGCTGCCCTGATACATCCAAGGGAGCCCTACAAACTGACATCAGGAACCTGGACTGCTGAGTTTTCTTTCCCAGGGAAAATGGGAAAAGGATGTGCCCGGGGGCCCCTGGCCCTGGGCTGGGTCCTCACTGCAAAGAATCCTTATATCGAAGGATGGACCCCACTCCAAAGTTGTCCCCACCTCAAACTTGTGCTGCTCTGATAGACCCAAGGGAGCCCTACAAACTGACATCAGCAACCTGGACTGCTGAGTTTTCTTTCCCAGGGAAAATGGAAAAAGGATGTGCCCAGCGGCTCCTGGCCCTGACTGCAAAGAATCCTTATATCGAAGGATGGACCCCACACCGAAGTTGTCCCCACCTCAAACTTGTGCTGCCCTGATAGACCCAAGGGAGCCCTACAAACTGACATCAGGAACCTGGACTGCTGAGTTTTCTTTCCCAGGGAAAATGGAAAAAGGATGTGCCCAGGGGCCCCTGGCCCTGGGCCCCTGGCCCTGACTGCAAAAAATCCTTATATCGAAGGATGGACCCCACACCGAAGTTGTCCCCACCTCAAACTTGTGCTGCCCTGATAGACCCAAGGGAGCCCTACAAACTGACATCAGGAACCTGGACTGCTGAGTTTTCTTTCCCAGGGAAAATGGAAAAAGGATGTGCCCGGGGGCCCCTGGCCCTAACTGCAAAAAATCCTTATATCGAAGGATGGACCCCACACCGAAGTTGTCCCCACCTCAAACTTGTGCTGCCCTGATAGACCCAAGGGAGCCCTACAAACTGACATCAAGAACCTGGACTGCTGAGTTTTCTTTCCCAGGGAAAATGGAAAAAGGATGTGCCCGGGGGCCCCTGGCCCTGACTGCAAAGAATCCTTATATCGAAGGATGGACCCCACTCCAAAGTTGTCCCCACCTCAAACTTGTGCTGCCCTGATACACCCAAGGGAGCCCTACAAACTGACATCAGGAACCTGGACTGCTGAGTTTTCTTTCCCAGGGAAAATGGAAAAAGGATGTGCCCGGGGGCCCCTAGCCCTGACTGCAAAAAATCCTTATATCGAAGGATGGACCCCACACCGAAGTTGTCCCCACCTCAAACTTCTACTGCCCTGATAGACCCAAGGCAGCCCTACAAACTGACATCAGGAACCTGGACTGCTGAGTTTTCTTTCCCAGGGAAAATGGAAAAAGGATGTGCCCAGGGGCCCCTGGCCCTGGGCAGGGGCCTCACTGCAAAAAATCCTTATATCGAAGGATGGATCCCACACCGAAGTTGTCCCCACCTCAAACTTGTGCTGCCCTGATAGACCCAAGGGAGCCCTACAAACTGACATCAAGAACCTGGACTGCTGAGTTTTCTTTCCCAGGGAAAATGGAAAAAGGATGTGCCCGGGGGCCCCTGGCCCTGACTGCAAAAAATCCTTATATCGAAGGATGGACCCCACACCGAAGTTGTCCCCACCTCAAACTTGTGCTGCCCTGATACATCCAAGGGAGCCCTACAAACTGACATCAGGAACCTGGACTGCTGAGTTTTCTTTCCCAGGGAAAATGGAAAAAGGATGTGCCCGGGGGCCCCTGGCCATGACTGCAAAAAATCCTAATATCAAAGGATGGACCCCACACCGAAGTTGTCCCCACCTCAAACTTGTGCTGCCCTGATACACCCAAGGGAGCCCTACAAACTGACATCAGGAACCTGGACTGCTGAGTTTTCTTTCCCAGGGAAAATGGAAAAAGGATGTGCCCAGCGGCTCCTGGCCCTGACTGCAAAGAATCCTTATATCGAAGGATGGACCCCACACCGAAGTTGTGCCCACCTCAAACTTGTGCTGCCCTGATACACCCAAGGGAGCCCTACAAACTGACATCAGGAACCTGGACTGCTGAGTTTTCTTTCCCAGGGAAAATGGAAAAAGGAGGTGCCCAGGGGCCCCTGGCCCTGACTGCAAAAAATCCTTATATCGAAGGATGGACCCCACACCGAAGTTGTCCCCACCTCAAACTTGTGCTGCCCTGATAGACCCAAGGGAGCCCTACAAACTGACATCAGGAACCTGGACTGCTGAGTTTTCTTTCCCAGGGAAAATTGAAAAAGGATGTGCCCAGGGGCCCGTGGCCCTGGGCAGGGCCCTCACTGCAAAAAATCCTTATATGGAAGGATGCACCCCACACCAAAGTTGTGCCCACCTCAAACTTGTGCTGCCCTGATACACCCAAGGGAGCCCTACAAACTGACATCAGCAACCTGGACTGCTGAGTTTTCTTTCCCAGGGAAAATGGAAAAAGGAGGTGCCCAGGGGCCCCTGGCCCTGACTGCAAAAAATCCTTATATCGAAGGATGGACCCCACACCGAAGTTGTCCCCACCTCAAACTTGTGCTGCCCTGATAGACCCAAGGGAGCCCTACAAACTGACATCAGGAACCTGGACTGCTGAGTTTTCTTTCCCAGGGAAAATGGAAAAAGGATGTGCCCAGGGGCCCCTGGCCCTGACTGCAAAAAATCCTTATATCAAAGGATGGACCCCACACCGAAGTTGTGCCCACCTCAAACTTGTGCTGCCCTGATAGACCCAAGGGAGCCCTACAAACTGACATCAGGAACCTGGACTGCTGAGTTTTCTTTCCCAGGGAAAATGGAAAAAGGATGTGCCCAGGGGCCCCTGGCCCTGACTGCAAAAAATCCATATATCGAAGGATGGACCCCACACCGAAGTTGTGCCCACCTCAAACTTGTGCTGCCCTGATAGACCCAATGGAGCCCTACAAACTGACATCAGGAACCTGGACTGCTGAGTTTTCTTTCCCAGGGAAAATGGAAAAAGGATGTGCCCAGGGGCCCCTGGCCCTGACTGCAAAAAATCCTTATATCGAAGGATGGACCCCACACCGAAGTTGTCCCCACCTCAAACTTGTGCTGCCCTGATACACCCAAGGGAGCCCTACAAACTGACATCCGGAACCTGGACTGCTGAGTTTTCTTTCCCAGGGAAAATGGAAAAAGGATGTGCTCAGGGGCCCCTGCGCAGGGACCTCACTGCAAAAAATCCTTATATCGAAGGATGGACCCCACACCGAAGTTGTCCCCACCTCAAACTTGTGCTGCCCTGATAGACCCAAGGGAGCCCTACAAACTGACATCAGGAACCTGGACTGCTGAGTTTTCTTTCCCAGGGAAAATGGAAAAAGGATGTGCCCGGGGGCCCCTGGCCCTGACTGCAAAAAATCCTTATATCGAAGGATGGACCCCACACCGAAGTTGTCCCCACCTCAAACTTGTGCTGCCCTGATAGACCCAAGGCAGCCCTACAAACTGACATCAGGAACCTGGACTGCTGAGTTTTCTTTCCCAGGGAAAATGGAAAAAGGATGTGCCCAGGGGCCCCTGGCTCTGGGCAGGGGCCTCGCTACAAAAAATCCTTATATCGAAGGATGGACCCCACACCAAAGCTGTCCCCACCTCAAACTTGTGCTGCCCTGATAGACCCAAGGGAGCCCTACAAACGGACGTCAGGAACCTGGACTGCTGAGTTTTCTTTCCCAGGGAAAATGGAAAAAGGATGTGCCCAGGGGCCCCTGGCCCTGACTGCAAAAAATCTTTATATCGAAGGATGCACCCCACACCGAAGTTGTCCCCAACTCAAACTTGTGCTGCCCTGATACATCCAAGGGAGCCCTACAAACTGACATCAGGAACCTGGACTGCTGAGTTTTCTTTCCCAGGTAAAATGGAAAAAGGATGTGCCCGGGGGCCCCTGGCCCTAACTGCAAAAAATCCTTATATCGAAGGATGGACCCCACACCGAAGTTGTCCCCACCTCAAACTTGTGCTGCCCTGATAGACCCAAGGGAGCCCTACAAACTGACATCAAGAACCTGGACTGCTGAGTTTTCTTTCCCAGGGAAAATGGAAAAAGAATGTGCCCGGGGGCCCCTGGCCCTGACTGCAAAGAATCCTTATATCGAAGGATGGACCCCACACCGAAGTTGTCCCCACCTCAAACTTGTGCTGCCCTGATACACCCAAGGGAGCCCTACAAACTGACATCAGGAACCTGGACTGCTGAGTTTTCTTTCCCAGGGAAAATGGAAAAAGGAGGTGCCCAGGGGCCCCTGGCCCTGACTGCAAAAAATCTTTATATCGAAGGATGGACCCCACACCGAAGTTGTCCCCACCTCAAACTTGTGCTGCCCTGATAGACCCAAGGGAGCCCTACAAACTGACATCAGGAACCTGGACTGCTGAGTTTTCTTTCCCAGGGAAAATTGAAAAAGGATGTGCCCAGGGGCCCCTGGCCCTGGGCAGGGGCCTCACTGCTAAAAATCCTTATATGGAAGGATGCACCCCACACCAAAGTTGTGCCCACGTCAAACTTGTGCTGCCCTGATAGACCCAAGGGAGCCCTACAAACTGACATCAGGAACCTGGACTGCTGAGTTTTCTTTCCCAGGGAAAATGGAAAAAGGGTGTGCCTGGGGGCCCCTGGCCCTGACTGCAAAGAATCCTTATATCGAAGGATGGCGCCCAGACCGAAGTTGTCCCCACCTCAAACTTGTGCTGCCCTGATAGACCCAAGGGAGCCCTACAAACTGACATCAAGAACCTGGACTGCTGAGTTTTCTTTCCCAGGGAAAATGGAAAAAGAATGTGCCCGGGGGCCCCTGGCCCTGACTGCAAAGAATCCTTATATCGAAGGATGGACCCCACACCGAAGTTGTCCCCACCTCAAACTTGTGCTGCCCTGATACACCCAAGGGAGCCCTACAAACTGACATCAGGAACCTGGACTGCTGAGTTTTCTTTCCCAGGGAAAATGGAAAAAGGAGGTGCCCAGGGGCCCCTGGCCCTGACTGCAAAAAATCTTTATATCGAAGGATGGACCCCACACCGAAGTTGTCCCCACCTCAAACTTGTGCTGCCCTGATAGACCCAAGGGAGCCCTACAAACTGACATCAGGAACCTGGACTGCTGAGTTTTCTTTCCCAGGGAAAATTGAAAAAGGATGTGCCCAGGGGCCCCTGGCCCTGGGCAGGGGCCTCACTGCTAAAAATCCTTATATGGAAGGATGCACCCCACACCAAAGTTGTGCCCACGTCAAACTTGTGCTGCCCTGATAGACCCAAGGGAGCCCTACAAACTGACATCAGGAACCTGGACTGCTGAGTTTTCTTTCCCAGGGAAAATGGAAAAAGGGTGTGCCTGGGGGCCCCTGGCCCTGACTGCAAAGAATCCTTATATCGAAGGATGGCGCCCAGACCGAAGTTGTCCCCACCTCAAACTTGTGCTGCCCTGATAGACCCAAGGGAGCCCTACAAACTGACATCAAGAACCTGGACTGCTGAGTTTTCTTTCCCAGGGTAAATGGAAAAAGGATGTGCCCAGGGGCCCCTGGCCCTGGGCCCCTGGCCCTGACTGCAAAAAATCCTTATATCGAAGGATGCACCCCACACCGAAATTATGCCCACCTCAAACTTGTGCTGCCTTGATAGACCCAAGGGAGCCCTACAAACTGACATCAGGAACCTGGACTGCTGAGTTTTCTTTCCCAGGGAAAATGGAAAAAGGATGTGCCCAGGGGCCCCTGGACCTGGGCAGGGACCTCACTGCAAAGAATCCTTATATCGAAGGATGGACCCCACACCGAAGTTGTCCCCACCTCAAACTTGTGCTGCCCTGATAGACCCAAGGGAGCCCTACAAACTGACATCCGGAACCTGGACTGCTGAGTTTTCTTTCCCAGGGAAAATGGAAAAAGGAGGTGCCCAGGGGCTACTGGCCCTGACTGCAAAAAATCCTTATATCGAAGGATGGACCCCACACCGAAGTTGTCCCCACCTCAAACTTGTGCTGCCATGATAGACCCAAGGGAGCCCTACAAACTGACATCAGGAACCTGGACTGCTGAGTTTTCTTTCCCAGGGAAAATGGAAAAAGGATGTGCCCAGGGGCCCCTGGCTCTGGGCAGGGGCCTCACTGCAAAAAATCCTTATATCGAAGGATGGACCCCACACCGAAGCTGTCCCCACCTCAAACTTGTGCTGCCCTGATAGACCCAAGGCAGCCCTACAAACTGACATCAGGAACCTGGACTGCTGAGTTTTCTTTCCCAGGTAAAATGGAAAAAGGATGTGCCCGGGGGCCCCTGGCCCTAACTGCAAAAAATCCTTATATCGAAGGATGGACCCCACACCGAAGTTGTCCCCACCTCAAACTTGTGCTGCCCTGATACACCCAAGGGAGCCCTACAAACTGACATCAAGAACCTGGACTGCTGAGTTTTCTTTCCCAGGGTAAATGGAAAAAGGAGGTGCCCGGGGGCCCCTGGCCCTGACTGCAAAGAATCCTTATATCGAAGGATGGACCCCACACCGAAGTTGTCCCCACCTCAAACTTGTGCTGCCCTGATACACCCAAGGGAGCCCTACAAACTGACATCAGGAACCTGGACTGCTGAGTTTTCTTTCCCAGGGAAAATGGAAAAAGGATGTGCCCAGGGGCCCCTGGCCCTGACTGCAAAAAATCTTTATATCGAAGGATGCACCCCACACCGAAGTTGTCCCCAACTCAAACTTGTGCTGCCCTGATACATCCAAGGGAGCCCTACAAACTGACATCAGGAACCTGGACTGCTGAGTTTTCTTTCCCAGGGAAAATGGGAAAAGGATGTGCCCGGGGGCCCCTGGCCCTGGGCTGGGTCCTCACTGCAAAGAATCCTTATATCGAAGGATGGACCCCACTCCAAAGTTGTCCCCACCTCAAACTTGTGCTGCTCTGATAGACCCAAGGGAGCCCTACAAACTGACATCAGCAACCTGGACTGCTGAGTTTTCTTTCCCAGGGAAAATGGAAAAAGGATGTGCCCAGCGGCTCCTGGCCCTGACTGCAAAGAATCCTTATATCGAAGGATGGACCCCACACCGAAGTTGTCCCCACCTCAAACTTGTGCTGCCCTGATAGACCCAAGGGAGCCCTACAAACTGACATCAGGAACCTGGACTGCTGAGTTTTCTTTCCCAGGGAAAATGGAAAAAGGATGTGCCCAGGGGCCCCTGGCCCTGGGCCCCTGGCCCTGACTGCAAAAAATCCTTATATCGAAGGATGGACCCCACACCGAAGTTGTCCCCACCTCAAACTTGTGCTGCCCTGATAGACCCAAGGGAGCCCTACAAACTGACATCAGGAACCTGGACTGCTGAGTTTTCTTTCCCAGGGAAAATGGAAAAAGGATGTGCCCGGGGGCCCCTGGCCCTAACTGCAAAAAATCCTTATATCGAAGGATGGACCCCACACCGAAGTTGTCCCCACCTCAAACTTGTGCTGCCCTGATAGACCCAAGGGAGCCCTACAAACTGACATCAAGAACCTGGACTGCTGAGTTTTCTTTCCCAGGGAAAATGGAAAAAGGATGTGCCCGGGGGCCCCTGGCCCTGACTGCAAAGAATCCTTATATCGAAGGATGGACCCCACTCCAAAGTTGTCCCCACCTCAAACTTGTGCTGCCCTGATACACCCAAGGGAGCCCTACAAACTGACATCAGGAACCTGGACTGCTGAGTTTTCTTTCCCAGGGAAAATGGAAAAAGGATGTGCCCAGGGGCCCCTGGCCCTGGGCAGGGGCCTCACTGCTAAAAATCCTTATATGGAAGGATGTACCCCACACCAAAGTTGTGCCCACCTCAAACTTGTGCTGCCCTGATAGACCCAAGGGAGCCCTACAAACTGACATCAAGAACCTGGACTGCTGAGTTTTCTTTCCCAGGGAAAATGGAAAAAGGCTGTGCCCACGGGCCCCTGCCCCTGACTGCAAAAAATCCTTATATCGAAGGATGGATCCCACACCGAAGTTGTCCCCACCTCAAACTTGTGCTGCCCTGATAGACCCAAGGGAGCCCTACAAACTGACATCAAGAACCTGGACTGCTGAGTTTTCTTTCCCAGGGAAAATGGAAAAAGGATGTGCCCGGGGGCCCCTGGCCCTGACTGCAAAAAATCCTTATATCGAAGGATGGACCCCACACCGAAGTTGTCCCCACCTCAAACTTGTGCTGCCCTGATACATCCAAGGGAGCCCTACAAACTGACATCAGGAACCTGGACTGCTGAGTTTTCTTTCCCAGGGAAAATGGAAAAAGGATGTGCCCGGGGGCCCCTGGCCATGACTGCAAAAAATCCTAATATCAAAGGATGGACCCCACACCGAAGTTGTCCCCACCTCAAACTTGTGCTGCCCTGATACACCCAAGGGAGCCCTACAAACTGACATCAGGAACCTGGACTGCTGAGTTTTCTTTCCCAGGGAAAATGGAAAAAGGATGTGCCCAGCGGCTCCTGGCCCTGACTGCAAAGAATCCTTATATCGAAGGATGGACCCCACACCGAAGTTGTGCCCACCTCAAACTTGTGCTGCCCTGATACACCCAAGGGAGCCCTACAAACTGACATCAGGAACCTGGACTGCTGAGTTTTCTTTCCCAGGGAAAATGGAAAAAGGAGGTGCCCAGGGGCCCCTGGCCCTGACTGCAAAAAATCCTTATATCGAAGGATGGACCCCACACCGAAGTTGTCCCCACCTCAAACTTGTGCTGCCCTGATAGACCCAAGGGAGCCCTACAAACTGACATCAGGAACCTGGACTGCTGAGTTTTCTTTCCCAGGGAAAATTGAAAAAGGATGTGCCCAGGGGCCCGTGGCCCTGGGCAGGGCCCTCACTGCAAAAAATCCTTATATGGAAGGATGCACCCCACACCAAAGTTGTGCCCACCTCAAACTTGTGCTGCCCTGATACACCCAAGGGAGCCCTACAAACTGACATCAGCAACCTGGACTGCTGAGTTTTCTTTCCCAGGGAAAATGGAAAAAGGAGGTGCCCAGGGGCCCCTGGCCCTGACTGCAAAAAATCCTTATATCGAAGGATGGACCCCACACCGAAGTTGTCCCCACCTCAAACTTGTGCTGCCCTGATACACCCAAGGGAGCCCTACAAACTGACATCAGGAACCTGGACTGCTGAATTTTCTTTCCCAGGGATAATGGAAAAAGGATGTGCCCAGGGGCCCCTGGCCCTGACTGCAAAAAATCCTTATATCAAAGGATGGACCCCACACCGAAGTTGTGCCCACCTCAAACTTGTGCTGCCCTGATAGACCCAAGGGAGCCCTACAAACTGACATCAGGAACCTGGACTGCTGAGTTTTCTTTCCCAGGGAAAATGGAAAAAGGATGTGCCCAGGGGCCCCTGGCCCTGACTGCAAAAAATCCATATATCGAAGGATGGACCCCACACCGAAGTTGTGCCCACCTCAAACTTGTGCTGCCCTGATAGACCCAATGGAGCCCTACAAACTGACATCAGGAACCTGGACTGCTGAGTTTTCTTTCCCAGGGAAAATGGAAAAAGGATGTGCCCAGGGGCCCCTGGCCCTGACTGCAAAGAATCCTTATATTGAAGGATGCACCCCACACCGAAGTTGTCCCCACCTCAAACTTGTGCTGCCCAGATAGACCCAAGGCAGCCCTACAAACTGACATCAGGAACCTGGACTGCTGAGTTTTCTTTCCCAGGGAAAATGGAAAAAGGATGTGCCCAGGGGCCCCTGGCCCTGGGCTGGGACCTCACTGCAAAGAATCCTTATATCGAAGGATGGACCCCACACCGAAGTTGTCCCCACCTCAAACTTGTGCTGCCCTGATACATCCAAGGGAGCCCTACAAACTGACATCAGGAACCTGGACTGCTGAGTTTTCTTTCCCAGGGAAAATGGAAAAAGGATGTGCCCAGGGGCCCCTGGCCCTGACTGCAAAAAATCCTTATATCGAAGGATGGACCCCACACCGAAGTTGTCCCCACCTCAAACTTGTGCTGCCCTGATACACCCAAGGGAGCCCTACAAACTGACATCCGGAACCTGGACTGCTGAGTTTTCTTTCCCAGGGAAAATGGAAAAAGGATGTGCTCAGGGGCCCCTGCGCAGGGACCTCACTGCAAAAAATCCTTATATCGAAGGATGGACCCCACACCGAAGTTGTCCCCACCTCAAACTTGTGCTGCCCTGATAGACCCAAGGGAGCCCTACAAACTGACATCAGGAACCTGGACTGCTGAGTTTTCTTTCCCAGGGAAAATGGAAAAAGGATGTGCCCGGGGGCCCCTGGCCCTGACTGCAAAAAATCCTTATATCGAAGGATGGACCCCACACCGAAGTTGTCCCCACCTCAAACTTGTGCTGCCCTGATAGACCCAAGGCAGCCCTACAAACTGACATCAGGAACCTGGACTGCTGAGTTTTCTTTCCCAGGGAAAATGGAAAAAGGATGTGCCCAGGGGCCCCTGGCTCTGGGCAGGGGCCTCGCTACAAAAAATCCTTATATCGAAGGATGGACCCCACACCAAAGCTGTCCCCACCTCAAACTTGTGCTGCCCTGATAGACCCAAGGCAGCCCTACAAACTGACATCAGGAACCTGGACTGCTGAGTTTTCTTTCCCAGGGAAAATGGAAAAAGGATGTGCCCGGGGGCCCCTGGCCCTGACTGCAAAAAATCCTTATATCGAAGGATGGACCCCACACCGAAGTTCTGCCCACTTCAAACTTGTGCTGCCCTGATAGACCCAAGGGAGCCCTACAAACTGACATCAGGAACCTGGACTGCTGAGTTTTCTTTCCCAGGGAAAATGGAAAAAGGATGTGCCCAGGGGCCCCTGGCCCTGGGCCCCTGGCCCTGACTGCAAAAAATCCTTATATCGAAGGATGGACCCCACACCGAAGTTGTCCCCACCTCAAACTTGTGATGCCCTGATAGACCCAAGGGAGCCCTACAAACTGACATCAGGAACCTGGACTGCTGAGTTTTCTTTCCCAGGGAAAATTGAAAAAGGATGTGCCCAGGGGCCCCTGGCCCTGGGCAGGGGCCTCACTGCTAAAAATCCTTATATGGAAGGATGCACCCCACACCAAAGTTGTGCCCACCTCAAACTTGTGCTGCCCTGATAGACCCAAGGGAGCCCTACAAACTGACATCAGGAACCTGGACTGCTGAGTTTTCTTTCCCAGGGGAAATGGGAAAAGGATGTGCTCAGGGGCCCCTGGCCCTGACTGCAAAAAATCCTTATATCGAAGGATGGACCCCACACCGAAGTTGTCCCCACCTCAAACTTGTGCTGCCTTGATAGACCCAAGGGAGCCCTACAAACTGACATCAGGAACCTGGACTGCTGTGTTTTCTTTCCCAGGGAAAATGGAAAAAGGATGTGCCCAGGGGCCCCTGGCCCTGACTGCAAAAAATCCTTATATCGAAGGATGGACCCCACACCGAAGTTGTCCCCACCTCAAACTTGTGCTGCCCTGATACATCCAAGGGAGCCCTACAAACTGACATCAGGAACCTGGACTGCTGAGTTTTCTTTCCCAGGGAAAATGGAAAAAAGTTGTGCCCAGGGGCCTCTGGCCCTGGGCTGGGACATCACTGCAAAGAATCCTTATATCGAAGGATGGACCCCACACCGAAGTTGTCCCCACCTCAAACTTGTGCTACCCTGATAGACCCAAGGGAGCCCTACAAACTGACATCCGGAACCTGGACTGCTAAGTTTTCTCTCCCAGGGAAAATGGAAAAAGGATGTGCCCGGGGGCCCCTGGCCATGACTGCAAAAAATCCTTATATCAAAGGATGGACCCCACACCGAAGTTGTCCCCACCTCAAACTTGTGCTGCCCTGATAGACCCAAGGCAGCCCTACAAACTGACATCAGGAACCTGGACTGCTGAGTTTTCTTTCCCAGGGAAAATGGAAAAAGGATGTGCCCAGGGGCCCCTGGCTCTGGGCAGGGGCCTCACTGCAAAAAATCCTTATATCGAAGGATGGACCCCACACCGAAGCTGTCCCCACCTCAAACTTGTGCTGCCCTGATAGACCCAAGGCAGCCCTACAAACTGACATCAGGAACCTGGACTGCTGAGTTTTCTTTCCCAGGTAAAATGGAAAAAGGATGTGCCCGGGGGCCCCTGGCCCTAACTGCAAAAAATCCTTATATCGAAGGATGGACCCCACACCGAAGTTGTCCCCACCTCAAACTTGTGCTGCCCTGATACACCCAAGGGAGCCCTACAAACTGACATCAAGAACCTGGACTGCTGAGTTTTCTTTCCCAGGGTAAATGGAAAAAGGAGGTGCCCGGGGGCCCCTGGCCCTGACTGCAAAGAATCCTTATATCGAAGGATGGACCCCACACCGAAGTTGTCCCCACCTCAAACTTGTGCTGCCCTGATACACCCAAGGGAGCCCTACAAACTGACATCAGGAACCTGGACTGCTGAGTTTTCTTTCCCAGGGAAAATGGAAAAAGGATGTGCCCAGGGGCCCCTGGCCCTGACTGCAAAAAATCTTTATATCGAAGGATGCACCCCACACCGAAGTTGTCCCCAACTCAAACTTGTGCTGCCCTGATACATCCAAGGGAGCCCTACAAACTGACATCAGGAACCTGGACTGCTGAGTTTTCTTTCCCAGGGAAAATGGGAAAAGGATGTGCCCGGGGGCCCCTGGCCCTGGGCTGGGACCTCACTGCAAAGAATCCTTATATCGAAGGATGGACCCCACTCCAAAGTTGTCCCCACCTCAAACTTGTGCTGCCCTGATAGACCCAAGGGAGCCCTACAAACTGACATCAGCAACCTGGACTGCTGAGTTTTCTTTCCCAGGGAAAATGGAAAAAGGATGTGCCCAGCGGCTCCTGGACCTGACTGCAAAGAATCCTTATATCGAAGGATGAACCCCACACCGAAGTTGTCCCCACCTCAAACTTGTGCTGCCCTGATAGACCCAAGGGAGCCCTACAAACTGACATCAGGAACCTGGACTGCTGAGTTTTCTTTCCCAGGGAAAATGGAAAAAGGATGTGCCCAGGGGCCCCTGGCCCTGGGCCCCTGGCCCTGACTGCAAAAAATCCTTATATCGAAGGATGGACCCCACACCGAAGTTGTCCCCACCTCAAACTTGTGCTGCCCTGATAGACCCAAGGGAGCCCTACAAACTGACATCAGGAACCTGGACTGCTGAGTTTTCTTTCCCAGGGAAAATGGAAAAAGGATGTGCCCGGGGGCCCCTGGCCCTAACTGCAAAAAATCCTTATATCGAAGGATGGACCCCACACCGAAGTTGTGCCCACCTCAAACTTGTGCTGCCCTGATAGACCCAAGGGAGCCCTACAAACTGACATCAAGAACCTGGACTGCTGAGTTTTCTTTCCCAGGGAAAATGGAAAAACGATGTGCCCGGGGGCCCCTGGCCCTGACTGCAAAGAATCCTTATATCGAAGGATGGACCCCACTCCAAAGTTGTCCCCACCTCAAACTTGTGCTGCCCTGATACATCCAAGGGAGCCCTACAAACTGACATCAGGAACCTGGACTGCTGAGTTTTCTTTCCCAGGGAAAATGGAAAAAGGATGTGCCCAGGGGCCCCTGGCCCTGGGCAGGGGCCTCACTGCTAAAAATCCTTATATGGAAGGATGCACCCCACACCAAAGTTGTGCCCACCTCAAACTTGTGCTGCCCTGATAGACCCAAGGGAGCCCTACAAACTGACATCAGGAACCTGGACTGCTGAGTTTTCTTTCCCAGGGAAAATGGAAAAAGGGTGTGCCTGGGGGCCCCTGGCCCTGACTGCAAAGAATCCTTATATCGAAGGATGGCGCCCAGACCGAAGTTGTCCCCACCTCAAACTTGTGCTGCCCTGATAGACCCAAGGGAGCCCTACAAACTGACATCAAGAACCTGGACTGCTGAGTTTTCTTTCCGAGGGAAAATGGAAAAAGGATGTGCCCAGGGGCCCCTGGCCCAGGGGCCCTGGCCCTGACTGCAAAAAATCCTTATATCGAAGGATGGACCCCACACCGAAGTTGTCCCCACCTCAAACTTGTGCTGCCCTGATACATCCAAGGGAGCCCTTCAAACTGACATCAGGAACCTGGACTGCTGAGTTTTCTTTCCCAGGGAAAATGGAAAAAGGATGTGCCCAGGGGCCCCTGCCCCTGACTGCAAAAAATCCTTATATCGAAGGATGGACCCCACACCGAAGTTGTCCCCACCTCAAACTTGTGCTGCCCTGATAGACCCAAGGGAGCCCTACAAACTGACATCAGGAACCTGGACTGCTGAGTTTTCTTTCCCAGGGAAAATGGAAAAAGTATGTGCTCAGGGGCCCCTGGGCAGGGACCTCACTGCAAAAAATCCTTATATCAAAGGATGGACCCCACACCGAAGTTGTCCCCACCTCAAACTTGTGCTCCCCTAATAGACCCAAGGGAGCCCTACAAACTGACATCAGGAACCTGGACTGCTGAGTTTTCTTTCCCAGGGAAAATGGAAAAAGGATGTGCCCGGGGGCCCCTAGCCCTGACTGCAAAAAATCCTTATATCGAAGGATGGACCCCACACCGAAGTTGTCCCCACCTCAAACTTCTACTGCCCTGATAGACCCAAGGCAGCCCTACAAACTGACATCAGGAACCTGGACTGCTGAGTTTTCTTTCCCAGGGAAAATGGAAAAAGGATGTGCCCAGGGGCCCCTGGCCCTGGGCAGGGGCCTCACTGCAAAAAATCCTTATATCGAAGGATGGATCCCACACCGAAGTTGTCCCCACCTCAAACTTGTGCTGCCCTGATAGACCCAAGGGAGCCCTACAAACTGACATCAAGAACCTGGACTGCTGAGTTTTCTTTCCCAGGGAAAATGGAAAAAGGATGTGCCCGGGGGCCCCTGGCCCTGACTGCAAAAAATCCTTATATCGAAGGATGGACCCCACACCGAAGTTGTCCCCACCTCAAACTTGTGCTGCCCTGATAGACCCAAGGGAGCCCTACAAACTGACATCAGGAACCTGGACTGCTGAGTTTTCTTTCCCAGGGAAAATGGAAAAAGGATGTGCCCGGGGGCCCCTGGCCATGACTGCAAAAAATCCTAATATCAAAGGATGGACCCCACACCGAAGTTGTCCCCACCTCAAACTTGTGCTGCCCTGATACACCCAAGGGAGCCCTACAAACTGACATCAGGAACCTGGACTGCTGAGTTTTCTTTCCCAGGGAAAATGGAAAAAGGATGTGCCCAGGGGCTCCTGGCCCTGACTGCTAAAAATCCTTATATGGAAGGATGCACCCCACACCAAAGTTGTGCCCACCTCAAACTTGTGCTGCCCTGATAGACCCAAGGGAGCCCTACAAACTGACATCAGGAACCTGGACTGCTGAGTTTTCTTTCCCAGGGAAAATGGGAAAAGGATGTGCCCGGGGGCCCCTGGCCCTGGGCTGGGTCCTCACTGCAAAGAATCCTTATATCGAAGGATGAACCCCACTCCAAAGTTGTCCCCACCTCAAACTTGTGCTGCCCTGATAGACCCAAGGCAGCCCTACAAACTGACATCAGCAACCTGGACTGCTGAGTTTTCTTTCCCAGGGAAAATTGAAAAAGGAGGTGCCCAGGGGCCCCTGGCCCTGACTGCAAAAAATCCTTATATCGAAGGATGGACCCCACACCGAAGTTGTCCCCACCTCAAACTTGTGCTGCCCTGATAGACCCAAGGGAGCCCTACAAACTGACATCAGGAACCTGGACTGCTGAGTTTTCTTTCCCAGGGAAAATTGAAAAAGGATGTGCCCAGGGGCCCGTGGCCCTGGGCAGGGGCCTCACTGCAAAAAATCCTTATATGGAAGGATGCACCCCACACCAAAGTTGTGCCCACCTCAAACTTGTGCTGCCCTGATACACCCAAGGGAGCCCTACAAACTGACATCAGCAACCTGGACTGCTGAGTTTTCTTTCCCAGGGAAAATGGAAAAAGGAGGTGCCCAGGGGCCCCTGGCCCTGACTGCAAAAAATCCTTATATCGAAGGATGGACCCCACACCGAAGTTGTCCCCACCTCAAACTTGTGCTGCCCTGATAGACCCAAGGGAGCCCTACAAACTGACATCAGGAACCTGGACTGCTGAGTTTTCTTTCCCAGGGAAAATGGAAAAAGGATGTGCCCAGGGGCCCCTGGCCCTGACTGCAAAAAATCCTTATATCGAAGGATGGACCCCACACCGAAGTTGTGCCCACCTCAAACTTGTGCTGAGCTGATAGACCCAAGGGAGCCCTACAAACTGACATCAGGAACCTGGACTGCTGAGTTTTCTTTCCCAGGGAAAATGGAAAAAGGATGTGCCCAGGGGCCCTTGGCCCTGACTGCAAAAAATCCATATATCGAAGGATGGACCCCACACCGAAGTTGTGCCCACCTCAAACTTGTGCTGCCCTGATAGACCCAATGGAGCCCTACAAACTGATATCACGAACCTGGACTGCTGAGTTTTCTTTCCCAGGGAAAATGGAAAAAGGATGTGCCCAGGGGCCCCTGGCCCTGACTGCAAAGAATCCTTATATTGAAGGATGCACCCCACACCGAAGTTGTCCCCACCTCAAACTTGTGCTGCCCAGATAGACCCAAGGCAGCCCTACAAACTGACATCAGGAACCTGGACTGCTGAGTTTTCTTTCCCAGGGAAAATGGAAAAAGGATGTGCCCAGGGGCCCCTGGCCCTGGGCTGGGGCCTGACTGCAAAGAATCCTTATATCGAAGGATGGACCCCACACCGAAGTTGTCCCCACCTCAAACTTGTGCTGCCCTGATACATCCAAGGGAGCCCTACAAACTGACATCAGGAACCTGGACTGCTGAGTTTTCTTTCCCAGGGAAAATGGAAAAAGGATGTGCTCAGGGGCCCCTGGCCCTGACTGCAAAAAATCCTTATATCGAAGGATGGACCCCACACCGAAGTTGTCCCCACCTCAAACTTGTGCTGCCCTGATAGACCCAAGGGAGCCCTACAAACTGACATCCGGAACCTGGACTGCTGAGTTTTCTTTCCCAGGGAAAATGGAAAAAGGATGTGCTCAGGGGCCCCTGCGCAGGGACCTCACTGCAAAAAATCCTTATATCGAAGGATGGACCCCACACCGAAGTTGTCCCCACTTCAAACTTGTGCTGCCCTGATAGACCCAAGGGAGCCCTACAAACTGACATCAGGAACCTGGACTGCTGAGTTTTCTTTCCCAGGGAAAATGGAAAAAGGATGTGCCCGGGGGCCCCTGGCCCTGACTGCAAAAAATCCTTATATCGAAGGATGGACCCCACACCGAAGTTGTCCCCACCTCAAACTTGTGCTGCCCTGATAGACCCAAGGCAGCCCTACAAACTGACATCAGGAACCTGGACTGCTGAGTTTTCTTTCCCAGGGAAAATGGAAAAAGGATGTGCCCAGGGGCTTCTGGCTCTGGGCAGGGGCCTCGCTGCAAAAAATCCTTATATCGAAGGATGGACCCCACACCGAAGCTGTCCCCACCTCAAACTTGTGCTGCCCTGATAGACCCAAGGCAGCCCTACAAACTGACATCAGGAACCTGGACTGCTGAGTTTTCTTTCCCAGGGAAAATGGAAAAAGGATGTGCCCGGGGGCCCCTGGCCCTAACTGCAAAAAATCCTTATATCGAAGGATGGACCCCACACCGAAGTTCTGCCCACTTCAAACTTGTGCTGCCCTGATAGACCCAAGGGAGCCCTACAAACTGACATCAGGAACCTGGACTGCTGAGTTTTCTTTCCCAGGGAAAATGGAAAAAGGATGTGCCCAGGGGCCCCTGGCCCTGGGCCCCTGGCCCTGACTGCAAAAAATCCTTATATCGAAGGATGGACCCCACACCGAAGTTGTCCCCACCTCAAACTTGTGATGCCCTGATAGACCCAAGGGAGCCCTACAAACTGACATCAGGAACCTGGACTGCTGAGTTTTCTTTCCCAGGGAAAATTGAAAAAGGATGTGCCCAGGGGCCCCTGGCCCTGGGCAGGGGCCTCACTGCTAAAAATCCTTATATGGAAGGATGCACCCCACACCAAAGTTGTGCCCACCTCAAACTTGTGCTGCCCTGATAGACCCAAGGGAGCCCTACAAACTGACATCAGGAACCTGGACTGCTGAGTTTTCTTTCCCAGGGAAAATGGGAAAAGGATGTGCCCAGGGGCCCCTGGCCCTGACTGCAAAAAATCCTTATATCGAAGGATGGACCCCACACCGAAGTTGTCCCCACCTCAAACTTGTGCTGCCTTGATAGACCCAAGGGAGCCCTACAAACTGACATCAGGAACCTGGACTGCTGTGTTTTCTTTCCCAGGGAAAATGGAAAAAGGATGTGCCCAGGGGCCCCTGGCCCTGACTGCAAAAAATCCTTATATCGAAGGATGGACCCCACACCGAAGTTGTCCCCACCTCAAACTTGTGCTGCCCTGATACATCCAAGGGAGCCCTACAAACTGACATCAGGAACCTGGACTGCTGAGTTTTCTTTCCCAGGGAAAATGGAAAAAAGGTGTGCCCAGGGGCCTCTGGCCCTGGGCTGGGACATCACTGCAAAGAATCCTTATATCGAAGGATGGACCCCACACCGAAGTTGTCCCCACCTCAAACTTGTGCTGCCCTGATAGACCCAAGGGAGCCCTACAAACTGACATCCGGAACCTGGACTGCTAAGTTTTCTCTCCCAGGGAAAATGGAAAAAGGATGTGCCCGGGGGCCCCTGGCCATGACTGCAAAAAATCCTTATATCGAAGGATGGACCCCACACCGAAGTTGTCCCCACCTCAAACTTGTGCTGCCCTGATAGACCCAAGGGAGCCCTACAAACTGACATCAGGAACCTGGACTGCTGAGTTTTCTTTCCCAGGGAAAATGGGAAAAGGATGTGCCCGGGGGCCCCTGGCCCTGGGCTGGGTCCTCACTGCAAAGAATCCTTATATCGAAGGATGAACCCCACTCCAAAGTTGTCCCCACCTCAAACTTGTGCTGCCCTGATAGACCCAAGGGAGCCCTACAAACTGACATCAGGAACCTGGACTGCTGAGTTTTCTTTCCCAGGGAAAATGGAAAAAGGATGTGCCCAGCGGCTCCTGGCCCTGACTGCAAAGAATCCTTATATCGAAGGATGGACCCCACACCGAAGTTGTGCCCACCTCAAACTTGTGCTGCCCTGATAGACCCAAGGGAGCCCTACAAACTGACATCAGGAACCTGGACTGCTGAGTTTTATTTCCCAGGGAAAATGGAAAAAGGAGGTGCCCAGGGGCCCCTGGCCCTGACTGCAAAAAATCCTTATATCGAAGGATGGACCCCACACCGAAGTTGTCCCCACCTCAAACTTGTGCTGCCCTGATAGACCCAAGGGAGCCCTACAAACTGACATCAGGAACCTGGACTGCTGAGTTTTCTTTCCCAGGGAAAATTGAAAAAGGATGTGCCCAGGGGCCCGTGGCCCTGGGCAGGGGCCTCACTGTAAAAAATCCTTATATGGAAGGATGCACCCCACACCAAAGTTGTGCCCACCTCAAACTTGTGCTGCCCTGATACACCCAAGGGAGCCCTACAAACTGACATCAGGAACCTGGACTGCTGAGTTTTCTTTCCCAGGGAAAATGGAAAAAGGAGGTGCCCAGGGGCCCCTGGCCCTGACTGCAAAAAATCCTTATATCGAAGGATGGACCCCACACCGAAGTTGTCCCCACCTCAAACTTGTGCTGCCCTGATAGACCCAAGGGAGCCCTACAAACTGACATCAGCAACCTGGACTGCTGAGTTTTCTTTCCCAGGGAAAATGGAAAAAGGATGTGCCCAGGGGCCCCTGGCCCTGACTGCAAAAAATCCTTATATCGAAGGATGGACCCCACACCGAAGTTGTGCCCACCTCAAACTTGTGCTGCCCTGATAGACCCAAGGGAGCCCTACAAACTGACATCAGGAACCTGGACTGCTGAGTTTTCTTTCCCAGGGAAAATGGAAAAAGGATGTGCCCAGGGGCCCCTGGCCCTGACTGCAAAAAATCCATATATCGAAGGATGGACCCCACACCGAAGTTGTGCCCACCTCAAACTTGTGCTGCCCTGATAGACCCAAGGGAGCCCTACAAACTGACATCAGGAACCTGGACTGCTGAGTTTTCTTTCCCAGGGAAAATGGAAAAAGGATGTGCTCAGGGGCCCCTGCGCAGGGACCTCACTGCAAAAAATCCTTATATCGAAGGATGGACCCCACACCGAAGTTGTCCCCACCTCAAACTTGTGCTGCCCTGATAGACCCAAGGGAGCCCTACAAACTGACATCAGGAACCTGGACTGCTGAGTTTTCTTTCCCAGGGAAAATGGAAAAAGGATGTGCCCGGGGGCCCCTGGCCCTGACTGCAAAAAATCCTTATATCGAAGGATGGACCCCACACCGAAGTTGTCCCCACCTCAAACTTGTGCTGCCCTGATAGACCCAAGGCAGCCCTACAAACTGACATCAGGAACCTGGACTGCTGAGTTTTCTTTCCCAGGGAAAATGGAAAAAGGATGTGCCCAGGGGCCCCTGGCCCTGGGCCCCTGGCCCTGACTGCAAAAAATCCTTATATCGAAGGATGGACCCCACACCGAAGTTGTCCCCACCTCAAACTTGTGCTGCCTTGATAGACCCAAGGGAGCCCTACAAACTGACATCAGGAACCTGGACTGCTGTGTTTTCTTTCCCAGGGAAAATGGAAAAAGGATGTGCCCAGGGGCCCCTGGCCCTGACTGCAAAAAATCCTTATATCGAAGGATGGACCCCACACCGAAGTTGTCCCCACCTCAAACTTGTGCTGCCCTGATACATCCAAGGGAGCCCTACAAACTGACATCAGGAACCTGGACTGCTGAGTTTTCTTTCCCAGGGAAAATGGAAAAAAGGTGTGCCCAGGGGCCTCTGGCCCTGGGCTGGGACATCACTGCAAAGAATCCTTATATCGAAGGATGGACCCCACACCGAAGTTGTCCCCACCTCAAACTTGTGCTGCCCTGATAGACCCAATGGAGCCCTACAAACTGACATCAGGAACCTGGACTGCTGAGTTTTCTTTCCCAGGGAAAATGGAAAAAGGATGTGCCCAGGGGCCCTGGCCCTGGGACCCTGGCCCTGACTGCAAAAAATCCTTATATCGAAGGATGCACCCCACACCGAAGTTGTCCCCACCTCAAACTTTTGCTGCCCTGATACATCCAAGGGAGCCCTACAAACTGACATCAGGAACCTGGACTGCTGAGTTTTCTTTCCCAGGGAAAATGGAAAAAGGATGTGCCCAGGGGCCCCCTGCCCTGACTGCAAAAAATCCTTATATCGAAGGATGGACCCCACTCCAAAGTTGTCCCCACCTCAAACTTGTGCTGCCCTGATAGACCCAAGGGAGTCCTACAAACTGACATCAGGAACCTGGACTGCTGAGTTTTCTTTCCCAGGGAAAATGGAAAAAGGATGTGCCCGGGGGCCCCTGGCCCTGACTGCAAAAAATCCTTATATCGAAGGATGGACCCCACACCGAAGTTGTCCCCACCTCAAACTTGTGCTGCCCTGATAGACCCAAGGGAGCCCTACAAACTGACATCAGGAACCTGGACTGCTGAGTTTTCTTTCCCAGGGAAAATGGAAAAAGGATGTGCCCGGGGGCCCCTGGCCATGACTGCAAAAAATCCTAATATCAAAGGATGGACCCCACACCGAAGTTGTCCCCACCTCAAACTTGTGCTGCCCTGATAGACCCAAGGGAGCCCTACAAACTGACATCAGGAACCTGGACTGCTGAGTTTTCTTTCCCAGGGAAAATTGAAAAAGGATGTGCCCAGGGGCCCCTGGCGCTGGGCAGGGACATCACTGTACAGAATCCTTATATCGAAGGATGGACCCCACACCGAAGTTGTCCCCACCTCAAACTTGTGCTGCCCTGATAGACCCAAGGGAGCCCTACAAACTGACATCAGGAACCTGGACTGCTGAGTTTTCTTTCCCAGGGAAAATGGGAAAAGGATGTGCCCGGGGGCCCCTGGCCCTGGGCTGGGTCCTCACTGCAAAGAATCCTTATATCGAAGGATGAACCCCACTCCAAAGTTGTCCCCACCTCAAACTTGTGCTGCCCTGATAGACCCAAGGGAGCCCTACAAACTGACATCAGGAACCTGGACTGCTGAGTTTTCTTTCCCAGGGAAAATTGAAAAAGGATGTGCCCAGCGGCTCCTGGCCCTGACTGCAAAGAATCCTTATATCGAAGGATGGACCCCACACCGAAGTTGTGCCCACCTCAAACTTGTGCTGCCCTGATAGACCCAAGGGAGCCCTACAAACTGACATCAGGAACCTGGACTGCTGAGTTTTCTTTCCCAGGGAAAATGGAAAAAGGAGGTGCCCAGGGGCCCCTGGCCCTGACTGCAAAAAATCCTTATATCGAAGGATGGACCCCACACCGAAGTTGTCCCCACCTCAAACTTGTGCTGCCCTGATAGACCCAAGGGAGCCCTACAAACTGACATCAGGAACCTGGACTGCTGAGTTTTCTTTCCCAGGGAAAATTGAAAAAGGATGTGCCCAGGGGCCCGTGGCCCTGGGCAGGGGCCTCACTGCAAAAAATCCTTATATGGAAGGATGCACCCCACACCAAAGTTGTGCCCACCTCAAACTTGTGCTGCCCTGATACACCCAAGGGAGCCCTACAAACTGACATCAGGAACCTGGACTGCTGAGTTTTCTTTCCCAGGGAAAATGGAAAAAGGAGGTGCCCAGGGGCCCCTGGCCCTGACTGCAAAAAATCCTTATATCGAAGGATGGACCCCACACCGAAGTTGTCCCCACCTCAAACTTGTGCTGCCCTGATAGACCCAAGGGAGCCCTACAAACTGACATCAGCAACCTGGACTGCTGAGTTTTCTTTCCCAGGGAAAATGGAAAAAGGATGTGCCCAGGGGCCCCTGGCCCTGACTGCAAAAAATCCTTATATCGAAGGATGGACCCCACACGGAAGTTGTCCCCACCTCAAACTTGTGCTGCCTTGATAGACCCAAGGGAGCCCTACAAACTGACATCAGGAACCTGGACTGCTGTGTTTTCTTTCCCAGGGAAAATGGAAAAAGGATGTGCCCAGGGGCCCCTGGCCCTGACTGCAAAAAATCCTTATATCGAAGGATGGACCCCACACCGAAGTTGTCCCCACCTCAAACTTGTGCTGCCCTGATACATCCAAGGGAGCCCTACAAACTGACATCAGGAACCTGGACTGCTGAGTTTTCTTTCCCAGGGAAAATGGAAAAAAGGTGTGCCCAGGGGCCTCTGGCCCTGGGCTGGGACATCACTGCAAAGAATCCTTATATCGAAGGATGGACCCCACACCGAAGTTGTCCCCACCTCAAACTTGTGCTGCCCTGATAGACCCAATGGAGCCCTACAAACTGACATCAGGAACCTGGACTGCTGAGTTTTCTTTCCCAGGGAAAATGGAAAAAGGATGTGCCCAGGGGCCCTGGCCCTGGGACCCTGGCCCTGACTGCAAAAAATCCTTATATCGAAGGATGCACCCCACACCGAAGTTGTCCCCACCTCAAACTTGTGCTGCCCTGATAGACCCAAGGGAGTCCTACAAACTGACATCAGGAACCTGGACTGCTGAGTTTTCTTTCCCAGGGAAAATGGAAAAAGGATGTGCCCGGGGGCCCCTGGCCCTGACTGCAAAAAATCCTTATATCGAAGGATGGACCCCACACCGAAGTTGTCCCCACCTCAAACTTGTGCTGCCCTGATAGACCCAAGGGAGCCCTACAAACTGACATCAGGAACCTGGACTGCTGAGTTTTCTTTCCCAGGGAAAATGGAAAAAGGATGTGCCCGGGGGCCCCTGGCCATGACTGCAAAAAATCCTAATATCAAAGGATGGACCCCACACCGAAGTTGTCCCCACCTCAAACTTGTGCTGCCCTGATAGACCCAAGGGAGCCCTACAAACTGACATCAGGAACCTGGACTGCTGAGTTTTCTTTCCCAGGGAAAATTGAAAAAGGATGTCCCAGGGGCCCCTGGCGCTGGGCAGGGACATCACTGTACAGAATCCTTATATCGAAGGATGGACCCCACACCGAAGTTGTCCCCACCTCAAACTTGTGCTGCCCTGATACACCCAAGGGAGCCCTACAAACTGACATCAGGAACCTGGACTGCTGAGTTTTCTTTCCCAGGGAAAATGGAAAAAGGATGTGCCCGGGGGTCCCTGGCCCTGACTGCAAAGAATCCTTATATCGAAGGATGGACCCCACACCGAAGTTGTCCCCACCTCAAACCTGTGCTGCCCTGATAGACCCAAGGGAGCCCTACAAACTGACATCAGGAACCTGGACTGCTGAGTTTTCTTTCCCAGGGAAAATGGAAAAAGGATGTGCCCAGGGACCCCTGGCCCTGACTGCAAAAAATCCTTATATCGAAGGATGGACCCCACACCGAAGCTGTCCCCACCTCAAACTTGTGCTGCCCTGATAGACCCAAGGGAGCCCTACAAACTGACATCAGGAACCTGGACTGCTGAGTTTTCTTTCCCAGGGAAAATGGAAAAAGGATGTGCCCAGGGGCCCCTGGCCCTGGGCCCCTGGCCCTGACCTCAAAAAATCCTTATATCGAAGGATGGACCCCACACCGAAGCTGTCCCCACCTCAAACTTGTGCTGCCCTGATAGACCCAAGGGAGCCCTACAAACTGACATCAGCAACCTGGACTGCTGAGTTTTCTTTCCCAGGGAAAATGGAAAAAGGATGTGCCCAGGGGCCCCTGGCCCTGGGCAGGGGCCTCAATGCAAAAAATCCTTATATCGAAAGATGGACCCCACAGCGAAGTTGTCCCCACCTCAAACTTGTGCTGCCCTGATAGACCCAAGGCAGCCCTACAAACTGACATCAGCAACCTGGACTGCTGAGTTTTCTTTCCCAGGGAAAATTGAAAAAGGATGTGCCAGGGGGTCCCTGGCCCTGACTGCAAAGAATCCTTATATCGAAGGATGGACCCCACACCGAAGTTGTCCCCACCTAAAACTTGTGCTGCCCTGATACACCCAAGGGAGCCCTACAAACTGACATCAGCAACCTGGACTGCTGAGTTTTCTTTCCCAGGGAAAATGGAAAAAGGATGTGACCAGGGGCCCCTGGCCCTGGGCCCCTGGCCCTGACTGCAAAAAATCCTTATATCGAAGGATGGACCCCACACCGAAGTTGTCCCCACCTCAAACTTGTGCTGCCCTGATAGACCGAATGGAGCCCTACAAACTGACATCAGGAACCTGGACTGCTGAGTTTTCTTTCCCAGGGAAAATGGAAAAAGGATGTGCCCAGGGGCCCCTGGCCCTGACTGCAAAATATCCTTATATCGAAGGATGGACCCCACACCGAAGCTGTCCCCACCTCAAACTTGTGCTGCCCTGATAGACCCAAGGGAGCCCTAAAAAAACTGACATCAGGAACCTGGACTGCTGAGTTTTCTTTCCCAGGGAAAATGGAAAAAGGATGTGCCCAGGGGCCCCTGGCCCTGGGCCCCTGGCCCAGACTGCAAAAAATCCTTATATCGAAGGATGGACCCCACACCGAAGTTGTCCCCACCTCAAACTTGTGCTGCCCTGATACATCCAAGGGAGCCCTACAACCTGACATCAGGAACCTGGACTGCTGAGTTTTCATTCCCAGGGAAAATGGAAAAAGGATGTGCCCAGGGGCCCGTGCCCCTGACTGCAAAAAATCCTTATATCGAAGGATGGACCCCACACCGAAGTTGTGCCCACCTCAAACTTGTGCTGCCCTGATAGACCCAAGGGAGCCCTACAAACTGACATCCGGAACCTGGACTGCTGAGTTTTCTTTCCCAGGGAAAATGGAAAAAGGATGTGCCCGGGGGCCCCTGGCCCTAACTACAAAAAATCCTTATATCGAAGGATGGACCCCACACCGAAGTTGTCCCCACCTCAAACTTGTGCTGCCCTGATAGACCCAAGGGAGCCCTACAAACTGACATCAGGAACCTGGACTGCTGAGTTTTTTTTCCCAGGGAAAATGGAAAAAGGATGTCCCCAGGGGCCCCTGGCCCTGACTGCAAAAAATCCTTATATCGAAGGATGGACCCCACACCGAATTTCTGCCCACGTCAAACTTGTGCTGCCCTGATAGACCCAAGGGAGCCCTACAAACTGACATCAGGAACCTGGACTGCTGAGTTTTCTTTCCCAGGGAAAATGGAAAAAGGATGTGCCCAGGGGCCCCTGGCCCTGACTGCAAAAAATCCTTATATCAAAGATGCACCCCACACCGAAGTTGTCCCCACCTCAAACTTGTGCTGCCCTGATAGACCCAAGGGAGCCCTACAAACTGACATCAGGAACCTGGACTGCTGAGTTTTCTTTCCCAGGGAAAATGGAAAAAGGATGTGCCCGGGGCCCCTGGCCCTGACTGCAAAAAATCCTTATATCGAAGGATGGACCCCACACCGAAGTTGTCCCCACCTCAAACTTGTGCTGCCCTGATACATCCAAGGGAGCCCTACAAACTGACATCAGGAACCTGGACTGCTGAGTTTTCTTTCCCAGGGAAAATGGACAAAGGATGTGCCCAGGGGCCCCTGGCCCTGGGCAGGGACCTCACTGCATAGAATCCTTATATCGAAGGATGGAACCCACACCGAAGCTGTCCCCACCTCAAACTTGTGCTGCCCTGATAGACCCAAGGGAGCCCTACAAACTGACATCAGGAACCTGGACTGCTGAGTTTTCTTTCCCAGGGAAAATGGAAAAAGGATGTGCCCGGGGGCCCCTGGCCCTGACTGCAAAGAATCCTTATATCGAAGGATGGACCCCACACCGAAGTTGTCCCCACCTCAAACTTGTGCTGCCCTGATAGACCCAAGGGAGCCCTACAAACTGACATCAGGAACCTGGACTGCTGAGTTTTCTTTCCCAGGGAAAATGGAAAAAGGATGTGCCCAGGGGCCCCTGGCCCTGGGCAGGGATATCACTGCAAAGAATCCTTATATCGAAGGATGGACCCCACACCGAAGTTGTCCCCACCTCAAACTTGTACTGCCCTGATAGACCCAAGGGAGCCCTACAAACTGACATCAGCAACCTGGACTGCTGAGTTTTCTTTCCCAGGGAAAATGGAAAAAGGATGTGCCCAGGGGCTCCTGGCCCTGACTGCAAAAAATCCTTATATCGAAGGATGGACCCCACACCGAAGCTGTCCCCACCTCAAACTTGTGCTGCCCTGATACACCCAAGGGAGCCCTACAAACTGACATCAGGAACCTGGACTGCTGAGTTTTCTTTCCCAGGGAAAATGGAAAAAGGATGTGCCCAGGGGCCCCTGGCTCTGGGCAGGGGCCTCGCTGCAAAAAATCCTTATATCGAAGGATGGACCCCACACCGAAGCTGTCCCCACCTCAAACTTGTGCTGCCCTGATAGACCCAAGGCAGCCCTACAAACTGACATCAGGAACCTGGACTGCTGAGTTTTCTTTCCCAGGGAAAATGGAAAAAGGATGTGCCCGGGGGCCCCTGGCCCTAACTGCAAAAAATCCTTATATCGAAGGATGGACCCCACACCGAAGTTCTGCCCACTTCAAACTTGTGCTGCCCTGATAGACCCAAGGGAGCCCTACAAACTGACATCAGGAACCTGGACTGCTGAGTTTTCTTTCCCAGGGAAAATGGAAAAAGGATGTGCCCAGGGGCCCCTGGCCCTGGGCCCCTGGCCCTGACTGCAAAAAATCCTTATATCGAAGGATGGACCCCACACCGAAGTTGTCCCCACCTCAAACTTGTGATGCCCTGATAGACCCAAGGGAGCCCTACAAACTGACATCAGGAACCTGGACTGCTGAGTTTTCTTTCCCAGGGAAAATTGAAAAAGGATGTGCCCAGGGGCCCCTGGCCCTGGGCAGGGGCCTCACTGCTAAAAATCCTTATATGGAAGGATGCACCCCACACCAAAGTTGTGCCCACCTCAAACTTGTGCTGCCCTGATAGACCCAAGGGAGCCCTACAAACTGACATCAGGAACCTGGACTGCTGAGTTTTCTTTCCCAGGGGAAATGGGAAAAGGATGTGCCCAGGGGCCCCTGGCCCTGACTGCAAAAAATCCTTATATCGAAGGATGGACCCCACACCGAAGTTGTGCCCACCTCAAACTTGTGCTGCCTTGATAGACCCAAGGGAGCCCTACAAACTGACATCAGGAACCTGGACTGCTGTGTTTTCTTTCCCAGGGAAAATGGAAAAAGGATGTGCCCAGGGGCCCCTGGCCCTGACTGCAAAAAATCCTTATATCGAAGGATGGACCCCACACCGAAGTTGTCCCCACCTCAAACTTGTGCTGCCCTGATACATCCAAGGGAGCCCTACAAACTGACATCAGGAACCTGGACTGCTGAGTTTTCTTTCCCAGGGAAAATGGAAAAAAGGTGTGCCCAGGGGCCTCTGGCCCTGGGCTGGGACATCACTGCAAAGAATCCTTATATCGAAGGATGGACCCCACACCGAAGTTGTCCCCACCTCAAACTTGTGCTGCCCTGATAGACCCAATGGAGCCCTACAAACTGACATCAGCAACCTGGACTGCTGAGTTTTCTTTCCCAGGGAAAATGGAAAAAGGATGTGCCCAGGGGCCCTGGCCCTGGGACCCTGGCCCTGACTGCAAAAAATCCTTATATCGAAGGATGCACCCCACACCGAAGTTGTCCCCACCTCAAACTTTTGCTGCCCTGATACATCCAAGGGAGCCCTACAAACTGACATCAGGAACCTGGACTGCTGAGTTTTCTTTCCCAGGGAAAATGGAAAAAGGATGTGCCCGGGGGCCCCCGGCCCTGACTGCAAAAAATCCTTATATCGAAGGATGGACCCCACACCGAAGTTGTCCCCACCTCAAACTTGTGCTGCCCTGATAGACCCAAGGGAGTCCTACAAACTGACATCAGGAACCTGGACTGCTGAGTTTTCTTTCCCAGGGAAAATGGAAAAAGGATGTGCCCGGGGGCCCCTGGCCCTGACTGCAAAAAATCCTTATATCGAAGGATGGACCCCACACCGAAGTTGTCCCCACCTCAAACTTGTGCTGCCCTGATACACCCAAGGGAGCCCTACAAACTGACATCAGGAACCTGGACTGCTGAGTTTTCTTTCCCAGGGAAAATGGAAAAAGGATGTGCCCGGGGGCCCCTGGCCATGACTGCAAAAAATCCTAATATCAAAGGATGGACCCCACACCGAAGTTGTCCCCACCTCAAACTTGTGCTGCCCTGATAGACCCAAGGGAGCCCTACAAACTGACATCCGGAACCTGGACTGCTGAGTTTTCTTTCTCAGGGAAAATGGAAAAAGGATGTGCCCAGGGGCCACTGGCCCTGGGCAGGGACATAACTGCAAAGAATCCTTATATCGAAGGATGGACCCCACACAGAAGTTGTCCCCACCTCAAACTTGTGCTGCCCTGATAGACCCAAGGGAGCCCTACAAAGTGACATCAGGAACCTCGACTGCTGAGTTTTCTTTCCCAGGGAAAATGGAAAGAGGATGTGCCCGGGGGCCCCTGGCCATGACTTCAAAAAATCCTAATATCAAATGATGGACCCCACACCGAAGTTGTCCCCTCCTCAAACTTGTGCTGCCCTGATAGACCCAAGGGAGCCCTACAAACTGACATCAGGAACCTGGACTGCTGAGTTTTCTTTCCCAGGGAAAATTGAAAAAGGATGTGCCCAGGGGCCCCTGGCGCTGGGCAGGGACATCACTGTACAGAATCCTTATATCGAAGGATGGACCCCACACCGAAGTTGTCCCCACCTCAAACTTGTGCTGCCCTGATACACCCAAGGGAGCCCTACAAACTGACATCAGGAACCTGGACTGCTGAGTTTTCTTTCCCAGGGAAAATGGAAAAAGGATGTGCCCGGGGGTCCCTGGCCCTGACTGCAAAGAATCCTTATATCGAAGGATGGACCCCACACCGAAGTTGTCCCCACCTCAAACTTGTGCTGCCCTGATAGACCCAAGGGAGCCCTACAAACTGACATCAGGAACCTGGACTGCTGAGTTTTCTTTCCCAGGGAAAATGGAAAAAGGATGTGCCCAGGGGCCCCTGGCCCTGACTGCAAAAAATCCTTATATCGAAGGATGGAACCCACACCGAAGCTGTCCCCACCTCAAACTTGTGCTGCCCTGATAGACCCAAGGGAGCCCTACAAACTGACATCAGGAACCTGGACTGCTGAGTTTTCTTTCCCAGGGAAAATGGAAAAAGGATGTGCCCAGGGGCCCCTGGCCCTGGGCCCCTGGCCCTGACTGCAAAAAATCCTTATATCGAAGGATGGACCCCACACCGAAGCTGTCCCCACCTCAAACTTGTGCTGCCCTGATACACCCAAGGGAGCCCTACAAACTGACATCAGCAACCTGGACTGCTGAGTTTTCTTTCCCAGGGAAAATGGAAAAAGGATGTGCCCAGGGGCCCCTGGCCCTGGGCAGGGGCCTCAATGCAAAAAATCCTTATATCGAAAGATGGACCCCACAGCGAAGTTGTCCCCACCTCAAACTTGTGCTGCCCTGATAGACCCAAGGCAGCCCTACAAACTGACATCAGGAACCTGGACTGCTGAGTTTTCTTTCCCAGGGAAAATTGAAAAAGGATGTGCCAGGGGGTCCCTGGCCCTGACTGCAAAGAATCCTTATATCGAAGGATGGACCCCACACCGAAGTTGTCCCCACCTCAAACTTGTGCTGCCCTGATAGACCGAAGGGAGCCCTACAAACTGACATCAGGAACCTGGACTGCTGAGTTTTCTTTCCCAGGGAAAATGGAAAAAGGATGTGACCAGGGGCCCCTGGCCCTGGGCCCCTGGCCCTGACTGCAAAAAATCCTTATATCGAAGGATGGACCCCACACCGAAGTTGTCCCCACCTCAAACTTGTGCTGCCCTGATAGACCGAATGGAGCCCTACAAACTGACATCAGGAACCTGGACTGCTGAGTTTTCTTTCCCAGGGAAAATGGAAAAAGGATGTGCCCAGGGGCCCCTGGCCCTGACTGCAAAATATCCTTATATCGAAGGATGGACCCCACACCGAAGCTGTCCCCACCTCAAACTTGTGCTGCCCTGATAGACCCAAGGGAGCCCTAAAAAAACTGACATCAGGAACCTGGACTGCTGAGTTTTCTTTCCCAGGGAAAATGGAAAAAGGATGTGCCCAGGGGCCCCTGGCCCTGGGCCCCTGGCCCAGACTGCAAAAAATCCTTATATCGAAGGATGGACCCCACACCGAAGTTGTCCCCACCTCAAACTTGTGCTGCCCTGATAGACCCAAGGGAGCCCTACAAACTGACATCAGGAACCTGGACTGCTGAGTTTTCTTTCCCAGGGAAAATGGAAAAAGGATGTGCCCAGGGGCCCGTGCCCCTGACTGCAAAAAATCCTTATATCGAAGGATGGACCCCACACCGAAGTTGTGCCCACCTCAAACTTGTGCTGCCCTGATAGACCCAAGGGAGCCCTACAAACTGACATCAGGAACCTGGACTGGTGAGTTTTCTTTCCCAGGGAAAATGGAAAAAGGATGTGCCCGGGGCGCCTGGCCCTGACTGCAAAAAATCCTTATATCGAAGGATGGACCCCACACCGAAGTTGTCCCCACCTCAAACTTGTGCTGCCCTGATACATCCAAGGGAGCCCTACAAACTGACATCAGGAACCTGGACTGCTGAGTTTTCTTTCCCAGGGAAAATGGAAAAAGGATGTGCCCAGGGGCCCCTGGCCCTGGGCAGGGACCTCACTGCATAGAATCCTTATATCGAAGGATGGAACCCACACCGAAGCTGTCCCCACCTCAAACTTGTGCTGCCCTGATAGACCCAAGGGAGCCCTACAAACTGACATCAGGAACCTGGACTGCTGAGTTTTCTTTCCCAGGGAAAATGGAAAAAGGATGTGCCCGGGGGCCCCTGGCCCTGACTGCAAAGAATCCTTATATCGAAGGATGGACCCCACACCGAAGTTGTCCCCACCTCAAACTTGTGCTGCCCTGATAGACCCAAGGGAGCCCTACAAACTGACATCAGGAACCTGGACTGCTGAGTTTTCTTTCCCAGGGAAAATGGAAAAAGGATGTGCCCAGGGGCCCCTGGCCCTGGGCAGGGACATCACTGCAAAGAATCCTTATATCGAAGGATGGACCCCACACCGAAGTTGTCCCCACCTCAAACTTGTGCTGCCCTGATAGACCCAAGGGAGCCCTACAAACTGACATCAGCAACCTGGACTGCTGAGTTTTCTTTCCCAGGGAAAATGGAAAAAGGATGTGCCCAGGGGCTCCTGGCCCTGACTGCAAAAAATCCTTATATCGAAGGATGGACCCCACACCGAAGCTGTCCCCACCTCAAACTTGTGCTGCCCTGATAGACCCAAGGGAGCCCTACAAACTGACATCAGCAACCTGGACTGCTGAGTTTTCTTTCCCAGGGAAAATGGAAAAAGGATGTGCCCAGGGGCCCCTGGCCCTGGGCAGGGGCCTCAATGCAAAAAATCCTTATATCGAAGGATGGACCCCACAACGAAGTTGCCCCCACCTCAAACTTGCGCTGCCCTGATAGACCCAAGGGAGCCCTACAAACTGACATCAGGAACCTGGACTGCTGAGTTTTCTTTCCCAGGGAAAATTGAAAAAGGATGTGCCAGGGGGTCCCTGGCCCTGACTGCAAAGAATCCTTATATCGAAGGATGGACCCCACACCGAAGTTGTCCCCACCTCAAACTTGTGCTGCCCTGATAGACCCAAGGGAGCCCTACAAACTGACATCAGGAACCTGGACTGCTGAGTTTTCTTTCCCAGGGAAAATGGAAAAAGGATGTGCCCAGGGGCCCGTGCCCCTGACTGCAAAAAATCCTTATATCGAAGGATGGACCCCACACCGAAGTTGTGCCCACCTCAAACTTGTGCTGCCCTGATAGACCGAATGGAGCCCTACAAACTGCAATCCGGAACCTGGACTGCTGAGTTTTCTTTCCCAGGGAAAATGGAAAAAGGATGTGCCCAGGGGCCCCTGGCCCTGACTGCAAAATATCCTTATATCGAAGGATGGACCCCACACCGAAGCTGTCCCCACCTCAAACTTGTGCTGCCCTGATAGACCCAAGGGAGCCCTAAAAAAACTGACATCAGGAACCTGGACTGCTGAGTTTTCTTTCCCAGGGAAACTGGAAAAAGGATGTGCCCAGGGGCCCCTGGCCCTGGGCCCCTGGCCCAGACTGCAAAAAATCCTTATATCGAAGGATGGACCCCACACCGAAGTTGTCCCCACCTCAAACTTGTGCTGCCCTGATAGACCCAAGGGAGCCCTACAAACTGACATCAGGAACCTGGACTGCTGAGTTTTCTTTCCCAGGGAAAATGGAAAAAGGATGTGCCCAGGGGCCCGTGCCCCTGACTGCAAAAAATCCTTATATCGAAGGATGGACCCCACACCGAAGTTGTGCCCACCTCAAACTTGTGCTGCCCTGATAGACCCAAGGGAGCCCTACAAACTGACATCCGGAACCTGGACTGCTGAGTTTTCTTTCCCAGGGAAAATGGAAAAAGGATGTGCCCGGGGGCCCCTGGCCCTAACTACAAAAAATCCTTATATCGAAGGATGGACCCCACACCGAATTTGTCCCCACCTCAGACTTGTGCTGCCCTGATAGACCCAAGGGAGCCCTACAAACTGACATCAGGAACCTGGACTGCTGAGTTTTTTTTCCCAGGGAAAATGGAAAAAGGATGTCCCCAGGGGCCCCTGGCCCTGACGGCAAAAAATCCTTATATCGAAGGATGGACCCCACACCGAATTTCTGCCCACGTCAAACTTGTGCTGCCCTGATAGACCCAAGGGAGCCCTACAAACTGACATCAGGAACCTGGACTGCTGAGTTTTCTTTCCCAGGGAAAATGGAAAAAGGATGTGCCCGGGGCGCCTGGCCCTGACTGCAAAAAATCCTTATATCGAAGGATGGACCCCACACCGAAGTTGTCCCCACCTCAAACTTGTGCTGCCCTGATACATCCAAGGGAGCCCTACAAACTGACATCAGGAACCTGGACTGCTGAGTTTTCTTTCCCAGGGAAAATGGAAAAAGGATGTGCCCAGGGGCCCCTGGCCCTGGGCAGGGACCTCACTGCATAGAATCCTTATATCGAAGGATGGAACCCACACCGAAGCTGTCCCCACCTCAAACTTGTGCTGCCCTGATAGACCCAAGGGAGCCCTACAAACTGACATCAGGAACCTGGACTGCTGAGTTTTCTTTCCCAGGGAAAATGGAAAAAGGATGTGCCCGGGGGCCCCTGGCCCTGACTGCAAAGAATCCTTATATCGAAGGATGGACCCCACACCGAAGTTGTCCCCACCTCAAACTTGTGCTGCCCTGATAGACCCAAGGGAGCCCTACAAACTGACATCAGGAACCTGGACTGCTGAGTTTTCTTTCCCAGGGAAAATGGAAAAAGGATGTGCCCAGGGGCCCCTGGCCCTGGGCAGGGACATCACTGCAAAGAATCCTTATATCGAAGGATGGACCCCACACCGAAGTTGTCCCCACCTCAAACTTGTGCTGCCCTGATAGACCCAAGGGAGCCCTACAAACTGACATCAGCAACCTGGACTGCTGAGTTTTCTTTCCCAGGGAAAATGGAAAAAGGATGTGCCCAGGGGCTCCTGGCCCTGACTGCAAAAAATCCTTATATCGAAGGATGGACCCCACACCGAAGCTGTCCCCACCTCAAACTTGTGCTGCCCTGATACACCCAAGGGAGCCCTACAAACTGACATCAGCAACCTGGACTGCTGAGTTTTCTTTCCCAGGGAAAATGGAAAAAGGATGTGCCCAGGGGCCCCTGGCCCTGGGCAGGGGCCTCAATGCAAAAAATCCTTATATCGAAGGATGGACCCCACAACGAAGTTGCCCCCACCTCAAACTTGCGCTGCCCTGATAGACCCAAGGGAGCCCTACAAACTGACATCAGGAACCTGGACTGCTGAGTTTTCTTTCCCAGGGAAAATTGAAAAAGGATGTGCCAGGGGGTCCCTGGCCCTGACTGCAAAGAATCCTTATATCGAAGGATGGACCCCACACCGAAGTTGTCCCCACCTCAAACTTGTGCTGCCCTGATAGACCGAAGGGAGCCCTACAAACTGACATCAGGAACCTGGACTGCTGAGTTTTCTTTCCCAGGGAAAATGGAAAAAGGATGTGCCCAGGGGCCCGTGCCCCTGACTGCAAAAAATCCTTATATCGAAGGATGGACCCCACACCGAAGTTGTGCCCACCTCAAACTTGTGCTGCCCTGATAGACCCAAGGGAGCCCTACAAACTGCAATCCGGAACCTGGACTGCTGAGTTTTCTTTCCCAGGGAAAATGGAAAAAGGATGTGCCCAGGGGCCCCTGGCCCTGACTGCAAAATATCCTTATATCGAAGGATGGACCCCACACCGAAGCTGTCCCCACCTCAAACTTGTGCTGCCCTGATAGACCCAAGGGAGCCCTAAAAAAACTGACATCAGGAACCTGGACTGCTGAGTTTTCTTTCCCAGGGAAAATGGAAAAAGGATGTGCCCAGGGGCCCCTGGCCCTGGGCCCCTGGCCCAGACTGCAAAAAATCCTTATATCGAAGGATGGACCCCACACCGAAGTTGTCCCCACCTCAAACTTGTGCTGCCCTGATACATCCAAGGGAGCCCTACAAACTGACATCAGGAACCTGGACTGCTCAGTTTTCTTTCCCAGGGAAAATGGAAAAAGGATGTGCCCAGGGGCCCGTGCCCCTGACTGCAAAAAATCCTTATATCGAAGGATGGACCCCACACCGAAGTTGTGCCCACCTCAAACTTGTGCTGCCCTGATAGACCCAAGGGAGCCCTACAAACTGACATCAGGAACCTGGACTGCTGAGTTTTCTTTCCCAGGGAAAATGGAAAAAGGATGTGCCCAGGGGCCCCTGGCCCTGACTGCAAAAAATCCTTATATCAAAGGATGCACCCCACACCGAAGTTGTCCCCACCTCAAACTTGTGCTGCCCTGATAGACCCAAGGGAGCCCTACAAACTGACTTCAGGAACCTGGACTGCTGAGTTTTCTTTCCCAGGGAAAATGGAAAAAGGATGTGCCCAGGGGCCCCTGGCCCTGACTGCAAAAAATCCTTATATCGAAGGATGGACCCCACACTGAAGTTGTCCCCACCTCAAACTTGTGCTGCCCTGATAGACCCAAGGGGGCCCTACAAACTGACATCAGGAACCTGGACTGCTGAGTTTTCTTTCCCAGGGAAGATTGAAAAAGAATGTGCCCAGGGACCCCTGGCCCTGGGCTAGGTCCTCACTTCAAAAAATCCTTATATCGAAGGATGGAGCCCAGACTGAAGTCCCCACCTCAAACTTGTGCTGCCCTGATAGACCCAAGGGAGCCCTACAAACTGACATCAGGAACCTGGACTGCTGAGTTTTCTTTCCCAGGGAAAATGGCCAAAGGAAGTGCCCAGGGGCCCCTGGTCTTGGGCCCCTGGCCCTGACTGCAAAAAAACCTTATATCGAAAGATGGACCCCACAGCGAAGTTGTCCCCACCTCAAACTTGTGCTGCCCTGATAGACCCAAGGGAGCCCTACAAACTGACATCAGGAACCTTGACTGCTGAGTTTTCTTTCCCAGGGAAAATGAAAAAGGATGTGCCCAGGGGCCCCTGGCCCCGACTGCAAAGAATCCTTATATCGAAGTATGGACCCCACATCGAAGTTGTCCCCACCTCAAACTTGTGCTGCCCTGATAGACCCAAGGGAGCCCTACAAACTGACATCAGGAACCTGGACTGCTGAGTTTTCTTTCCCAGGGAAAATGGAAAAAGGATGTGCCCAGGGGCCCCCGGGCAGGGACCTCACTGCAAAAAATCCTTATATCGAAGGATGGACCCCACACCGAAGTTGTCCCCACCTCAAACTTGTGCTGCCCTGATACATCCAAGGGAGCCCTACAAACTGACATCAGGAACCTGGACTGCTCAGTTTTCTTTCCCAGGGAAAATGGAAAAAGGATGTGCCCAGGGGCCCGTGCCCCTGACTGCAAAAAATCCTTATATCGAAGGATGGACCCCACACCGAAGTTGTGCCCACCTCAAACTTGTGCTGCCCTGATAGACCCAAGGGAGCCCTACAAACTGACATCCGGAACCTGGACTGCTGAGTTTTCTTTCCCAGGGAAAATGGAAAAAGGATGTGCCCGGGGGCCCCTGGCCCTAACTGCAAAGAATCCTTATATCGAAGTATGCACCCCACACCGAAGTTGTGCCCACCTCAATCTTGTGCTGCCCTGATAGACCCAAGGGAGCCCTACAAACTGACATCAAGAACCTGGACTGCTGAGTTTTCTTTCCCAGGGAAAATGGAAAAAGGATGTGCCCGGGGGCCCCTGGCCCTGACTGCAAAGAATCCTTATATCGAAGGATGGACCCCACACCGAAGTTGTCCCCACCTCAAATTTATGCTGCCCTGATAGACCCAAGGCAGCCCTACAAACTGACATCAGGAACCTGGACTGCTGAGTTTTCTTTCCCAGGGAAAATTGAAAAAGGATGTGCCCAGGGGCCCCTGGCCCTGACTGCAAAAAATCCTTATATCGAAGGAAGGACCCGAAACCGAATTTCTGCCCACGTCAAACTTGTGCTGCCCTGATACATCCAAGGGAGCCCTACAAACTGACATCAGGAACCTGGACTGCTGAGTTTTCTTTCCCAGGGAAAATGGAAAAAGGATGTGCCCAGGGGCCCCTGGCCCTGGGCAGGGACCTCACTGCATAGAATCCTTATATCGAAGGATGGAACCCACACCGAAGCTGTCCCCACCTCAAACTTGTGCTGCCCTGATAGACCCAAGGGAGCCCTACAAACTGACATCAGGAACCTGGACTGCTGAGTTTTCTTTCCCAGGGAAAATGGAAAAAGGATGTGCCCGGGGGCCCCTGGCCCTGACTGCAAAGAATCCTTATATCGAAGGATGGACCCCACACCGAAGTTGTCCCCACCTCAAACTTGTGCTGCCCTGATAGACCCAAGGGAGCCCTACAAACTGACATCAGGAACCTGGACTGCTGAGTTTTCTTTCCCAGGGAAAATGGAAAAAGGATGTGCCCAGGGGCCCCTGGCCCTGGGCAGGGACATCACTGCAAAGAATCCTTATATCGAAGGATGGACCCCACACCGAAGTTGTCCCCACCTCAAACTTGTGCTGCCCTGATAGACCCAAGGGAGCCCTACAAACTGACATCAGCAACCTGGACTGCTGAGTTTTCTTTCCCAGGGAAAATGGAAAAAGGATGTGCCCAGGGGCTCCTGGCCCTGACTGCAAAAAATCCTTATATCGAAGGATGGACCCCACACCGAAGCTGTCCCCACCTCAAACTTGTGCTGCCCTGATAGACCCAAGGGAGCCCTACAAACTGACATCAGCAACCTGGACTGCTGAGTTTTCTTTCCCAGGGAAAATGGAAAAAGGATGTGCCCAGGGGCCCCTGGCCCTGGGCAGGGGCCTCAATGCAAAAAATCCTTATATCGAAGGATGGACCCCACAACGAAGTTGCCCCCACCTCAAACTTGCGCTGCCCTGATAGACCCAAGGGAGCCCTACAAACTGACATCAGGAACCTGGACTGCTGAGTTTTCTTTCCCAGGGAAAATTGAAAAAGGATGTGCCAGGGGGTCCCTGGCCCTGACTGCAAAGAATCCTTATATCGAAGGATGGACCCCACACCGAAGTTGTCCCCACCTCAAACTTGTGCTGCCCTGATAGACCCAAGGGAGCCCTACAAACTGACATCAGGAACCTGGACTGCTGAGTTTTCTTTCCCAGGGAAAATGGAAAAAGGATGTGCCCAGGGGCCCGTGCCCCTGACTGCAAAAAATCCTTATATCGAAGGATGGACCCCACACCGAAGTTGTGCCCACCTCAAACTTGTGCTGCCCTGATAGACCGAATGGAGCCCTACAAACTGCAATCCGGAACCTGGACTGCTGAGTTTTCTTTCCCAGGGAAAATGGAAAAAGGATGTGCCCAGGGGCCCCTGGCCCTGACTGCAAAATATCCTTATATCGAAGGATGGACCCCACACCGAAGCTGTCCCCACCTCAAACTTGTGCTGCCCTGATAGACCCAAGGGAGCCCTAAAAAAACTGACATCAGGAACCTGGACTGCTGAGTTTTCTTTCCCAGGGAAACTGGAAAAAGGATGTGCCCAGGGGCCCCTGGCCCTGGGCCCCTGGCCCAGACTGCAAAAAATCCTTATATCGAAGGATGGACCCCACACCGAAGTTGTCCCCACCTCAAACTTGTGCTGCCCTGATAGACCCAAGGGAGCCCTACAAACTGACATCAGGAACCTGGACTGCTGAGTTTTCTTTCCCAGGGAAAATGGAAAAAGGATGTGCCCAGGGGCCCGTGCCCCTGACTGCAAAAAATCCTTATATCGAAGGATGGACCCCACACCGAAGTTGTGCCCACCTCAAACTTGTGCTGCCCTGATAGACCCAAGGGAGCCCTACAAACTGACATCCGGAACCTGGACTGCTGAGTTTTCTTTCCCAGGGAAAATGGAAAAAGGATGTGCCCGGGGGCCCCTGGCCCTAACTACAAAAAATCCTTATATCGAAGGATGGACCCCACACCGAATTTGTCCCCACCTCAGACTTGTGCTGCCCTGATAGACCCAAGGGAGCCCTACAAACTGACATCAGGAACCTGGACTGCTGAGTTTTTTTTCCCAGGGAAAATGGAAAAAGGATGTCCCCAGGGGCCCCTGGCCCTGACGGCAAAAAATCCTTATATCGAAGGATGGACCCCACACCGAATTTCTGCCCACGTCAAACTTGTGCTGCCCTGATAGACCCAAGGGAGCCCTACAAACTGACATCAGGAACCTGGACTGCTGAGTTTTCTTTCCCAGGGAAAATGGAAAAAGGATGTGCCCGGGGCGCCTGGCCCTGACTGCAAAAAATCCTTATATCGAAGGATGGACCCCACACCGAAGTTGTCCCCACCTCAAACTTGTGCTGCCCTGATACATCCAAGGGAGCCCTACAAACTGACATCAGGAACCTGGACTGCTGAGTTTTCTTTCCCAGGGAAAATGGAAAAAGGATGTGCCCAGGGGCCCCTGGCCCTGGGCAGGGACCTCACTGCATAGAATCCTTATATCGAAGGATGGAACCCACACCGAAGCTGTCCCCACCTCAAACTTGTGCTGCCCTGATAGACCCAAGGGAGCCCTACAAACTGACATCAGGAACCTGGACTGCTGAGTTTTCTTTCCCAGGGAAAATGGAAAAAGGATGTGCCCGGGGGCCCCTGGCCCTGACTGCAAAGAATCCTTATATCGAAGGATGGACCCCACACCGAAGTTGTCCCCACCTCAAACTTGTGCTGCCCTGATAGACCCAAGGGAGCCCTACAAACTGACATCAGGAACCTGGACTGCTGAGTTTTCTTTCCCAGGGAAAATGGAAAAAGGATGTGCCCAGGGGCCCCTGGCCCTGGGCAGGGACATCACTGCAAAGAATCCTTATATCGAAGGATGGACCCCACACCGAAGTTGTCCCCACCTCAAACTTGTGCTGCCCTGATAGACCCAAGGGAGCCCTACAAACTGACATCAGCAACCTGGACTGCTGAGTTTTCTTTCCCAGGGAAAATGGAAAAAGGATGTGCCCAGGGGCTCCTGGCCCTGACTGCAAAAAATCCTTATATCGAAGGATGGACCCCACACCGAAGCTGTCCCCACCTCAAACTTGTGCTGCCCTGATACACCCAAGGGAGCCCTACAAACTGACATCAGCAACCTGGACTGCTGAGTTTTCTTTCCCAGGGAAAATGGAAAAAGGATGTGCCCAGGGGCCCCTGGCCCTGGGCAGGGGCCTCAATGCAAAAAATCCTTATATCGAAGGATGGACCCCACAACGAAGTTGCCCCCACCTCAAACTTGCGCTGCCCTGATAGACCCAAGGGAGCCCTACAAACTGACATCAGGAACCTGGACTGCTGAGTTTTCTTTCCCAGGGAAAATTGAAAAAGGATGTGCCAGGGGGTCCCTGGCCCTGACTGCAAAGAATCCTTATATCGAAGGATGGACCCCACACCGAAGTTGTCCCCACCTCAAACTTGTGCTGCCCTGATAGACCGAAGGGAGCCCTACAAACTGACATCAGGAACCTGGACTGCTGAGTTTTCTTTCCCAGGGAAAATGGAAAAAGGATGTGCCCAGGGGCCCGTGCCCCTGACTGCAAAAAATCCTTATATCGAAGGATGGACCCCACACCGAAGTTGTGCCCACCTCAAACTTGTGCTGCCCTGATAGACCCAAGGGAGCCCTACAAACTGCAATCCGGAACCTGGACTGCTGAGTTTTCTTTCCCAGGGAAAATGGAAAAAGGATGTGCCCAGGGGCCCCTGGCCCTGACTGCAAAATATCCTTATATCGAAGGATGGACCCCACACCGAAGCTGTCCCCACCTCAAACTTGTGCTGCCCTGATAGACCCAAGGGAGCCCTAAAAAAACTGACATCAGGAACCTGGACTGCTGAGTTTTCTTTCCCAGGGAAAATGGAAAAAGGATGTGCCCAGGGGCCCCTGGCCCTGGGCCCCTGGCCCAGACTGCAAAAAATCCTTATATCGAAGGATGGACCCCACACCGAAGTTGTCCCCACCTCAAACTTGTGCTGCCCTGATACATCCAAGGGAGCCCTACAAACTGACATCAGGAACCTGGACTGCTCAGTTTTCTTTCCCAGGGAAAATGGAAAAAGGATGTGCCCAGGGGCCCGTGCCCCTGACTGCAAAAAATCCTTATATCGAAGGATGGACCCCACACCGAAGTTGTGCCCACCTCAAACTTGTGCTGCCCTGATAGACCCAAGGGAGCCCTACAAACTGACATCAGGAACCTGGACTGCTGAGTTTTCTTTCCCAGGGAAAATGGAAAAAGGATGTGCCCAGGGGCCCCTGGCCCTGACTGCAAAAAATCCTTATATCAAAGGATGCACCCCACACCGAAGTTGTCCCCACCTCAAACTTGTGCTGCCCTGATAGACCCAAGGGAGCCCTACAAACTGACTTCAGGAACCTGGACTGCTGAGTTTTCTTTCCCAGGGAAAATGGAAAAAGGATGTGCCCAGGGGCCCCTGGCCCTGACTGCAAAAAATCCTTATATCGAAGGATGGACCCCACACTGAAGTTGTCCCCACCTCAAACTTGTGCTGCCCTGATAGACCCAAGGGGGCCCTACAAACTGACATCAGGAACCTGGACTGCTGAGTTTTCTTTCCCAGGGAAGATTGAAAAAGAATGTGCCCAGGGACCCCTGGCCCTGGGCTAGGTCCTCACTTCAAAAAATCCTTATATCGAAGGATGGAGCCCAGACTGAAGTCCCCACCTCAAACTTGTGCTGCCCTGATAGACCCAAGGGAGCCCTACAAACTGACATCAGGAACCTGGACTGCTGAGTTTTCTTTCCCAGGGAAAATGGCCAAAGGAAGTGCCCAGGGGCCCCTGGTCTTGGGCCCCTGGCCCTGACTGCAAAAAAACCTTATATCGAAAGATGGACCCCACAGCGAAGTTGTCCCCACCTCAAACTTGTGCTGCCCTGATAGACCCAAGGGAGCCCTACAAACTGACATCAGGAACCTTGACTGCTGAGTTTTCTTTCCCAGGGAAAATGAAAAAGGATGTGCCCAGGGGCCCCTGGCCCCGACTGCAAAGAATCCTTATATCGAAGTATGGACCCCACATCGAAGTTGTCCCCACCTCAAACTTGTGCTGCCCTGATAGACCCAAGGGAGCCCTACAAACTGACATCAGGAACCTGGACTGCTGAGTTTTCTTTCCCAGGGAAAATGGAAAAAGGATGTGCCCAGGGGCCCCCGGGCAGGGACCTCACTGCAAAAAATCCTTATATCGAAGGATGGACCCCACACCGAAGTTGTCCCCACCTCAAACTTGTGCTGCCCTGATACATCCAAGGGAGCCCTACAAACTGACATCAGGAACCTGGACTGCTCAGTTTTCTTTCCCAGGGAAAATGGAAAAAGGATGTGCCCAGGGGCCCGTGCCCCTGACTGCAAAAAATCCTTATATCGAAGGATGGACCCCACACCGAAGTTGTGCCCACCTCAAACTTGTGCTGCCCTGATAGACCCAAGGGAGCCCTACAAACTGACATCCGGAACCTGGACTGCTGAGTTTTCTTTCCCAGGGAAAATGGAAAAAGGATGTGCCCGGGGGCCCCTGGCCCTAACTGCAAAGAATCCTTATATCGAAGTATGCACCCCACACCGAAGTTGTGCCCACCTCAATCTTGTGCTGCCCTGATAGACCCAAGGGAGCCCTACAAACTGACATCAAGAACCTGGACTGCTGAGTTTTCTTTCCCAGGGAAAATGGAAAAAGGATGTGCCCGGGGGCCCCTGGCCCTGACTGCAAAGAATCCTTATATCGAAGGATGGACCCCACACCGAAGTTGTCCCCACCTCAAATTTATGCTGCCCTGATAGACCCAAGGCAGCCCTACAAACTGACATCAGGAACCTGGACTGCTGAGTTTTCTTTCCCAGGGAAAATTGAAAAAGGATGTGCCCAGGGGCCCCTGGCCCTGACTGCAAAAAATCCTTATATCGAAGGAAGGACCCGAAACCGAATTTCTGCCCACGTCAAACTTGTGCTGCCCTGATAGACCCAAGGGAACCCTAGAAACTGACATCAGGAACCTGGACTGGTGAGTTTTCTTTCCCAGGGAAAATGGAAAAAGGATGTGCCCGGGGGCCCCTGGCCATGACTGCAAAAAATCCTAATATCAAAGGATGGACCCCACACCGAAGTTGTCCCCACCTCAAACTTGTGCTGCCCTGATAGACCCAAGGGAGCCCTACAAACTGACATCAGCAACCTGGACTGCTGAGTTTTCTTTCCCAGGGAAAATGGAAAAAGGATGTGCCCAGGGGCCCCTGGCCCTGACTGCAAAAAATTCTTATATCGAAGGATGGACCCCACACCGAAGTTGTCCTCACCTCAAACTTGTGCTGCCCTGATAGACCCAAGGGAGCCCTACAAACTGACATCCGGAACCTGGACTGCTGAGTTTTCTTTCCCAGGGAAAATGGAAAAAGGATGTGCCCGGGGGCCCCTGGCCATGACTGCAAAAAATCCTAATATCGAAGGATGGACCCCACACCGAAGTTGTCCCCTCCTCAAACTTGTGCTGCCCTGATAGACCCAAGGGAGCCCTACAAAGTGACATCAGGAACCTCGACTGCTGAGTTTTCTTTCCCAGGGAAAATGGAAAAAGGATGTGCCCGGGGGCCCCTGGCCATGACTGCAAAAAATCCTAATATCGAAGGATGGACCCCACACCGAAGTTGTCCCCTCCTCAAACTTGTGCTGCCCTGATAGACCCAAGGGAGCCCTACAAACTGACATCAGGAACCTGGACTGCTGAGTTTTCTTTCCCAGGGAAAATGGAAAAAGGATGTGCCCAGGGGCCACTGGCCCTGGGCAGGGACATCACTGCAAAGAATCCTTATATCGAAGGATGGACCCCACACAGAAGTTGTCCCCACCTCAAACTTGTGCTGCCCTGATGGACCCAAGGGAGCCCTACAAACTGACATCAGGAACCTGGACTGCTGAGTTTTCTTTCCCAGGGAAAATGGAAAAAGGATGTGCCCGGGGGCCCCCGGCCATGACTGCAAAAAATCCTAATATCGAAGGATGGACCCCACACCGAAGTTGTGCCCACCTCAAACTTGTGCTGCCCTGATAGACCCAAGGGAGCCCTACAAACTGACATCCGGAACCTGGACTGCTGAGTTTTCTTTCCCAGGGAAAATGGAAAAAGGATGTGCCCGGGGGCCCCTGGCCCTGACTGCAAAGAATCCTTATATCGAAGGATGGACCCCACACCGAAGTTGTCCCCACCTCAAATTTATGCTGCCCTGATAGACCCAAGGCAGCCCTACAAACTGACATCAGGAACCTGGACTGCTGAGTTTTTTTTCCCAGGGAAAATGGAAAAAGGATGTGCCCAGGGGCCCCTGGCCCTGACTGCAAAAAATCCTTATATCGAAGGATGGACCCCACACCGAATTTCTGCCCACGTCAAACTTGTGCTGCCCTGATAGACCCAAGGGAGCCCTACAAACTGACATCAGGAACCTGGACTGGTGAGTTTTCTTTCCCAGGGAAAATGGAAAAAGGATGTGCCCAGGGGCCCCTGGCCCTGACTGCAAAAAATCCTTATATCAAAGGATGCACCCCACACCGAAGTTGTCCCCACCTCAAACTTGTGCTGAGCTGATAGACCCAAGGGAGCCCTACAAACTGACATCAGGAACCTGGACTGCTGAGTTTTCTTTCCCAGGGAAAATGGAAAAAGGATGTGCCCAGGGGCCCCTGGCCATGACTGCAAAAAATCCTTATATCGAAGGATGGACCCCACACCGAAGTTGTGCCAACCTCAAACTTGTGCTGCCCTGATAGACCCAAGGGAGCCCTACAAACTGACATCAGGAACCTGGACTGCTGACTTTTCTTTCCCAGGGAAAATGGAAAAAGGATGTGCCCGGGGCCCCCGGCCCTGACTGCAAAAAATCCTTATATCGAAGGATGGACCCCACACCGAAGTTGTCCCCACCTCAAAGTTCTGCTGCCCTGATACATCCAAGGGAGCCCTACAAACTGACATCAGGAACCTGGACTGCTGAGTTTTCTTTCCCAGGGAAAATGGAAAAAGGATGTGCCCAGGGGACCCTGGCCCTGGGCAGGGACCTCACTGCAAAGAATCCTTATATCGAAGGATGGAACCCACACCAAAGCTGTCCCCACCTCAAACTTGTGCTGCCCTGATAGACCCAAGGCAGCCCTACAAACTGACATCAGGAACCTGGACTGCTGAGTTTTCTTTCCCAGGGAAAATGGAAAAAGGATGTGCCCAGGGGCCCCTGGCCCTGGGCAGGGACATCACTGCAAAGAATCCTTATATCGAAGGATAGACCCCACACCGAAGTTGTCCCCACCTCAAACTTGTGCTGCCCTGATAGACCCAAGGGAGCCCTACAAACTGACATCAGCAACCTGGACTGCTGAGTTTTCTTTCCCAGGGAAAATGGAAAAAGGATGTGCCCAGGGGCTCCTGGCCCTGACTGCAAAGAATCCTTATATCGAAGGATGGACCCCACACCGAAGTTGTCCCCACCTCAAACTTGTGCTGCCCTGATAGACCGAAGGGAGCCCTACAAACTGACATCAGGAACCTGGACTGCTGAGTTTTCTTTCCCAGGGAAAATGGAAAAAGGGTGTGCCCAGGGGCCCCCGGGCAGGGACCTCACTGCAAAAAATCCTTATATCGAAGGATGGACCCCACACCGAAGTTGTCCCCACCTCAAACTTGTGCTGCCCTGATACATCCAAGGGAGCCCCACAAACTGACATCAGGAACCTGGACTGCTGAGTTTTCTTTCCCAGGGAAAATGGCCAAAGGATGTGCCCAGGGGCCCCGGGTCCTGGGCTGGGACCTGACTGCCAGGAATCTCTATATCGAAGGATGGAGCCCAGACCAAAGTTCTCCCCACATCAAACTTGTGCTGCCTTGATAGACCCAAGGGAGCCCTACAAACTGACATCAGCAACCTGGACTGCTGAGTTTTCTTTCCCAGGGAAAATGGCCAAAGGAAGTGCCCAGGGGCCCCTGGTCTTGGGCCCCTGGCCCTGACTGCAAAAAAACCTTATATCGAAGGATGCGCCGCAGACCAATGCTGTCCCCAACTCAAACTTGTGCTGCCCTGATAGACCCAAGGAAGCCCTACAAACTGACATCAGGAACCTTGACTGCTGAGTTTTCTTTCCCAGGGAAAATGAAAAAGGATGTGCCCAGGGGCCCCTGGCCCCGACTGCAAAGAATCCTTATATCGAAGTATGGACCCCACATCGAAGTTGTCCCCACCTCAAACTTGTGCTGCCCTGATAGACCCAAGGGATCCCTACAAACTGACATCAGGAACCTGGACTGCTGAGTTTTCTTTCCCAGGGTAAATGGCCAAAGGATGTGCCCAGGTGATCCCCCAAACCCTGTTCAAAGTACTCACCGTCCTTCCATGAGACAGCCCTGGGAGCCCCCCATAAACTCCTCTTCTCCAGCAGCTGCATGCAAAAGCAGGATGAGGCAAAGCCTCGCTCTTAACCTCCCCCCAGAGGGACCCGCCCCTCTTCCTCATCATCTTAACAGCTCACACCTGTGTCTGCTCTGAGCCCTCATCAAGTTAGCAGCTCACACCTCTGGCTGCTCTGAGCCCTCATCAACTTAACAGCTCACACCTGCCACTGTTGCCACTCTCCAACAGCATCTCTTGGTCTCTCCCTCTCCAGCACACAGCCCACTTCTCACAGACACAGATCCAACAAAACTCTGCTACAGGTGTCGGCTTTTCTTAATCCACCTGGTTACACGATTAAAACACATACATGCATTGATGGTCATTGAGAGAAAGCTTTTTCCTGGAGAAAACAATCCTTTTGCCAGCACACTTTGATACACCTTCGGAAAAAGCAGAATCTGCACCAACTCCTAAGACCCCTGCAGAGGAACCCAGCCCTGCCTGGGAAACCCAAAGCAGCAGACCTCGAAAAAGGAGGGGAAAAGTCAAGCTTGGAGCGGAAAAAGAGGATAGAACTACAGCAGGCTTTAAAAATGCCTGCACAGAGCAATAGTGGGAACCAGACACATTTATTCTTTCCTTGCTTTCTGCGATTACATAAATAGGAAGTAAGAACACGTTAAAAAAAAGGCAGAGCTAGGATTTTACAGGACTTTATTTTGGCAGGTTGCATGACAAACACCTCTTCCGGGACTGCGATGCCTTTTGGGGAATGTTAGAGAAGAGACGCAAAGGCCGGGAGCCCTTTTTGTTCCCTTCAGGACCTGCAGACATTTTCCCTGGGAAAGAAAACTCAGCAGTCCAGGTTCCTGATGTCAGTTTGTAGGGCTCCCTTGGGTCTATCAGGGCAGCACAAGTTTGAGGTGGGGACAACTTCGGTGTGGGGTCCATCCTTCGATATAAGGATTTTTTGCAGTGAGGTCCCAGCCCAGGGCCAGGGGCCCCTGGGCACATCCTTTTGCCATTTTCCCTGGGAAAGAAAACTCAGCAGTCCAGGTTCCTGATGTCAGTTTGTAGGGCTCCCTTGGGTCTATCAGGGCAGCACAAGTTTGAGGTAGGGATAACTTCTGTGTGGGGTCCATCCTTCGATATAAGGATTTTTTGCAGTGAGGTCCCAGCCCAGGGCCAGGGGCCCCTGCGCACATCCTTTTTCCATTTTCCCTGGGAAAGAAAACTCAGCAGTCCAGGTTGCTGATGTCAGTTTGTAGGGCTGCCTTGGGTCTATCAGGGCAGCACAAGTTTGAGGTGGGGACAACTTCGGTGTGGGCTCCATCCTTCGATATAAGGATTCTTTGCAGTCAGGGCCACGGGCCCAGGGCCGGGGGCTCCTGGGCACATCCTTTTTCCATTTTCCCTGGGAAAGAAAACTCAGCAGTCCAGGTTCCTGATGTCAGTTTGTAGGGCTCCCTTGGGTCTATCAGGGCAGCACAAGTTTGAGGTGGGGACAACTTCGGTGTGGGGTGCATCCTTCGATATAAGGATTTTTTGCAGTCAGGGCTAGGGGCCCCTGAGCACATCCTTTGACCATTTTCCCTGGGAAAGAAAACTCAGCAGTCCAGGTTCCTGATGTCAGTTTGTAGGGCTCCCTTGGGTGTATCAGGGCAGCACATGTTTGAGGTGGGGACAACTTCGGTGTGGGGTGCATCCTTCGATATAAGGATTTTTGGCAGTCAGGGCCCAGCCCAGGTCCAGGGGCCCCTGGGCACATCCTTTGGCCATTTTCCCTGGGAAAGAAAACTCAGCAGTCCAGGTTCCTGATTTCAGTTTGTAGGGCTCCCTTGGGTGTATCAGGGCAGCACAAGTTTGAGGTGGGGACAACTTCGGTCTGGGCTCAATCCTTCGATATAAGGATTCTTTGCAGTCAGGGCCAGGGGCCCCTGGGCACATCCTTTTTCCATTTTCCCTGGGAAAGAAAACTCAGCAGTCCAGGTTTCCTGATGTCAGTTTGTAGGGCTCCCTTGGATCTATCAGGGCAGCACAAGTTTGAGGTGGGTGCGGTTTGGGCCTGGATTGTATTTTTCTATGTTCATATTTCCTGCACTCAGCTGCCCACCCAGGACCGCGTGGTGCTCTGTGTGAAGTCCATCTCTTTTCTCTAGGAAAGCATGCTCGCCAGTCCCGGTTCCTGAAGTCAGTTTTCGATTTTTGCTTGGGTTCATCAAGGCAACCCCTCATCGACATGAAAGCAGCTTGGGTCCACAACACATCCTTCTCCATTCAGATTTTAAAGGGGCAACCCTTTTTTCATGGCTTCTGGCTCTTGGACTCTGTCGCTGGCCCTATTCTGTGTGAAACATGGCTCTCCCTCTTCACTTCCTGATGTCAATTTTGAGGAGGTCCTTGTCTCTTCCAGGACAGGCAGAATTCTTGCTGTCAGCAGTTTTGCTGCTGGATAAATCCTGTGCCATTCAGAACAAAAAGATGTAGAAAGTCACCTGGGGCCACAGGCCTTGTGACCCAACCTCTGCCCTTTTTCCGTGTAAAACCTACCTCACCCTCCCTGTGTGTTGATGTGTGTTCACTGGAGGCGTGCTGCTCTCCAAAGGCAGTGAGAGTTCCTGGTGTTGGCAGCTGGTGTCTGCAAGAAATCATTCACTGTTTGCAATTTTGGAAGCACAATTCCTTTTTGGCCAGGGGAAAGACTGTTAATTATCTTGGCAATGAAAATCTGGCACCGCATTGTTGAAGGGTCTGGCAAAGGCCTGCGTAGGGAAGGGAACACCCCACAGGACCTTTCTTCACCTCATCCCCCACTCCTAGGTGTAGCAGCTCCCTGTGTGAGCAGCTGCTTTCAGTGCAGCTACCTGGGCACACCTGCACAGGGAGCTGCTAATCCAGAGGGGCTAACAGGGGTATCCCAAGTGTCCCTCCAGGAGCTATGGCTGGAACATCCAGCAGGGATCGGGGAGCAGCCGGACCCACCCGGGCACGAGCATCCCTTTGAGAAAATGCCGAGGGAAGAGCCCTCTTGCCAAGGGGCAGCACCTGAGCAGGCCGGGCAGCATGTGGGGTTCCACGGGAGAGCTTTCAACTTTCCCCTTTTATTGTGTCAGTCCCTCCTTAGAACCCCCAGACCTTCCACAGCGCTCCCAGAAAAATGAGGGGTTATGGAGAGAAAAGGGGTTTAAATTGTGGGAAAAAGCTTCCTTTTCCATTATTTCTTGTGTTCAAATCATGAGGGAATCCATTTCCCCTGCAATTTGTAATGCATGGTGTATTCAAGATATATTCAAGTATTGTTTATAGAAAGATTTTTTTGTTTTTGTTTTTGTTTTTATTTGGTTAGAGGCAGGGCATTAATGGAAAAAATATGAATATACATTTTATTTTGATATTGTTCTAAATATGGAAATATATATTCAATGTATACAGATATATATAAAAATATAAAATAGAAATAAAAATAGTATTAGGAAGAGATAGACTATAAATAGCACCATACATCAATCTACATTTAAAATGTAAATTTGACTATAAATGCGAAAAATAGAAATAAATTTAAATGGAGTTTAAATAAAGGGTTTTTTAAAAAGATTTTTACTTGGATAGAGTCAGGTTTTTATTTTAATCAATATAAACCTTTTAGAACTCTAAATCTAACTATAGAAATATGTAAGCAATCTATTAAGATATGTATAAAATCTAAAATATAATAAAATATAATAAATGGAATAAATGTAAGGAATTATGAAAATACAATTATATATAAATATACATTATAAATCCGAATGTGAATATAAATGTGAAAAATGTAAAAATAAACTCTATTGAAATACAGTTTAAGAGGAAAGGTTTTTTCTTTTGCTTCCTATCGGGTCAGAGGCAGGTTTTTTGTTCCGTTCTTTCCCGCGCGGATCTTTGGGGCATTCGCTGCTGACGGCGCAGTGCTGCCGCCGTGTGGGCAGAGAGCGGCACTGCAGCCCGCCGCCCGCGGCCGCCATCTTGGGAGGGGCTTGGCGCGGACTCGCTTGACCTTCTCGAGAGGGCGCGAAAACGAGAACGTTGAAATTCGAGGACCCGTGGCTGTTTTTACACTGCCTGAATTGCCCGCACCGCCGGCGCCCCGCGACGAGATTTCCCGCGGCGGTTCGGGTGTCGTGCACACGGGCTGTGGGGTCAGGAGCGCCGCGAGCGTGCGGGTTTTTGGCGGGAGCCGACAGGCATCGGCAAAAAACGCCTGTCACCATCAAGGTCCCCACGGACCGCCATCTTGTCGCGGACTCACTTGACAAGTGCTGCCGCCTTGTGGACACAGGGCGGTACTGCAGCCCCGCAGCCAGCGCGACCCCGAAACCATCGGGACGGGGCGGGAGGGGCCAGAGCGGCGGCGAGCGGCGAGCGGGGCGGTGTCCGAGTGAGGGCGGCTGCCGCCGTCCGTTCCAGAACGCTTTGTGCCTTTCTGCCCCGCGCCGGCCGCTCCCCGGGACCCCCCAAAAATAACCGGGACCCCCCAAAAATAACCGAGACCCCCCGGTCCCGCAGGGAGAAGGCGCTGGCGCTGACCGGGAACCGGGGAGTGGAACCGGCCATGGACGGATGAGGGGGGACCCCAAAAACAGCCCCGGGACCCCCCAAAATACCCAGCGGGATCCCCCAAAAACACCCCCGGGACCACAAAAAAAAACCACCCGGGACTCCGAAATCCCCCTGGGACCCCCAAAATCCCCCATGGGACCCCAAAATTATCCCCAGGACACCTAAAATTCCACCTAGGATGCCCAAAAACCCCTTGAGACCCACACAATTCCCTTCAGAACCCCAAAATCCCCCCTGGGACCCCAAAAATTCCCATCAGGGTCCCCGAAATTCCTCCTGGGACCCCAAAAATCCCACTGACACCCCCAAAATTCCCTTCAGGACCCCAAAGCCCCCCCTGGGACCCCCAGAATTCTACTCGGGACCCCCAAAATTCCTCCCAAAAACCACCTGAGACCCTCAAAATTCTCCCCAGGACTCCAAAACCCCCCCTGGGACTCCCAAAATTCCCTTCAGGGACCACAAAACACCCCCTGGTACCCCCAAAATTCTACTCGGGACCCCCAAAATTCCTCCTGGGACACCCAAAACCCCCTGAGAGCCCCAAAATTCCCTTCAGGACCCCAAACCCTCCCCAGGACCCACAAAATTCTACTCGGGACCCCCAAAATTCCTCCCGAAAACCACCTGAGATGCTCAAAATTCTCCCCAGGACTCCAAAACCCCCCCTGGGACTCCCAAAATTCCCATCAGGGACCACAAAACACCCCCTGGGACCCCAAAAATTCCCTTCAGGGTCCCCAGAATTTATCCTGGGATGCCCAAAATTCCCATCAGGGTCCCCGAAATCTACCTGGGACCCCCAAAATCCCCCATGGGACCCCAAAATTATCCGCAGGACACCTAAAATTCCACCAAGGATGCCCAAAAACCCCCTGAGACCCCCACAGTTCCCTTCAGAACCCCAAAATCCCCCCTAGGACCCCAAAAATTCTACTCGGGACCCCCAAAATTCCTCCTGGGACACCCAAAAAATTCCATGAGACCCCCAAAATTCCCTTCAGGACCCCAAACCCTCCCCAGGACCCCCAAAATTCTACTCGGGATCCCCAAAATTCCTCCCGAAAACCCCCTGAGACCCTGAAAATTCTCCCCAGGACTCCACAAGCCCCCCTGGGATGCCCAAAATTCCCATCAGGGTCCCTGAAATTCCTCCTGGGACCCCAAAAACCCCACTGAGACCCCCAAAATTCCCTTCAGGACCCCGAAGCCCCCCCTGGGACCCCCAGAATTCTACTCGGGACCCCCAAAATTCCTCCCCAAAACTCCCTGAGACCCTCAAAATTCTCCCCAGGACTCCAAACCCCCCCCGGGACTCCCAAAATTCCCTTCAGGACCCCAAAAACCCTCCTGGGATGCCCAAAATTCCCATCAGGGTCCCCGAAATCCGCCTGGGACCCCCCCAAAACTCCTTGAGACCCCCAAAATTCCCTTCAGGACCCCAACCCCCCCCCCCCCCAGGACCCACAAAATTCTACTTGGGACCCCCAAAATTCCTCCTGCGACACCCAAAACCCCCTGAGAGCACAAAAATTCCCTTCAGGACCCCAAACTCGCCCCTGGGACTCCCAAAATTCCCATCAGGGACCACAAAACACCCCCTGGGACCCCCAAAATTCCTTTCAGGGCCCCCGAAATTCCTTCTGGGACCCCCCCAAAACTCCATAAGACCCCCAAATTTCCCTTCAGGACCCCAAACCCTCCCCAGGACCCTCAAAAGTCTACTCGGGACCCCCAAAATTCCTCCCGAAAAACAGCCACGGGTCCTCGAATTTCAACGTTCTCGTTTTCGCGCCCTCTCGAGAAGGTCAAGCGAGTCCGCGCCAAGCCCCTCCCAAGATGGCGGCCGCGGGCGGCGGGCTGCAGTGCCGCTCTCTGCCCACACGGCGGCAGCACTGTGCCGTCAGCAGCGAATGCCCCAAAGATCCGCGCGGGAAAGAACGGAACAAAAACCCTGCCTCGGACCCGATAGGAACCGAAAGAAAAAACCTTTCCTCTTAAACTGCATTTCAACAAAGTTTATTTTTACATTTTTCACATTTATATTCACATTCGGATTTATAATGTATATTGATATATAATTGTATTTTCACAATTCCTTACATTTATTCCACTTATTATATTTTATATTTTTATACATATCTTAATAGATTGCTTACATATTTCTATAGTTAGATTTAGAGTTCTAAAAGGTTTATATTGATTAAAATAAAAACCTGACTCTATCCAAGTAAAAATCTTTAAAAAAACCCCTTTATTTAAACTCCATTTAAATTTATTTCTATTTTTCGCATTTATAGTCAAATTTACATTTTAAATGTAGATTGATGTATGGTATTATTTATAGTCTATCTCTTCTTAATACTATTTTTATTTCTATTTTATATTTTTATATATATCTGTATACATTGAATATATATTTCCACATTTAGAACGATATCAAAATAAAATGTATATTCAATTTTTTTCCATTAAAGCCCTGCCTCTAACCAAATAAAAACAACAAAAAAAGCCCTTTCTATAAATGATACTCGAATATTTATATCTTTTTTCATCATTATAGTCACATTTGCATTTCTGCTTTATATTGATGTCTTTATTAAAGTATATATAATTTTTTATTTAAATTCTATTTTGTACATACTGCTAATACTTATATTTACTCACCTTTGAATTTTTATATAGATCTTAACGTATTTAGGATATATTTCTATACAAAGATTTCTAATTCTATTTTATTTTTATTCATAATTTTTATAATAAAACCCCTACCTACTACCAAATAGAAAATAAAATCCCCTTTATTTTAAACTATATTTAAATATTTCTTTATTTCTATTATTGTTTTTTACAAGTACTTATATATTCTATCACAATATATCAAAGTACTATATGTCGATATATAATATTTATGACGTGTAATGTGTTGTAATAAGACATATACAGTAAAATATGCATTATGTACTATATTGATTCCATTATTTTGTAATTTTTATATTTATATATCCACATGTATTAATGATACATCTCTATATGGATATTTAATTATATAATTATATAATTATATCTATATGGATATTTTATTATATAAGTCCTGTCCCACTGGGAGGCTTCCGGTGTGGTCTCGCTGTCAGGCTTGCTGTGCTGCTGTTGTTGGGGTGAAAAGGGAAAAGGCTGCTTAGGGTGAGGTTAGGGCTGGGTGAGGGGTGCTGTACCTGTACCCTAACTTGCCTCCTAAGCTGTACGCTGTAGCCCTGATCCCCACTGGACTGTCCAGCCCTCAGACCCTCTCCCTTCACCCCTGACCCCTCCCTCTGCCCCCAGCCCTCAGGCTCTGGCTGTCACCCTCGAACCCCCCTTTGCCCCTAAAGCCACCTCTCCTCTGCCCCTCAGCCCCTGTGTGCCACCCTTAATCCCTCTCCTCTGCCCCTCAGCCCCCAGCTTCTCTGTGTCACCCTCCAGCTGCCCCTGCCCCCCTCAGCATCTCTCTGTCACCCACTGTCCCCTCCCCTGTTCCCCCCTCAGGCCCAGCCTCTGTCACCCTCAAGCCCCACAGTGCCCCTCAAGCTGCCCCTCAGCCTCTATGCCATGAAAAGACCCTAAAAACCCATAAAAATGCCCTAAAAAACCCCTCAACTTCAAAATGTCTTAAAACCCCCACAGAAACATAAAAATAGCCTCAGAATTCCCTTAAAATACAATAAAATTACCCTGCTTTAAAAAGCCCCTAAAAATCCCCATAGAACCTTTAAAAATCCCTAAATATTCCTAAAAATAGCCCCAAAATCCTTAAAATACACTAAGACCCTAAAAAACCATAAAACTTCCCTCAAAACACCTAAAAATACCCTAGTCCTAAGAGTCCTCCACATACCTCCGATAGTCCTTAAAAAAACCCTAAAAATTTTTAAATACTCCTAAAAAAGCCCCAGGAACACCCAAAAAACGCCCCCTAAAAATTCTATTAGTACTAAGAAAGCCCTTAAAGTACCTTAAAAAAAAATCTTTTAAAAACCCTGAAAAAACCCTAAAAGTAGCCTAAACGTTCCCAGAAAGTTCCTAAAAAGCTCCTGTGAGAAAATCCCTCAAATATCCTTTAAAAACACTAAATAAAAAACCTAAAGAAGCGCTTACTCCCCAACCCCTACGAGTTGCTCTCTAACCAGCAAACGCCATCCCAACCTTTTAATTAAAGTCACTGTCTGCAGCTTCTGGGAGGGGTCTGGGGCTGTCCCAGCATTGGGGGCAGTGCCCGCAGCTGCTGCTGGGGAAAGCTGCTGTTCCAGGGGTGCTGTTTGGGGTGGGTTTAGGGCTGGCTCACCTGTCACCCTCAGGCACCCCCACTTTGTCCTCAAGGCACCCTCAGCCTCTCAGCCTCCTTGTGTCACCCTCTGGGTCCCCACCGCAGCCTCTCAGTGTCCCTGTGCCACCCTGGAGCCCCCTTTTACCCCTACAGACCCTTCTGCCCCTCAGCCTCCTTGTGTCCCCCTCCAGCTCCCCACCGCAGCCTCTCAGGGTCCCTGTGCCCCCTTTTTACCCCTCCAGACCCTGCTGCCTCTCAGCTGCCCCCACCCTCTGTGCCACCCTCCAGCCCCCTGCCCTCAGCCCCAGGTCTCTTTGTGACACCGTCTGGGAGTCCCGGGCACCCCTCTGGCTGCCCTGGCAGGTCTGGGACCCTGGCAGGGCTCAGGAACCCCCTGGACAGAGCCCCCAGAGACACTGGCTGTGATCTCTGGCCATGGAAAAGAGTTTTCAATCTTACAGCATGAAGTACCAGCTCTGAGTGTTTGATATCAGTAATAATTAGTGTGGAACGGGTGCAAAAGTAGAATTTTAGGAATCTAGATTAGGGGTTCAAAGGAGGCAAGATGGAGGAAATTGGGTGTGCCTTGTCCTTTTTCTCCTTCTTCATGCCCTCCATGTCTCACTGTGGTGTTGGCATTTTTCTGTTGGTTCAGGCTGGGGACACACTGTCCAACGTAGGTGACAGATATTGGCACGTTCTTGTAAATGCAGCCCGGGGAGTTTCTGGTATTGAATGTTGGTAACATCCCACTGAGGGCAGAGCCCCACACGCTGCCCTGCAGGACAGAGCTGGGCAGGGCAGCAGAACATGTGAGAGATCAACAGAATAAACAAATTTGAAAACCAGCAGAGACTAATTATGACCCCTTCTTTGGCAGCGGGGCTCAGAGACTTTCTACGATCTCGGAATCATCAATGCCACAGATTCCCACAGAACCCTGCAGCCCACAGACGTCGTCCCTGCCTGTTTTATTTCGGTGCTGTCCTCCATCCAGGGCTGCACTATCCCCACGAGTTCGGGCTCCCATGTGGGGCTGCAGGGAGCCAGAGGTGGGCGGTGGGGGCAGTGAGGGATGGGGCAGGGGCGGGATGGAGAGGAGTGACGGGTGGAGAGAGGGTGGGAGAGGGGCAAGGTGAGCTGGAAGAACAGACAGGGGTGAGAGGGGGAGACAGGGACAGAGAGGAACAGGGCTGAGGAGAAGATGTAAATTTGGAGGGGGCACCCCATACATCCCAGACCAAAGCTGCACCAAAATACAATCCTGGTTGCCGGGGAAAGCCAAGCACCTGCCGCAAACTGGCATCAGGAACCTGGGCTGGCGAGTTTTCTTTCCCAGGGAAAAGGGCCGGAATTTGTGTTCAGGACCCTGTAGCCCTGAGTTGGTAGTTGCCTTCAAAAAATCTGAATGGCGCAGGATTTGTCCCAGAGCCAACCTGCCACCACCTCGAACTCGTGGTGCCTTGACAGTCCCAAGCGCATCCTGATTATAATGAGCCCGGCGACAAACAGGGCTCTGTGATAAACTGCCACCCCCGAGGGTGCCGAGAAGGCAGCGCCGTCCTTCCCCCTCAGCTGTCACCCAGAGCATCGCCTGCTCCGGCCCCTCGGGTCCGGGAGCTCCGTGACAGCGCGCTAATCAGCGGAGCGTTAATTAGATCGCTTTAGCGAGCCGGGGCTGTTCCGGCGGCCGGCGGCGAAAAGAGCCGACTGCCTCCGGAAACGCCCGAATGGCGGAGAGCGCCGGCCGCCGAAAGGGGGCCGAGCGTGGACGGAAACACCCGATCGAGGGCGGAAAAGCCCGAGTGGCGCAAAGTGACCGAGGGGCGGGGAGCTCCGGCCTGCGAGCCCTGATTGGCCGATCGCCCCGGGGGGCGGGGCGCGCCTGGCCGCGGCGCGGCGCGGCGGCGGCGCGGGCTCAGACGCGGCGATGGCGGCGGCCGGGCCGGGCGCTCCGTGCGGGCTCTGCAGCGCTCCCGCCGCCCCCTACACGTGCCCGCGCTGCCACGGCCGCCTCTGCTCCCTGCGCTGCTACCGCGCCCACGGCCCCTGCGCCGAGGCCTTTTACCGCGACCAGGTTCTTGAGGCGCTGCGCGCTGAGCGCAGCTCGCCGCCGAGCCCCGCGCTGCCCGCGCTGCGCGGAGGACGCGAGCCCGGGGATGCAGCGCGGCCTGCGAGCCGCGGGCTGTGGGAGCGGCTCGGCGAGGCGGAGCGCGACGGGTTCCGGCGGCTGCTGAGCTCCGGGGAGGCCGCGGCGCTGCTGCCGCCGTGGCGGCCGTGGTGGTGGCGCGGCCGGGGGCGAGTGGAGGAGCTCGGGGACGGCTCGGGGGCCGAGGGGGAGGAGGAGGAGGGCGGCGAGGGTCGGCCCGGCCCCGCGCCGCCCGTGCCGGCCGCGGTGCCGCCGCTGAGCGCGCTCCGCGCCGCCGCCCCGTCGCCGCTGGTGCGGTTCCAGCTGCCGAACGCGCTGTTCGGGTACGCCTTCGCGCTGAGCCTGCACGGCGGGGACGAGGCGCTGCTCCCCGAGCTCCCCGACGCCGCCGTCGCCGCCTCGGCCGCGCTGCGCGGCCGCCGCCCCTTCGCCAGCACGGCCGAGGCGCTGCTGAGCGCCCGGCGCGACGCCCGCGCCGCGGGGCTGCCCCTCAGCCCCCTCGGCGACAGCGGGGCGCTCCTGGCCGTGGCGCAGCTGCTGGAGGGGCGCGACGGCCGCGACCCCGGCGCCGACGTGGCAGCGGCTCTGTGGCACCTGTGGCGGCTGCTGAGAGCGGGGGCGCGGGCGCTGCCGCCCCCCGAGCGGAGCCGCTTCCGAGGGGCCCGCAGGAAGGTGGGCTTCCTGCTGAGCTGGAGCCGCGGGGCCACCGAGGAGCTCGCCCAGCTCGCCCGGGAGGCGCGGGAGGTTCACGCCGAGGTGGCCGCGGAGGAGGCGGCGGTGGCCCAAATCAGGGAGGGGCTGGAGAAGGTCTGGGGGGGCCCCCGGCCGCCCCCCAGGGAGGAGCGGACGCCCTGGCTGGTCACGGACGGGGCCCGCGTGGAGAGGGATGAGGAGCTTCTCGGGGGTCCCCCGGCTGTCGGTACTGACAAGGGGGTGCGGGGCCGGCAGCTGATCGAGGAGCTGGACTGAGATGGGCAGACCCCAAGGAAACAGCCCCGGGAGAGAAGCAGCCGGTTAAGGGACGGGACTGATGGACGTCCGGAGAACCCGGCCCGGGAAAGCTGCTCCTTAAGGAGTAGGACTAACGAAGGTCCAAGGAAACCGTGCCTGCCGTGACTCATTAAGCGATGGCACCAAGGAGATCCCGGCTCATTAAGGGCTGGACTAAGCAACGTCCAGGAAACCAGTCCAAGAAATGACACTCTTTAAGAACAGGACACACCAAGGGAGGGGATTAACGGGACCCCGGGGAAGTGGATTCAGGAGAGAACCTGCTCATCGGTGATCCAGACTGAGGCAGACCCAACGAAACGGGCCCAGAACCGCTCGTTAAGGGCCAGGACTAACGAACATCCCACAAAACAGGCCTAGGAATGACGCTCATTAGGGATGGGACTAACAAGAGATTAAATACCATTTGGAGAGATCTAGAATTAATTAATGGTCTGGGCTAACAGAGGGCCCAGGAAAGCGGCCCGGGAAAGCTGTGCAGTAAGGGATGGATGAGAGTAACTGGATCCCAAAGAAACCATTGACCCTTCTTGTCGATGACCTGCCTAACAAGCTCCTTGCGATAATTAATGAGTGTGGGCACTGGTTTATGAACAGGGCACTACTTATTAGAAGTGGGTGCTGATGGATGTGGGCATTTATTCATGAAGGAGGCAGTGATAAGTGAAGGGGAAAACTAGTTAATGAAGGGGGGCACTAATGAACACGGCCATTAACAAAGAAAAGAAGGGCAGACCCCAAGACTCAATGACAAGATTTTTTTTTTTCCTTTATCCACAGTAATGGGGCTGTGAAACCCCCTGTGACCTGGGGGGCCCTCAGCAGCTAGGGGCGTCCCAAGGGGGTCCCTCAGTTGATTTGAGAGGTCCGTGAATTTGGGAGTGTCAGTAAATGGTTGGGGGTGGGAGTTTGGGGGGGTCCTGAAGGCGTCGCAGTAGATGGGGGGGTGAGCTTGGGTGTTCCACAGGCAACGTGGATAATCCCAGGAGGGTCCCAAGGAGTCCCTCTGTGGATCTTGGGGTCGCGGGGGGTCTTAGAGGAACCCTCAGTAGACGAGGGGCAGCAGCCGGTGGGGGACACGCTGGCACAGGCCCCCCCAGGCCCCCCCAAAGCGGCGCCGCTGCCGCCGCTCCCCCACGAGTGCTCGGAGCTCGCGGAGCACGGCCCCCGCCAGCAGCAGCAGCAGCGGCGGGGACAGCCCTGGAGGGACACGGGGGTCAGGGCCCAGGGCTGGGGGGCTCTTGGGCAGCGGGGAGGGTCTGGGTGTTGGGGAAGGGAGCGGGGAGGACCCAGGTGTTTGGGGGGAGATGCCCAGGAGGTGCCAGTGGGGCAGGGACAGGACATCTGGTGTTTGCGAAGGTCAGGGGAGGTCCCAATGTCGGGGGGCTGCAGGGTGGGGGGAGGTATTTTGGGGTGTTCAGCATGTCTGCGAGGGTTTGGAGGGGCTCGGGTGTCTGGGAGGGCTCAGGAGGGACACAGGGTTTTGGAGGGATTCCAGCTAAGGAGGGGTGCCCCAGCAGGGTGAGGTGGGGTCTCACCGCAGGGGAGGGTCCAGCCCAAGGCCATCAGCAGCTCCCCGAGGTCATCGGGGCGTCGCACGAGCCCCCACCAGCCCCCTGCCAGCAGCACCTGCCCTGTGGCCGTGGGGACTGTGGGGAGACCTGGGAGGGAAATGGGAGTCTCTGGGGTCCCAGATTTGGGGATCCTCAGCGGTTTGGGTGTCCAGGGCTTGGGGGTCTCACCGGCCACTCGAGGGTCTCGGGGGTCACGGCTGAAGAGGCTCCTCTGGGTGGTGGCACCGTGGAAGATCCACAGCCCCAGGGCTGGGGGAGAAGGGGAGGGGGATGTCAGGGCACTCCAGACTACCCGAGACTCCTCCGAGCTCCTCACTGACACCCCCCAAATCCCCCCAGTTCCCCCTGAACCCACCCCACCCCCATTCGGCCCTGCTGCCCCCCCCATTCCCCCAGTTAATCCCAGTGCTCCCATGAACCCCAGTTCCCCCCAGTTCCCCCCCAAATCTGCTCCAGTGCTCCCCAGTCCCTGCCCAACTCCCCCAGTGCTCCCCTGTGCCCACCGTAGAGCCCCCCACAGGCAGCCCCCCCGGCTCCCCCCAGCCTGTTTTGGGGTCTTCGCAGGAGCAGCAGTGCCGGGAGGGGACCCCCAAAAGGGCCCCAGGCCAGAGCCCCGAAGAGTCCCAGGAAGCCCCCGGGGCTGGGGGGGGAATTCCTGCTCAGCTCCTGGGGAAGGGGAAGAGGTGAGAGCCCACAACCCCCCTCCCCAAAACACACCTCACCGCCCGGGGGGACCCCAAAACCCCCCGGAGACCCCACAGACGCTCCCACTGCCCCCATACAGCCCCCGGAGCCCTCCCGTGTCCTCCCACCCCCCCCGCAGCCCCCCAGCCCTGCCTCCCCCACCGGGTCCCCCTGGCGGGGGGGTTCCCTTTGCCCTGGGGGTCCCCCCTTGTCTCCCCTGGGGAAGTTTCCCCCCCGTGCCCCTCGACCCCCCCCATGTGTGGTTTCCCCTCGCTCACCCCCCCAAACCCGTGCGGTCCCCTCCACATCCCCCCCACCGCGCCCCCCACCCTGAGGCGCCGCAGCACCGGGACCCCCTGAGCGGCCGCCACGAGCACGAGGGGCAGCGACGGGGACCCCCAGAGCCGCTGCTGCTCCCCCAGAGCTGCCGCCAGCACCAGCAGCTGGGGGGACATCGGGGACACGGTGGGGGCAAAGGGGGAGGCAAAGGCAGGGGGACACAGACGGGGAACAACGGGGGGAAGAGCCCGTTAACCTCCCGGGCCCGCCTCTTCTCCCAGTGCTCCCAGTCCCTCCCAGTTTGCCCGCAGCAGGCCCAGGCCCCCCACCCCTCCGTTCTCCCCAGTACCCCCCGCACCCACCCAGTGTCCCCCAGGTGTTCTCCCAGTCCCCTGCCAGTGCCCACCCACTCTTCCCCCAAGCCCCTTCCAGTCCCCCTGCAGCTCTCCCAGTTCCCCCCAGTCGCTCCCAGTGCCCCCCAGTCGCTCCTAGTCGCTCCCAGTTCCCTCCAGTCACTCCCAGTCGCCCCCAGTGCCCCCCAGTTCCCCTCAGTCACCCCCCAGTCACTCCCAGTTCCTCCCAGTCGCTCCCAGTTCCCTCCAGTTGCTCCCAGTTCCTCCCAGTCGCCCCCAGTGCCCCCCAGTTCCCTCCAGTCGCTCCCAGTGCCCCGTACCCAGGCGCAGAGCCCGACCCGCTCCCAGTGCAGACTCTCGGGGGGCTCCAGCGGGGACCCCGGTTCTGCCCCCACAAAGAATTCATACACAAGGTGTCCTGGAGGGGGAGGGGGCGCAGCCTCAGTGCCCAGACACCCAGTGCCCCCCCGGACACCCAGAGCCCCCCCGGATGACCAGAGCCCCCCCGGATGACCAGAGCCCCCCTGGATGCCCAGAGCCCCCCCGGACACCCAGAGCCCCCCCGGACACCCAGAGCCCCCCCGGATGCCCAGAGCCCCCCCGGACGCCCAGAGCCCCCCAGCCTGGCCCCCCAGCACCCACCGCCACCCCCGAGCCCCCCAATCCCCTCCCACAGACCCCCCACTTGCCATGACCCCCCCAATCCCCTCCCCAGCCCCCCAAATCCCCTCCCCAGGCCCCCGCTCACCGGTGCCCCCCCCCCGCAGTCGCCGCCGCGCGAGGAGGACGAGCCCGAGGCCGAAGGCGACGCTGGACGCGGCCGCCGCCAGCGGGGGGAGGAGGGGGCACAGGGGGGGCAGGGGGACCCCCAGGGCCAGAGCCCCCCCCAGCGCCCCCCCCAGCGCCAGGAGCCCTGAGCCAGCGGCAGGGAGAGCTGCGACCCCCGAAGGGACGCCCGAGCCCCCAGCCCACCCCCAACCCCCCAAAAGGACCCTGGGCCACCCCCCCGAGTCCCACCAGGACCCCCGACCCCTCCGAGGGACCCTGGGCTCGGACCCCCACCCAGCCCCCCCAGAGGGGCCCCCAGGGACCCCCACTCACAGCCGAGGTCCCGCAGGGGTCCTGGGGTGTCACCGGGGCTCTGGGGACAGCAGAGTCACCCTGACCCCCCGCCCTGACCCCCTAGACCCACCGGGACCCCCCCCCCCCACTCCCCTCCTCAGTGTCTGCAGAACCCTGGAACCACCCAAGCCACCCCCACCGTGCCCCCACCCCCCAAATCTCCCACCCCACAAATCCCCCCAAATACTCCAAGCGCCCCAAAATTCCTGCATCCCCATATCCCCCTCATATCTCCCACCCCCCAAATTTCCCAAGCCCCCCCAAATCCCCCCCAAATCGTCCAAGTCCCCCCAAATTCCCACATCCCCCCCAAATCCCCCTCATATTCCCCACCCCCCAAAACCCCCCATGCCCCTCGAATCCCCAAGCCCCCGTGCCCCCCACTCACCCTCGGGGGTCTGCAGCAGCTCCCGAGCGCATGCGCGCCCACCCAGGCGAGGACGAGCGCCAGGGCGGGGGCCGTGGGCAGGGCCAGGGCGGGGGTCCCCCAGCCCTCCCCCTCCCCCACGCAGGCGCTGACGACCCCCACCAGCCCCAGCGGCAGCAGCAGCGTCAGAGCCCCCGCGCCTGGGGGGGGCGGGTGAGACCCCACCCCAAAAAGGGACCCAGGGACCCCCCAAGGAAAGGGGCCTGGGTGTGTCCCCCTCCCCAAAAAAGGGTCACTCCCCCCCCACCCCCACAAGGGGTCTGAGGGCCGGGTGCCCCCTTTCCCCCAAAAGGGGTCCCCAGACTCCCAACCCCTCCCAAAGGGGACCCCAGCCCCCCAAAAGAGGACCCCAGACTCCCAGCCCCTCCCAAAGGGGACCCCAGCCCCCCAAAAGGGGACCCCAGACTCCCAGCCCCTCCCAAAGGGGACCCCAGGCTCTCGACACCCCCAGCCCCCAAAGGCATCAGGAGCTCCCTTCCCCCTCCCCAAAAAGTGACCCAGTTGTGCCCCCACTCCCCAAAACTGAACCCCCCCTTACCCCAGGGCCCCCCAAATTCCAGCTCGGGGGTGGGAGGTGCTCGGGGGGGCTCCATGGCTGGGGGAGGGACGAGGGGATTTTGGGGGGATTTTGGGGGGATTTTGGGGGTCCGGGGCGCGCAATCTCCGCCTCTGGGGGCGTGGCTTGGCGATGACCACGCCTCCCAGGTGGGTGATGTCATCGTGCCGCGCGCGGATTGGCTGCAGCGCCGCCCCGCCCCCCTTAAAGAGACAGTAACCCTTTTCTGGTGTTCTGTGACGTCACGAGTTACGTCATCACACGGCAGACCCACGACAAAAACTCGTTTAATGGGCAACAAACGGGGGGCGGGGTGGGGGCTGACAGCTCCGGGGGTCCCACACATGTGGGGCCCCTCCCCCCCCACGGGGGTCTCACCTCAGGGTCCCACAGGGCAGGAGAGGGGTTCTGCATGGGGGGTCCCCGCACAAGGACCCCCCAGTCCCGAGGGTCCCGTGGGGGTCCCGTGGGGGTCCCCAGGCGTCTCTCTGGCCTGGAGAGGTCCCACAGGGGTCTGGAGGGTCCCCCGAGGGTCCCTCCTGCACGGGGGGGCCCCAGGGGTCTCGGGGTCACTCCACGACGAGCGGGAACCTCTCGGCCTCCTCGAACTGCGCGTTCATGGAGGAGGCCCAGGCCTCGAGCTCCGACAGCTGCGGGGGCACGGGGAAGCTGGGGGGCACTGGGGAATGGGGGGCACTGGGGAATGGGGGTACGGGAATAGGGCCACGGGAATGCGGGGCACTGGGGAATGGGGGCACGGAGGAATGGGGGGCACTGGGGAATGAGGGTACGGGAATGGGGGCACGGGGATGGGGGCACGGGGGAATGGGGGGCACTGGGGAATGAGGGTACGGGAATGGGGGGCACTGGGGAATGGGGGGCACGGGGATGGGGGGCACGGGAATGGGGCCACGGGAATGGGGGGCACTGGGGAATGAGGGTACGGGGGAATGGGGGGCACTGGGGAATGGGGGCATGGGGGAATGGGGGCACGGGGATGGGGGCACTGGGGAATGGGGGCACGGGGATGGGGGGCACTGGGGAATGAGGGCACAGGGGAATGGGGGGCACTGGGGAATGGGGGCACGGGGATGGGGGGCACTGGGGAATGAGGGCACAGGGGAATGAGGGTATGGGAATGGGGGCAGTGGGGGCACAGGGATGGGGGGCACTGGGGAATGGGGGGCACTGGGGAATGGGGGCACGGGGATGGGGGGCACTGGGGAATGGGGGGCACTGGGGAATGAGGGTATGGGAATGGGGGCAGTGGGGGCACAGGGATGGGGGGCACTGGGGAATGGGGGGCACTGGGGAGTCAGTGGGGGAAAAGGGGGGCTGAGGGGAGCAGCAGGGCAGGGGGGAGGGTCAGGGGGGTGAGGGTCCCACAGATCCATGGGGGGGTCTGGGGATGCTGAGGGGGTCGTGGACTCCTGGCACTTTAGGGGGGCATTTTAGGGGTCTGGGGGGGGGGGTAAATAGGGGCACTGAGGGGTCACAGGGGAGTCCTGGTGGCACAGGGGGGGCACAGAAGGGTCCCGGGGGGTCCCAGGGTGCATCACTCACGTCAATGGGCGTCACCTTCTTCTTCCTCCTGCGCTCAGGGCGGCCGCTGATGCCGGGCAGGTCGAGGGGGGGGATCTGGGGGGGCTCGGGGGGCAGATTGAGGGGGAGGGGGCTCAGCGGGGACCCCCCCAGCCCCCGCGGGGTGCCCCCCCCCGGCTCCAGGCGGCTGTAGGAGCGGCGGACGCGGGAGGCAATGGGGGAGGGGAGCGGGGAGAGGGGAGGGCAGGGGGACGGGGAGGGGCAGGGGTCGTTCTCCTTCTGGGCCTGCAGCTGTGGAGGGGGGCAGGGGGGGTCAGCGTGGGGGAGGGAAGGGCAGGGTGGGGTCCCGGCCTTACCGGGACCCCCCCATCCCCACCGCAGCCCCCTCCCCCCCAACACACCCGGGGGCTCCGTCGGGGTCGGTCCAAGTCCTGTGGGGGAGGGGAGAGGGTCTGTGAGCCCCCAAACCGGGACGCCCCCCCGAAAACCCCGGGACCCCCCCCCAAACCCTGGGGCTCCTGGAACACCCCCCAGGACCCCCCACAACCCACTGGGACCTCCCTCTTCATGCCCCTGAGAGCCCCCAGCCCCTAGGACCCCCCCCAAACCCCTTGGGGACCCACCCCCCGACGCCCAGAACCGTCCCCCAGCCCCCCACTCACCGGGCTGTGGGGTGGGGGTCCCCAGGGGGGGCCACCCCGGGGCGACGAGACCACCAAGCGCTCGGAGCTGTGTCGCGGCACTGCGGGGGCAAAGGTGCGGGGCGTGGTGGGGGGCGAGGGTCGCGACCCCCGGGACCGCCCCAGGGACACTCCAAACCCCGCAGAGCCCCCCCAGAGCCGCAGGACGGACACCCCCGGCCCACAGCCCTGCCCGTGAACCGACCCCAGCCCCAAATTCCCTCGGGGTCCCCCCAAGGCGCCCCCAGCCCCACCCCCGCCCCAAATCCCCCTCGGGACCAGCCCACCCCCAAATGTCACCCACGGGACCCCCCGGCCCCCCTCACCCCTCGGAGTCGCCCCCGCCGAGCGCCGCCCGCCCGCGGCTCCCGCCATGGCCGTTCGAACGGCCGGAAGTGGCGTCACGCCGCGCGCCGCAGCAGCCCGGCCGCGCTTCCGGTGACGTCACCCAGGGGCGCCGCACCCGGAAGCGCCAGCGGGGCAGCGCGGTCGCCATAGGAACGGTGAGGGGGGGTTTGGGGGGATTTGGGGGATCCAAGGAGGGTCCGGGGGGATCCCGTGGGTCCGGGGGTCCCGGGGGTCCCGTGGGTCCGGGGGGATCCCGTGGGTCCGGGGGTCCCGTGGGTCCGGGGGGATCCCGTGGGTCCGGGGGTCCCGTGGGTCCGGGGGTCCCGTGGGTCCGGGGGTCCCGGGCAGCGGCAGCTCCTCCGGGGGGCTCGGGAGCCCCCGGTCCCCCCGACTTGCCGGCTCGGCGCCGCCCAGGCCGCCATGGGGCTGTGCAAGTGCCCGAAGCGCCGGGTGACCACGCTCTTCTGCTTCGAGCACCGCGTCAACGTCTGCGAGAGCTGCCTGGTCAGCGCGCACCCCAAGGTGGGGCGGGGGCTCTGGGGGCTCTGGGGGCTTCGGGGGGCTGGGAAGGTTCGGGGGGCTCGGGGGGACTCTGGGGGGGCACTGGGGGGGATTCAGCGGGCTCTGCGGGGCTGGGGAAGGTTTGGGGGTCTCAGCGGGGCTGTGGGGGTCCCGGGGCTCTCAGCGGGGCTGTGGGGGTCCCGGGGTGCCCCGCTGCCCGCTGAGCGCCGTGTCTCGCAGTGCATCGTGCGGTCGTACCTGCAGTGGCTGCAGGACAGCGACTACAGCCCGCAGTGCCCGCTGTGCCGGGCGCCGCTGGGCGAGCGCGACACCGTCCGGCTGGCCTGCTACGGTGGGCAGGGGGCACAGGGGTCCTGGGGGCTTGGGGGGTCCTGGGGGGGTCTTGGTGGGCACCGTCCAGCTGGCCTGCTACGGTGGGCGGGGGCACGGGGGGTCAGGGGGTCCTGGGGGGTCCTGGGGGCACCGTCTGGCTGGCCTGCTATGGTGGGCAGGGGGCACGGGGTTCCTGGGGGCTCGGGGGGTCCTAAGGGGGTCCTGGTGGGCACCGTCCAGCTGGCCTGCTATGGTGGACGGGGGTCCTGGGGGGCACCATGAGGCTGGGCACGGCGAGTTCTGGGGGGCTCGGGGGGTTCTGGCCTGCTATGGTGGCCGGGGGGCACGGGGGGTTCTGGGGGTCCCGGGGGTCTGGGGAGGGCTCGGGGGGCACCGTGCGGCCGGCCTGCTAGGGTGGGTGGGGGTCCCAGGGGGCTCGGGGGTCCTGGGGGCCCGGGGAGGGCTCGGGGGGTCCCGGGTGCCCCTGACCCTCCCCCTGCCCCCAGACGTGTTCCACTGGCCGTGCCTGGCGGCGTGGGCGCGGGCGCTGCCCCCCAGCACGGCCCCCGCTGGGCACCGCTGCCCCCAGTGCGGGGGGCCGCTCTTCCCGCCCCCCAACCTGCAGGGCCCCGTGGCCGAGGCGCTGCGGGCGCGGCTCCGGACGGCGCCGTGGGCCCGGCCCGGCCTGGGGCTGCCGCTGGTGAGTGCCGGGGTGGGCACGGCTCCCGGGGGGTCCCCACACCGCCCCGGAACTGCCCAGGGTGCCCCAAACCCCGCCCTGAAACGCTCCAAACCCCCCCAGATCGAGGACTCGGAGGAGCTGCCGGAGCCCGAGACCTCCACGGAGCCCGACGGGGGCTGGGACGGTGCGGGGCTGCCCCAAAAACACCCCCAGGAGCACCCCTGGGACCCTGCAGAGCCCCTGGGGAGCACCCCCGCGTTTCTGCCCGGGAAGCTGAGCCCCCCCAGCATCCCAAAACCCACCAGAGACCCTCCGAGATGATCCCTGTGTACCCCAATTCCTCCTCTGAGAGCCCCAAATTCCCCCTGGGACTAGGCAACTGCTCTGGAACCCCCCAAAAACCTTCCCAGGACCCCCAAAATCCTCCCAGGCACCCTGACCCCCCAGAAACCCTCCAAGGACCCCCAAAATTTTCCCTGGAACCCTGACCCCCCAAAAACCCTCCCAGGACCTCCAAAATCCTCCCTGGAGGCCCATCCCTCCCCCAAAGCGGCTCGATGGGACCCCAAAACCCTCTGGGACACCTCAACCCCCACCCCCCCAATCCTTCCTGGCGCACCCCAACCCCTTGAAGCCCCCCCGGGTCCTGCCCGGGGCAGCCCCCGATGCCCAGCTCTGTGCCCGCAGCCCCCCTGGCGCCGCCCCAGCCCCCCCCGAGCCCCCCAGCCCCCCACGCCGTCGTCCACATGGGGGGCGAGACCCCGACGCTGCACGCCGGTGAGTCTGGGGGCTTCGGGGGGCACCGCTGGGGGTCCCCCGGCCCGGGCTGGTTTTTAGGGTCCCCGTGCTCTGCCCCCAGGCTCTGCCCCACGGAAGCCCCTGGGGGGCCGTGAGGCCCGGAGCCCCCCCGACCACGACGAGGACAAATACCGGCGGCGGCCGCTGGCCTGGCTGCCCCCCAAGCTCAGGTGGGGCTGGGGGGGACCCGGGGGACGCTTGGGGGGGTCACTCTGAGGGTGGCATGGGGTGCCTTTGGGAGATCCCTTTGGGGGGTCCCTTTGGGGGTTCCTTCAGGGGTCCCTGGGCTCCCTTTGGGGGGTCTCTGGGTCCCTTTGGGGGTCCCTGGGTCCCTTCAGGGGTCCCTGGGCTCCCTTAGGGGGGTCCCTGGGTCCCTTCAGGGGTCCCTGGGCTCCCTTTGGGGGGTCCCTGGGTCTCTTCAGGGGTCTCTGGGTCCCTTCAGGGGTCCCTGGGCTCCCTTTGGGGGGTCTCTGGGTCCCTTCAGGGGTCCCTGGGTCCCTCTGGGGGTCCCTGGGTCCCTTTGGGTCCCCCCCTCTCTGACCCCTCCCCTGCAGGTGCCGCGCGCGCGGGGCCCCGCGGCGCCCCCTGCTGGCGCTGTGCCTGGGCGGGGCCGCGGCCTTCGCGCTGCTGCTGCTCCTATTGGCCAGCCTGGGCAGGGGCGGGGCCGACTCCGACCCCGCCCTCGAGCCGCTCAACAACCCCCACGTGCGGGTGGGGCACTGACCACGCCCCCGGGGCGGGGCCGGGGCGGGCGTGGCAAATAAAGGGCGCCCCCCTGTGGGGAGGGAGGCAGAAGCGTCTGTGTGACTCTTGGGGGGCAACAGTCCCCCCCAGTTCTTCCCAGTCCCTCCCAGTATATCCCAGTCTCTCCCAGTTCCCTCCAGTCCCTTCCAGTCCCTCTCAGTATATCCCAGTCCATCCCAGTTCCTCCCAGTCCCTCCCAGTTCCCTCCAGTCCCCCCCAGTTCCCTCCAGTCCCCCCCAGTCCCTCCCAGTCCCTCCCAGTTCCCTCCAGTCCCCCCCAGTCCCTTCCAGTTCCCTCCAGTCCCCCCCAGTCCCTTCCAGTCCCCCCCAGTCCCTCCCAGTCCCCCCCATTTCTCCGCACACCACACTGCTTGGCGCTGACTCTCATTCTTTGTTCCCAAACCGGGGGTCCCCGACAGTTCTTTGGGGGTTGGGGGATCCCTTCGGGAACTTGGGGCGCCCAGGGAACAAATTCGGGGGTCCCAGGCAGGGCGAGGGTCAGCCCGGGCAGGTTTTGGGGGCCCCAGGGCACACCTGGGGCTCCCGGGGGGTGTCTGGGGGGTCCCAGTGGAGGTTTCGGGGGTGTCCCCCCTAGAATGGGTGGGCACCCATGGACAGGTGGAGGCGGAGCAAAGCCAGGCCACGCCCAGCAGGGGGCGGGTCCCACGCGCCGGGGGGCGGGGCCTCGGCGGCGGGGGGCGGGGCCTCGGCGGCGGGGGGCGGGGCCTGCGGCGGGGGGCGGGGCCCCGGCCGGAGCAGCTCCACCTCCAGCAGCAGCTGCCGCGGGCCCGCCAGGGGGCGCACCAGCTCCAGCAGCGAGCTGTGATTGGTCAGCGCCTGCGGGGGGCGGGGTCACACAGCGCCCCCCAGAATTCCCACCGAGCCCCCCAGAATTCCCACCGAGCCCCCCAAGATTCCCACCGAGCCCCCAGAATTCCCACCGAGCCCCCCAAAATTCCCACCGAGCCCCCCAGAATTCCCACCGAGTCCCCCAAGATTCCCACCGACCCCCCCAAATTCCCACCGAGCTCTCCCAAACACGGCCAAAGACACCCAAGGGACCCCGGGCAGCTCCCGGCCCCCAAACTCCCCCACAGCCCCTCCCACCTCCCTCCAGACCCCCCAAAAATCGCCTCAAAGCTGCCCCAGACTCCCCCAAATTCCCTCATACCGCCCCCAAAATCCGTCCCAGCCACCCCGGTTCCTGCCGAGCCCCACCTCAAGCCCCCCAAAATCCCTCTGAGCCTCCCCAAAATCCCTCCGAGCCTCCCCAAAATCCCTCCAAGCCCCCCAGAATCCCTCCGAGCCTCCCCAAAATCCCTCCGAGCCTCCCCCAAAATCCCTCCGAGCCCCCCCAAAATCCCTCCGAGCCCCCCAACTCCCTCCCAGGCCCTGGTACCCGCAGGCGGAAGGTGCCAGGGGGGCCCCCCCGCAGCCGCAGCCTCTGGGGGTCCCCCGGGGGGTGCTGGAGCTGGAAAATGCCGGTGGGGACGTCGGGGATGTGGGGCAGGGCCAGGAAGCGATGCAGGAGCCAGCGGGGCCGGGGGGCACAGCCGGGACCCCCCCTGGGGCACACGCAGGTCCTGCCGGCCCAAGGAGGGGCATGGGGGGGATCCCCAAACCCGGGACCCCCCCCCGAGACCCCCAAACCTCCCCGGAGCTCTCGGGGCCCCCCAGTGGGGTTACAGGGACCCCCGGGATGGGGCAAGGAGGAGACCCCCCCGATTTTGGGGGCGCACGGAGGGGCCGGCAGCCCTCCCCGGGGTTTTGGGGTGCACGAGGGGGTCCTTACCCATTGCTGCGGGGGTGGGGGGCGTAGGGCCCCCGGCAGAGCTCGCGGGGGACGCAGAGGTGCCCCCCAAAAGTGTTGAGGCAGCTCTGGGCCCCCCCGCACTCGTGGGAGCCCTCGGCACACTCGTCCCGGTCTGGAGGGGAAAGGGGGGCGCTTTGGGGGAGGCTGAGCCCCCGCAGTGCCCCACAGCCCCCCCACCCTGACCACAGCCCCCCCAGATCACCCCCAGAGGCCCCACAGAGCCCCCAGCCCCCCCCACCCATCACAAACTGCTCCTGTTCTGCCCTGGACGCCCCCCAAACGGCCCCACAGCCCCCCCAAAGCTCCCAAACCCCCCAAAACCCCCAAACGGCCCCACAGCCCCCCCAAAGCTCCCAAACCCCCCCAAAACCCCCAAACGGCCCAAAACCCCCAAACGGCCCCACAGCCCCCGGCGCGCCCCCCGGCCCCGTACCCCGGCAGAGCCCCCCCTCCTGCGCGTAGCCGGGGGGGCAGAGGCAGCTGAAGCCCCCCGGGAGGTTCTGGCAGCGGTGCTGGCACGGGACCCCCCCACGGCACTCGTCCACATCTGGGAGACCCCCGGGGGGGCAGAGAGACCCCGGGGGGACAGAGAGACCCCGGGGGGAGCAGAGAGACCCCGGGGGGGGCAGAGAGACCCCGGGGGGACAGAGAGACCCCGGGGGGACAGAGAGACCCCGGGGGGGACAGAGAGACTCGGTGAGACCCGGCCGGGGGGACATGGAGCCACCCCCACCCCAAGGTGACCCCCGAGGGTCCCTCGGCCCCGCCCCGGCCCCGCCCGTGCCACACCTGCCCGGCAGGGGGCGGGGCCGGGGCTCTGGGGGCGTGTCCACACTCGGTGGGCGTGTCCCTATCCCGGCTGGGCGTGTCCACACCTGGCCGTGTCCCACCTGGCCGTGTCCCACGCCTGGGCGTGTCCCACACCTGGCCGTGTCCCACCTGGGCATGTCCCACACCTGGCTGTGTCTCACACCTGGCCGTGTCCCACACCTGGCCGTGTCCCACACCTGGTAGTGTCTCACACCTGGCCGTGTCCCACCCGGGCGTGTCCACACCTGGCCGTGTCCCACACCTGGCCGTGTCCCACACCCGGGCATGTCCCACACCCGGGCATGTCCCACACCTGGCCATGTCCACACCTGGCCGTGTCCACACCTGGCCGTGTCCCACCCGGGCGTGTCCCACACCTGGCCGTGTCCCACACCTGGCCGTGTCTCACACCTGGCCGTGTCCCACCCGGGCGTGTCCCACACCTGGCCGTGTCTCACACCTGGCCGTGTCCCACCCGGGCGTGTCCCACACCTGGCCGTGTCTCACACCTGGCCGTGTTTCACACCTGGCCGTGTCCCACCCGGGCGTGTCTCACACCTGGCCGTGTCCCACACCTGGCCGTGTCCCACACCTGGCCATGTCCCACCCGGCCGTGTCCCACCCGGGCATGTCCCACACCCGGCCGTGTCCACACCTGGCCGTGTTGCACGCCTGCCCGCGCCTTACCGTGGCAGCGGTGCCCGTCGGCGCCCAGGACGAAGCCGGGCCGGCAGCGGCAGCGGAAGGAGCCGAAGGTGTTGAGGCAGAGCTGGGAGCAGCGGGCGCCCATGGAGCACTCGTCCACGTCTGGGGGCAGGGGTGGCTTCGGGAGGGGGCCCGGGGGCGCCCCCAGCCCCGAGAGCGCGGGGGAGGGTCTCCCCGCCGTGCCGGGGGGGTCGGGGGGGGCTCTGACCGAGGCAGGAGCGGCCGTCGGGGCCGAGGCTGAAGCCGGCGTGGCAGCGGCAGGCGAAGGCTCCGGGGGAGTTGGCGCAGCTGTGCTGGCACCAGCGGAACTGGCACTCGTCCTCATCTGCACCAGAAACGCCCAAACCCACCCCAAAACTGCCTCCTGAACACCCCCGGGGACCCACACCCAGAGGTCATTCCTGTCTGCACCAGAAACACCCAAAAACACCCCAAAACCACCCTATGAACATCCCCAGGGACCCACACCCAGCACTCGTCTTCATCTGCTCCAGAAACACCCAAATCCACCCCAAAAACGCCCTGTGAGCACCCCTGGGGACCCACACCCGGGGGTCATTGCTGTCTGCAGCAGAAACACCCAAAAATACCCCAAACCTGCCCAAAAATGCCCCCGGGGACCCACACACGGAGGTCATTGCTGTCTGCACCAGAAACACCCAAACCGGCTCAAACCAGCCCAAACCAGCTCAAACCCAGCCCAAACCAGCCCAAACCCAGCCCAAACCAGCCCAAACCGGCCCAAACCAGCTCAAACCCAGCCCAAACCGGCCCAAACCCAGACCAAACCGGCCCAAACCAGCCCAAACCAGCCCAAACCCAGCCCAAACCAGCCCAAACCAGACCAAACCCAGCCCAAACCAGCCCAAACCCAGCCCAAACCAGCCCAAACCGGCCCAAACCAGCCCAAACCGGCCCAAACCCAGCCCAAACCGGCCCAAACCCGCCCAAACCAGCCCAAACCCGCCCCCCGCGCCCCCCGCGCCCCCGGTGCCCCGCACTGACCCACGCACTCGGGGGGCCGGTGCCGGTAGCCGGGGGGGCAGCGGCACTCGAAGCCCCCCGGGAGGTTGATGCAGTCCTGGCTGGGCCGGCACGGGGGGGGCCCCGCGCACTCGTCCACGTCTGGGGGGGCACAGAGGGGGGCGGAGCTCCGGGACCCCCCGGGACCCCCAAAATGACCCCACAGCCCCGCCCCCACCCGTGAACCCCCCACCCCCACCCTTCCAAACCACGCCCCCCTCAACAAAGCCCCGCCCGCTGATTTGCATACGCGTGGCCACGCCCCTCCTCACCTGCGCAGGCGCCGTCGGGGGCGGGGCCGAAGCCGGGGGGGCAGCGGCGGGCGGGGGGCGGGGCCGGGCGCGGCGGGGGCGGGGCCGGGGGCGGGGCCGGGGGCGGGGCCGGGCCCGGGGCGGGGCCGGGGCGGAGCAGCGCGGCCGAGCGGGGCAGGCACAGGTACCCCCCGAAATGGTTCAGGCACTTCATGGAGCCCCGGCACGGCCGCGGCCCCTCCGCCGCGCACTCGTCCACGTCTGGGGGCCGGGGGGACGGTCAGAGCGGAGCCCCGGAACGGCCCCGCGCCCCCCGACTCAAATCAGCCTGAGCGGGACCCCCGGGAACGGCCCCGCGGACCCCCGACACAGCCTGAGTGGGACCCCGCGCCCCCCGACTCAAATCAGCCTGAGCGGGGCCCCGCGGACCCCCCGACTCAAATCAGCCTGAGCGGGACCCCACGGACCCCCCGACACAGCCTGAGCGGGGCCCCGCGGACCCCCCGAAACAGAATTAGAGGGACCCCCGGAAACGGCCCCACGGACCCCCCAAATCAGCCTGAGTGGGACCCCACGGACCCCCCAAATCAGCCTGAGTGGGACCCCACGGACCCCCGACTCAAATCAGTCTGAGAGGGGCCCCGCGGACCCCCCAAATCAGTCTGAGAGGGGCCCCGCGCCCCCCGCCCCACATCAGCCCCAAGATCTCCCCGAACGCCCCCCGAGCCCCCCCAGGACGCTGCCCGGGACCCCCAACCGCTCCTCCCCAGCCCCCCCCCCACGAGAGGGGCTCAACGCGCCCCCCTGAAATAACCCCGGACCCCCCTAAACACCCCTGGGGGGGGGGGCAGCGAGAAGGGACACCCGACCCCCCCCAGACACCCTGAGAGCCCCAAAAGCCCCCAAAAGATCCCCGGGGGGCGGGGGGACAGCACCTCCGAACACCTCCCGGGGACCCCAAAACCCAGGGAGCCTCCGCGCCGCCCCCACAAACCGGGGACCCTGGAACCCCCCCGCGGGTTGGGGACCCCCCAGATCCCCTCGCCCACCTTTGCAGTGCTCGGTTTCGGGGTCCCACTCGTACCCATCGCTGCACTCCTGGGGGGGCGAGAGAGAGGGGGTCACCCCCCCCCGACCACCCCGCAGTGTCCCCCCCCGCCCCGCCCCCACCCCCCCACAACTCCAGAAGTTTGGGACTGGGGGAGGGGCAAGGAGATTTTTTGGGGGGGGGAGAGAAGTTTTGGGGGGGGGACCAGGACCCCCCCGAGCCCCCCCAAATCTCCCCTTCCCCACCGCGTAATCCTCGGGCTCCTCCAGGTCCGGGGGGGCCGCGGGGGCCACGGTGGCGCCGAGGAAGAGGAGGAGGAGCAGCGAGGGGGGGCCCATGGCGCTGGGGGGGGGCAGGGGGTCACCCCAAACTCTGCGACCCCCCCAGAGGGGCCCAGCCCCCTCCTGGGAGCCCCCCATCCCCCATGCCCGGGACGCCCCTCCCCCAACAAAGCCCCCTCCGGGGCCTGGGGGGGAGGGGCGTCTCTGTGGGGGAGGGGCGTCTCGGGGGGCTCCCCGCCGTGGGAGGGGTTGGGGGGCGCCCCCCCCCCCCAAAATCCCCGCGGCCTCACTTACCTCTCTCAGCTCTGGCCCCTCCCCCCAGGCTCCAAAGCTCCTCCCCTCCCCCAAAATCGGCCCCGGAGCGCGGGAGAGCCCCTCCCCCACCCCCAGTGCCCCTCCCCCACCCCCCAGTGCCCCTCCCCCACCCCAGTGCCCCTCCCCCACCCCTCAGTGCCCCTCCCCCACCCCCCAGTGCCCCGCCCCCCTGAAGATCTGGGGACCCCCACACTTCCCTCTCCTCATTTTCAGATTTTGGGCCCCCCCCAGCCCCTCGCTGAGATTTGGGGACCCTCCCATCCCAAACCCGCCCCTCTCCCGAAATTTCGGGGACCCCTCACGTCCCCCCCACAAACGCCCCCAGCTGAGCTCAGTTTCCAGCTCTTTATTGCACCCCCGACTTTTGGGGTCCCGAGGTTTGGGGTTCTCCCCCATTTTGGGGAGTCCCGATTGCCAGAGACCCCCGATTTTGGGGAGTCTCCATGAGGTTAAGTTGGGAGGTTCTGGTTTTGGGGATGTCCCGGTTTTGGGGATCACCCCTTTTTTGGGGTCCCCCCCCATTCCGAATGTCCCAGTATTTGGGGCGTTGCCTCTCCTGGATCCTCTGCATTTGGGGCGTCCCGGCGCTCGCGGTTCTCCAAACCCCAAACACTCAAATTTTGGGGCGCTGGTCCTCCATCCCGTCGGGCTTTTGGGAGCCCCGCTCCTTTCTGGGGTCCCACATTTGGACCCCAATCTTTGGGGTGTCGAGCTTTGGGGTGCAGCTCCCGGATCCTTTCCTTTCCCAGGGGCGTCGCATTCTCGGGGCGCCCCATTCTGGGGGCTGTGTCCGTTTTTGGGGGGTCGTTTTTGGGGTGCCACTTTTGGGGTTGTGTCCTTTTGCGGCTGTGTCCATTCCCGGGCCCGGGCCTGTTTTTGGGCACTGTTCCCGTTTTTGGGCGCTGTTCCCGATTTCGGGGCGCTGTGCCCGATTTCGGGGCGCTGTGCCAGTTCTCGGGGCGCCGTGCCCGTTCTCAGGGCGCCGTGCCCGATTTCGGGGCGCCGTGCTCGATTTCGGGGCGCCGTGCCCGTTCTCGGGGCGCCGTGCCCGATTTCGGGGCGCCGTGCCCGTTCTCGGGGCGCCGTGCCCGATTTCGGGGCGCCGTGCCCGTTCTCGGGGCGCCGTGCCCGATTTCGGGGCGCCGTTCGCCGTCAGTCGTGGTACATGCGCAGCAGGCAGGCGGTGATGGCGGCCATGTAGCGCTCCCAGAGCGCCTGGTGCCTGCGGGACGGGGACCTTTGGGGGTCCCTCGCTTTTGGGGAACCCCCCGGCGCTTCACAGCCCCCCAGCCCCCTTTGGGCACTTCTAGGGCTCCCCGAAAGGCTGCCGGGGGAACATTCGGGGGGATTTGGGGGGGTTTTGGGGTCTCACCTGAAGCCCGGCAGGTTTTTGGGGGGTTTGGGGGTTTTGGGGTCTCACCTGAAGCCTGGCAGGTTCCGGGGGGGTTTGGGGGGGTTTTGGGGTCTCACCTGAAGCCCGGCAGGTTTCGGGGGGCTGCCGTGTAGTGCGTCAGGAAGAGCCGCAGGTCCCCCGGGCTCCACTTGTCGGAGCGGCAGGGCTCGATCACCTGCGGGGACCCCGGACGCAGCCGGATTTTGGGGGGGTCCCGACCCAGGAGTCCCGGGGACTTCCTGGGCCCCCGTTCTCGGGGTCCCCCTCACCTTCTCCACCAGGTCCACGAAGAAATCCCGAACGTCGCGGGCGTGGGTCAACTTCCCCCCGACGTTCACCAGCGCCCGGGACAGCGCCTGGGGGCACGGGGGGCGTTGGGACCCCCAAACCCGGGGGGGCTCCCCGAGCCCCTCCCAAGGGGCCACCCGGCACTTCGGGGGCGCCAGGACTTTGTGGAACCCCAAAAACCAGGAGCCCCCTCCCAGGACCCCCTGAGCCCCCCAGAAAGGAGACCCAGGACCTCGGGGGGCTCTCTTGGGGACCCCCCCCCCCATCCCCAAATCCCCTCCCGGTGCTGGGAACCCCCCCGCCCACCCATCCTCCCCCCACAAACGTGCAGGGGGATCCTCCAGGATTTTGGGAGGGGTCCCAGGATTTTGGGGGAGGCCCCTCCCCCTCCAAGCAGCCCCCAGGGATTTTGGGAGACCCCTCCCCCCTGAGGACACCCCGTTTTTGGGGGGGTTCACCTTGAAATTGGCCTCGAGCTCGTTGTAGACCGAGATCTTCCCCCGCAGGGCCGAGCACACCAGGCTGGGGGGAGGGGGCGGTTGGGGGGGCCCGGGGACCCCCGGAACCACGACCCACCCCAGGGCCCAGGCAGCCCCTCCCGCACCCCAACAGCAGAGCCGGAGGTCCCAGGGTTTGGGGGGGCGCTGGGGCTTCTGGGGAGATTGTGAGGGGTCCCATGGAATTTGGCAGGACCCAGAGACTTGGGGGACCCACCCCGTTTTGGGGCACCCAGGAGTCGGGGGGTGCCCCTTTTGCAGAGAGCCCGGTTCTGGGGCGCCCCATGGAGTTTGGGGTGCTCGTTTTTGGGCTGTCCCCATTGCAGGGGACAGCTCCTTGGGGGTGTCCCCATCCCAGGGGTGTCCCCATTTCAGGGTGTCCCCATCCCAGGGGTGTCCCCATTTCGGGCTGTCCCCATCCCGGTGGTGTCCCCATTGGGGCTGTCCCCATCACAGGGGTGTCCCCATTTCAGGGTGTCCCCATCCCGGGCTGTCCCCATCCCAGGGGAGTCCCCATTTGGGGGTGTCCCCATTTCGGGGTGTCCCCATCCCGGTGGTGTCCTCATTGGGGCTGTCCCCATCACAGGGCTGTCCCCATCCCAGGGGTGTCCCCATTTCGGGGTGTCCCCATTTCGGGGTGTCCCCATTTTGGGGTGTCCCCATGGGGCTGTCCCCATCCCAGGGGTGTCCCCGTCCCAGGGGAGTCCCCATTTGGGGGTGTCCCCATTTTGGGGTGTCCCCATGGGGCTGTCCCCATCCCGGGCTGTCCCCATCCCAGGGGTGTCCCCATCCCAGGGGTGTCCCCATTTCGGGGTGTCCCCATTTGGGGGTGTCCCCATTTCGGGGTGTCCCCGTGGGGCTGTCCCCGTCCCGGCGGTGCCACCTCTTGTGCTGGTCCAGCAGGTCCTTGTCGGCCACCAGCACCTTCAGCTCCTTCAGGTCCTGCAGGAAGGACTTGGGCAGGTCCCCGTCGGGCTCGGCCGCCTCGGGCGCTGCGGGCGGACAGCGGGGGCAGGGTCAGGGGTCAGCGGGGTCAGCGGGGTCAGGGGTCAGCGGGGTCAGGGGTCAGCGGGGTCAGGGGTCAGAGGGAGCAGGGGTCAGGGACAGCGGGGTCACGGGGCTGTGGGACAGGGGGACACCCCCGGGGACACTGCAGGGCTGGCACGGCCACAGGGACACTGGGGACGTGTCCAGGGTCCCCAGAGAGGGACACCCCCGGGGTCACCGGGGTCAGGAGCGCGCTGGGACACGGATGGGGGTGTCCCGGGGGTGTCCCAGGGGTGTCCCCCGTGTCCCCAGGCTGTCCCCCGTGTCCCCTGGGGCTGTCCCCGGTGTCCCTGGTGTCCCCAGGCTGTCCCCGGTGTCCCCAGGCTGTCCCCGTGTCCCCTGGGGCTGTCCCCGTGTCCCCTGGGGCTGTCCCCAGGCTGTCCCAGGCTGTCCCCGGTGTCCCCTGGGGCTGTCCCCGGTGTCCCCTGGGGCTGTCCCCGTGTCCCCAGTGTCCCCTGGGGCTGTCCCCGGTGTCCCCTGGGGCTGTCCCGGTGTCCCTGGTGTCCCCCGGCTGTCCCCGGTGTCCCCTGGGGCTGTCCCCGTGTCCCCCAGCTGTCCCCGTGTCCCCCGGTTGTCCCCCGTGTCCCCCGGGGCTGTCCCCGGTGTCCCCTGGGGCTGTCCCCGGTGTCCCCCGTGTCCCCTGGGGCTGTCCCCGTGTCCCCCGGCTGTCCCCCGTGTCCCCCGGGGCTGTCCCCGTGTCCCCCGGCTGTCCCCGTGTCCCGGGCGCACCCAGGGCGCCCTGGCTCCAGTGTGCCATCATGCTCTGGGCGCAGGCGGCGAAGTCGCCGAAGCTCAGGAACTGCAGGCGCCGCTTGCCGGTCTCGAAGCGGCTGTTGGCGAAGAAGACGATGGCGGCGTAGTCCCTGCGGGGGGGACGGGGGTCAGGGGGTCCCCGACCTCCCAGGGAACCCCCAAACCCCCCAAACCCTGAAACCTCACAAAACCCCAAAACTGCTGAAACCTCGAAACCCCCTCCAAAGCCCTTAAACTCCCCAAAAACTCCCCAAAACCCCCCATAGCCCCAAAATCCCCCTAACTCCAAAACCACCCAAACCCCGTAAAATCCCCAAAATCCCCCCAAACCCCACCAGAACACCTAAACCCCCCCAAAACCCCTAGAACTCCTAAAACTAAAACCCCCAAACCTCCCCAAACCCCTAAAACTCCCCTGAACCCGCACAAAACCACCAAAATCCCCCCTAACCCCAAAACCACCCAAACCCCATAAACCCCCCAAAATCCCCGCAAGACCCCTAAAACCCCCAACCCCCCCAAAACCCCCCCAAAACCCTAAACCACTCCGACACCCCTCCCCAAATTCCCAAACCCCCCCAACCGTGGGAGCGTTTGCTGGGCCCTCAGAGCCCCCCCGGGCCCCCCCGGCAGCCCCAGGGGCCCTCAGCACCCTTGGGTGGCCCCAGCCCCCCAGGGGCAGCCCCCAGCCCCACTCGGCCCCCGACCCACCGGGCGAGGGGCGGGGGCAGCAGGAAGAGCTGCTGGATGTTCTCGGCCAGGGGCCCCCGCAGCTCCTCCACGGCCTTGAAGACCCTCTTGAAGTTGTCAAACTGGGGGGGCAGGGGGGGTCAGCGCCCCAAAACCCCCCAGGGCCCCCCCCGCACCCCAAATGCCCCCAGGACCTGAAAATCCCCCTTGAACGCCCCCCAAGCTCCCCAGTAGGGCCAGACCCCCCCCATCAGCCAAGGCCCTGAACTTCTGGGGTTTTCCCCGTTTTTCGTTTTTTCCTTGTTTCCCTTTGCCCTCGTTTTTCAGATTCCCTCCCCCACTTTTTGGGACTTCCCTCCCCCCAGCTTTTGGGGTTTCTCCCCCATTTCCTTTCCCCCCCCCGGTTTTTGGGATTTCCCTCCCCGTTTCTGGGGATTTCCCCCTGCTTTTCCTGGGGTTTTTCCCTCCGCCCCGGTTTCGGGTCCCACCTGGCGGCGGCAGCTGCGGATCCCGACCCCGGTGCGGGCGCTGACCTCGTCCAGCTCCTTCTTGGTGCCCTTGGAGAGCTTCTTGCCCAGCAGCTCCCGGGCCAGGGCCTCGTCGAAGGCATAGTACCTGGGGGGACCCCGAAACCGGGGAGAAAACCCCAAAATCGGGGGGCAAATGAGGGAGAAACCCCGACAATGGTGAGAAAACCCCAAAAACGGGGGGATAAACCCCAAAACAGGGGGGAAACCTGAAAAATGGGGGGAGAAAACCCCAAATAGGGGGGAAACCTCAAAAATTCAAGGGGCCCCAAAACTGAGGGAATCCCCAAAACCCTGCACCAAGCCCCAAAATCTGCTCCCGAAACTCCGAAACCGCACCCGACAGCTGGAGCTGCTTCCCCAGTGCTCCCAGCCCTCCCAGTGCTCCCAGTGCCCCCCATTCCCCCATTCCCCCCATTCCCCCATTCCCATTCCCCCATTCCCAGTCCCCCCATTCCCCCATTCCCCCGTTCCCATTCCCAGTCCCCTCATTCCCATTCCCCCATTCCCCCCATTCCCATTCCCATTCCCATTCCCCCATTCCCCCCATTCCCATTCCCATTCCCATTCCCCCATTCCCATTCCCATTGCCCCATTCCCCATTCCCATTCCCACTCCCATTCCCATTCCCATTCCCCATTCCCCCCAGTCCCCCCATTCCCCATTCCCCCCATTCCCCATTCCCCCCATTCCCCCATTCCCATTCCCATTCCCCCGTTCCCACTCCCATTCCCATTCCCATTTCCCCATTCCCATTCCCATTCCCATTCCCATTCCCCCCATTCCCCCATTCCCATTCCAATTCCCATTCCCATTCCCACTCCCATTCCCATTCCCATTCCCATTCCCATTCCCATTCCCCCCATTCCCACTCCCATTCCCATTCCCATTCCCATTCCCATTCCCATTCCCATTCCCATTCCCATTCCCACTCCCATTCCCATTCCCATTCCCATTCCCATTCCCATTCCCATTCCCATTTCCCCATTCCCATTCCCATTCCCCCCATTCCCATTCCCATTCCCATTCCCATTCCCCCCATTCCCATTCCCATTCCCATTCCCATTCCCATTCCCATTCCCCCATTCCCATTCCCATTCCCATTCCCCCACTCCCCCATTCCCATTCCCATTTCCACTCCCATTCCCATTCCCATTTCCCCATTCCCATTCCCCATTCCCATTCCCATTCCCATTCCCATTCCCACTCCCATTCCCATTCCCATTTCCCCATTCCCATTTCCCCATTCCCATTCCCATTCCCATTTCCCCATTCCCATTTCCCCATTCCCATTTCCCCATCCCCATTCCCATTCCCACTCCCATTCCCACTCCCATCCCCATTCCCATTCCCCCGTACCGCTGCACGAGCAGCGCCTGCCGCTCGGGGGGGATCTGGAAGAGCAGCTGCTGCAGCAGGCGCGGCGGCGCGTGCAGGAGCCGCTCCAGCATCTGGAAGGTTCTGTAGTGGTCGCGGGTGTCGCTCTGCAGCACGGCCACCGAGGTGCCCTCGCGCTCCAGCACGCCGCCCCGCAGGCGGCGCGCCACCGCCTCGGCCACTGCGGGAGCGCGGCCGTCAGGGGACAGGGGACGGGGGACAGGGGACAGCCAGGGGACAGCCAGGGGACAGGGGACAGCCAGGGGACACTGAGACAGCCAGGGGACAGGGGACGGGGGACAGGGGACAGCCAGGGGACAGCCAGGGGACAGCCAGGGGACACTGAGACAGCCAGGGGACAGCCAGGGGACAGCCAGGGGACAGGGGACAGCCAGGGGACACTGAGACAGCCAGGGGACACGGGACGGGGGACAGGGGACAGCCAGGGGACACTGGGGACACGGGGACATGGGGACACGGGGACACGGGGGACCCCGGGGCCGTACCCGAGTGCCCGTCCAGCCAGAGCCGGTACACCTCCTCGTCGATCAGCGTCGTGTTCCCCACGAACACGTCCAGGTCGCTGCTCATCCCTGCGGGGCAGAGGTGCCAGCGTCAGCAGGGTCACCGTGTCACCGTGTCACCGTGTCCCCAGGGTCACCGTGTCACCGTGTCCCCCGTGTCACCGTGTCCCCAACGTCAGCAGGGTCACCGTGTCACTGTGTCCCCAGCGTCACGACTGTCACAGTGTCCCCGGTGTCACAGTGTCACAGTGTCCCCGGTGTCACGGTGTCCCCGGTGTCACAGTGGCCCCGCGGCCCCAGACACGCTGGCAGGGAGACACCAACCCCAAACTGGGCCAAACTGGGACCCCAGGCCCAAACTGGGACCCCAGACCCAAACTGGGACCCCAGACCCAAACTGGGACCCCAGGCCCAAACTGGGACCCCAGGCCCAAACTGGGACCCCAGACCCAAACTGGGACCCTCCAGACCCAAACTGGGACCCCCCAGACCCAAACTGGGACCCCAGACCCAAACTGGGACCCCCCCAGACCCAAACTGGGACCCCAGACCCAAACTGGGACCCCCCAGACCCCAAACTGGTACCCCAGACCCAAACTGGGACCCTCCAGACCCAAACTGGGACCCCAGACCCAAACTGGGACCCCAGACCCAAACTGGGACCCCCCAGACCCAAACTGGGACCCCAGACCCAAACTGGGACCCCCCAGACCCAAACTGGGACCCCCCAGACCCAAACTGGGACCCCAGACCCCAAACTGGGCCGTACCGGCCCTCCCCCGCCCCTCCCCCACCCACCGGCGCCGTCCCGCGCGCTCCCTCCGCGGCGCAGAGCGGTGACGTCACGTGTACCGGATGTGACGTCACGGAGGGGCGCGGCCGCGCCGCTCCGGCCCCTCCCGCTTCCGGCCCTCCCGGCCCCCCCAGTAAAAACCAGTAAAACCAGTAAAACCAGTAAATACCAGTAAAACCGGTCCCTGTCCCAGCCCCCAGGTCCAGTCCCAGTAAGAACCAGTAAAACCAATAAGAACCAGTAAAACCAATAAGAACCAGTAAGACCAATTAAACCAGTAAGAACCAGTAAAACCAGTAAAACCAGTAAGAGCCGTCTCTCCCAGTTTATTGGGGGTGGGGTCGCGGGGGGGGCCGGGGCCCCCCCAGTCCCTCGGTGGGGGCGGGGCTGGTCCTGGAGCTGGGGAGGCGCTGGGGAGAGAAGGGGGGAACTGGGATGGACTGGGAGGGACTGGGAGGGACTGGGAGGGACTGGGATGGACTGGGAATGGACTGGGGGGGACTGGGATGGACTGGGGGAGACTGGGATGGACTGGGATGGACTGGGAGGGACTGGGAGGGACTGGGATGTACTGGGATGGACTGGGATGTACTGGGATGTACTGGGATGTACTGGGATGGACTGGGAGGCACAAGCACCCCCCAGAACCACCAGGGTGAACTGGCCCCCCCAACCCCAAACTGGGACCCCCCAGACCCAAACTGGGACCCCAGACCCAAACTGGGACCCACCAGACCCCAAACTGGGACCCCAGACCTAAACTGGGACCCCAGACCCAAACTGGGACCCCCTGACCCAAACTGGGACCCCAGACCCAAACTGGGACCCCTGACCCAAACTGGGACCCACCAGACCCCAAACTGGGACCCCAGACCCAAACTGGGACCCCAAACCCAAACTGGGACCCCCCGACCCAAACTGGGACCCCAGACCCAAACTGGGACCCACCAGACCCCAAACTGGGACCCCAGACCCCAAACTGGGACCCCCCGACCCAAACTGGGACCCCTGACCCATACTGCCCCCCCCATACTGGTCCATACTGGTCCGTACTGGGAGCCGCCGGTGCCGCGGGAGCCGGGGGGGGCCCGGGGGGGCCACGAGTCCGAAAAGGGCCTCGGCCAGAGCCTGGGGGTCAAAGGTCACAGCCGGACCCCAGACCCCGGGGGGTCGGGGGGGTCGGGAGATATTTAGGGGATTTTGGGGAGATTTTGGGGGATTTTTGGGGGGGATTTGGGGATTTTGGGGGGAATTTAGGGGATATTTTGGGTTGATTTTGGGGGGTATTTGGGAGATATCCTGGGGATATTTGGGGGATATTTTAGGGGTATTTGGGGGATATTTGGGGGATATTTGGGGGATATTCCGGAGGATATTTTGGGGGGTATTCGGGAGGATATTTGGGGGATATTCGAGGGGATATTTGGGGGATATTTGGGGGATATTTGATGGATATTTCGGGGACATCTGGGGGATATTTCAGGGATATTTGGGGGATATCTGGGGTATATTTCGGGGATATCTGGGGGATATTTAGGGGATATTTTAGGGATATTTGGGGGTATCCGGGGGATATTTCGGGGCTCTCTGGGGGATATTCTGGGGGTCTGGGGCGCGGTCCCACCTGCAGCGCCCGCAGCAGCCGCGTGCCCAGCCCCAGCACGGCCCCGGCCGAGGCGGCGCCGAGCGCGGAGACCCCACGGGCGACCCCACGGGTGACGCTCCCGGGACCCCCCCCCGGCAGCGGCGGCAGCAGCAGCTCCCGGAGAGCCCGCCCTGGGGGGACAGGAGGGTACTGGGGGCACTGGGGGCACTGGGGGGACTGGGAGGGGACTGGGAGGGACTGGGAGGGACTGGGAGGGACTGGGAGGGGATTGGGAGGAACTGGGGGGGAACTGGGAGGGGATTGGGAGGGACTGGGGGGAACTGGGAGGGACTGGGGGGGACTGGGAGGGACTGGGAGGGACTGGGAGGGGATTGGGAGGAACTGGGAGGGACTGGGAGGGGATTGGGAGGGACTGGGAGGGGATTGGGAGGAACTGGGGGGGAACTGGGAGGGGCTGGGGGGGACTGGGAGGGACTGGGAGGGGATTGGGAGGAACTGGGGGGGAACTGGGAGGGGCTGGGGGGGACTGGGAGGGACTGGGAGGGACTGGGGGGGACTGGGAGGGACTGGGAGGGGACTGGGAGGGACTGGGAGGGGATTGGGAGGAACTGGGGGGGAACTGGGAGGGGCTGGGGGGGACTGGGAGGGACTGGGAGGGGATTGGGAGGAACTGGGGGGGAACTGGGAGGGGCTGGGGGGGACTGGGAGGGACTGGGAGGGACTGGGGGGGACTGGGAGGGACTGGGAGGGGACTGGGAGGGACTGGGAGGGGATTGGGAGGAACTGGGAGGGGATTGGGAGGAACTGGGGGGGAACTGGGAGGGACTGGGATGGACTGGGGAGGGATTGGAAGGATAACGAGGGCACTGGGGACAGGGGGACATTGGGGCCACTGGGGATACTGGTGCCACTGGGGACAGGGGGACACTGGGGACAGGGGGACACTGGTGCCACTGGCACAGGGGCCAGCGGTGCCAGCGGCGCCACTCACAGAGCTGCAGCACGGCGTGCACCGGTGCCACCCCGCCCAGCAGCCCCGGCAGCTGGTGACACCGAATGTCCCGGAGCCACTCGGACACGGCGTAGGACACGACCCGGCCCAGCCCCAGCAGCCTGGGGGACAGGGGGACACGGGGGGACACGGCACGGCGAGTCTGGGGTCACGCAGAACCCCAGGCCCCCACCGGCCCCTTTGTCCCATGTCCACCCCAGTGTCCCCCCCTGTCCCCAGTGGCCCCCAGTGCCCCCCAGTGCCCCCCAGTGTCCCTCTTGTTCCCAGTGCCCACCCGACCCCTCTGTCCCCATTGTCCTCCCGGTGCCCCCCATTGTCCCCCCAGTATCCCCCAGTATCCCCCACTGTCCCCCCGTGTCCCTGTGTCCCGCTGTCCCCCCGTGTCCCCGTGTCCCCCCGTGTCCCCCCGTGTCCCCGTGTCTCCCTGTCCCCCTGTCCCCGTCCCCGCCGCACCCCTGGCGGTGGCAGAGCCGCTTCAGCCGCAGTTGGGAGCAGTTCAGCCGCGCCAGCCCGATCAGGATCCCGGCCAGGGCGCCCTGGGACACGGGGACAGGGGGACAGGGAGGGACAGGGAGGGACACGGGGGGGACACGGGGACATGGGGACGGGGGACAGGGAGGGGACACAGAGAGGGGACAGCGCGGGGTCATTGGGGAATGGTGGCACCGGGACACGGCCACGGCTGTCACCCCCTGTCACCCCCTGTCACCCCCTCACCTGCTCCATGGTGACGCGCTTGCCGCGGTAATCCAGCCAGACGGGGACATCGGCCATGAAACGGAACTCGCTGGGGACAGAGGGACAGGGACAGGGACAGACAGACAGGGACAGGGATGGGGACAGGGACACACGGACAGGGACAGGGGAACAGGGACAGGGACAGAGGGACAGGGACAGGGGAACAGGGACAGGGACAGACGGACAGGGACAGGAAGAGCGCCATCAGCCTGGGACAGCCCAGTCCCCCCCAGTCCTCCCAGTTCCCTCCCAGTTCCCTCCCAGTCCCCCCCAGTCCCCCCCAATCCCTCCCAGTTCCCCCCAGTCCCCCCAGTTCCCTCCCAGTCCATTCGCAGTCCCCCATAATCCCCCCCAGTCCCTCCCAGTCCCCCCAGTTCCCTCCCAGTCCCCCCCAGTCCCCCCCAATTCCCTCCCAGTTCCCCCCAGTGCCCCCAGTTCCCCCCCAGTCCATTCCCAGTCCCCCATAATCCCCCCCAGTTCCCCCCAGTGCCCCCAGCCCCACCGGAAGTAGATCGGGGGTGTCTCCGTTTGGGGGTCCCACTCCGGGGGCGGCTCCGGCCGGGGGGGGTCCCCGACCCCGGGGGGGCCTGCAGGAGGAGGGGGGGAGGGGAACAGTGAGGGGACCCCCAAAGCCGGGAGCCCCTCCCCCCCAGCCCCTCCCCCCCCAGGGCCCTCCCCCAGCCCAGCCCCTCCCCCCCGGCCGCGGTACCGGGCGGGGGTCCCGGGGGGGGTCCCGGGGGGGGGCTCAGGTGGGCGAGGAAGGCGCCGGCGAAATCCCTGAGGAAGATCAGCGCGTCCTGGGGGGAGGGACAGCGTGAGACCCCCAAAACACCCCAAAAACACCCCGAGACCCCAAAACACTCCAACAACACCCCAAAAACACCACAGAGACCCCAAAACACCCCAAAACCACCCCAGAACACCCCAAAAACATCCTGAAAACACCCCAAAACACCCAGAGACCCCAAAACACCCCAAAACCACCCCAGGACACCCCAAAAACACCCTGAAAACACCCCAAAACACCCAGAGACCCCAAAACACCCCAAAACCACCCCAGGACACCCCAAAAACACCCTGAAAACACCCCAAAACCACACAGAGAGCCCAAAAACACCTCAGAGACCCCCAAAACACCCCAAAAACACCTCAGAGACCCCCCAAAGACCCCCGGTAAAACACCCCCGAGACCCCCACCCCCCCGAATACCCCAAAACCAGCCCCCGACCTCCCCGAGGACCCCCCCAAACCACCCCGAAGACCCCGGACCCCCTCGCCACGCCCCCCCAGCCCCCAGCCCACCTGGTCGACGTGCAGGCGCAGCGGGGTCAGCGTCACCCTGAGGCAGCACTCGGGGACCCCCCCGGGGGGGGGCGGCTGCGGCAGCACCCGCAGGGCCTTGAGGCAGAGCTGGGGGGCAGGAATTGGGGGGCAGGAATTGGGGGCAGGAATGGGGGGCAGGGATTGGGGGGAGGAATTGGGGGCAGGAATTGGGGGGAGGAATTGGGGGCAGGAATTGGGGGGAGGAATTGGGGAAAGGAATTGGGGGGAGGAATTGGGGAAAGGAATTGGGGGCAGGAATGGGGGGCAGGGATTGGGGGCAGGAATTGGGGGGCAGGAATGGGGGGCAGGGATTGGGGGGCAGGAATTGGGGGGCAGGATTGGGGGGCAGGAATTGGGGGGCAGGAATGGGGGGCAGGAATGGGGGGCAGGAATTGGGGGGAGGAATTGGGGAAAGGAATTGGGGGCAGGAATTGGGGGGAGGAATGGGGGGCAGGAATTGGGGGGCAGGAATGGGGGGCAGGAATGGGGGGCAGGGAGGGGAGTCAGGAAAGGGGGGGGTCAGTTTTGGGGTGGTTTGGGTTGGGGGGAAGATTTGGGGTCTCGGATTTGGGGTCTCGGATTTGGGGTCTCAGATTTGGGGTTCCATCCCAGGGTCTCATCCCGGGATCCCACATTTGGGGTCAGATTTGGGGGTCTCAGATCTGTGGGGTCCCAGCCTCGGGTACCAGCCCCGGTCCCGGGCCCGGCTGAGGTTTGGGGGTCCCGGTCCGGGCCCGGCTGAGGTTTGGGGGTCCCGTTCCCAGTCCCACCCCTGGGCCCGGCTGAGGTTGGAGGTCCCACCCCCGGGCCCGGCTGAGTTTGGGGGTCCCGGCCTGGCTGAGGTTCGGGGGTCCCAGGCCCGGCTGAGGTTTGGGGGTCCCAGCCTGGCTGAGGTTTGGGGGTCCCGTTCCCCGTCCCACCCCCGGGCCCGGCTGAGTTTGGGGGTCCCAGCCTGGCTGAGGTTCGGGGGTCCCGTTCCCAGTCCCACCCCTGGGCCCGGCTGAGGTTTGGGGGTCCCGGCCCGGCTGAGGTTTGGGGGTCCCGTTCCCAGTCCCACCCCTGGGCCCGGCTGAGGTTTGTGGGTCCCACCCTTGGGCCCGGCTGAGGTTTGGGGGTCCCACCCCCGGGCCCGGCTGAGGTTCGGGGGTCCGGGCCCGGCTGAGTTTTGTGGGTCCCACCCTTGGGCCCGGCTGAGGTTTGGGGGTCCCACCCCCGGGCCCGGCTGAGGTTCGGGGGTCCGGGCCCGGCTGAGTTTGGGGGTCCCAGGCCCGGCTGAGGTTTGGGGGTCCCACCCCCGGGCCCGGCTGAGTTTGGGGGTCCCAGGCCCGGCTGAGGTTTGGGGGTCCCACCCCCGGGCCCAGCTGAGGTTTGGGGGTCCCGGCCTGGCTGAGTTTGGGGGTCCCGGCCCGGCTGAGTTTGGGGGTCCTGGCCCGGCTGAGGTTTGGGGGTCCCACCCCCGGGCCCGGCTGAGTTTGGGGGTCCCGGCCCGGCTGAGTTTGGGGGTCCCGGCCCGGCTGAGGTTTGGGGGTCCCGCTCCCGGGCCCGGCTGAGTTTGGGGGTCCCGTTCCCCGTCCCACCCCCGGGCCCGGCTGAGGTGGGGGTCCCGGCCCGGCTGAGTTTGGGGGTCCCGGCCCGGCTGAGGTGGGGGTCCCGCTCCCGTACCGTGGGGGGCCGCGGGCCGGGCGCGGCGCGGGGGTGCCGGCTCAGGAACGGGGGCGCGCCGGGGCCGCCCAGGCGGTCGCGCAGCTCCAGCTCCGGCACCAGCAGCACCAGGCGGGAGGTGGGCGCCTCCCCCGCGCCCCCCGCGCGCCCCCCGGGCTCGGCCGCGTACGTCTCGTGCTGCAGGCACACCTGGGGGCACGGGGCGCTGGGGGCACGCGCGCCCCGAAATCCCCCCGTCGAGTCCCAAACCCCCCATAAACACACCCCAAAATCCCCCCGTAGAGTCCCAAAATCCCCCCAATGCACCCCAAAATCCCCCCAATGCACCCCAAAACCCTCCCTTAGAGCCCCAAAACCCCCCATAAACACACCCCAAAATCCCCCCAACGCACCCCAAAATCCTCCCTTAGAGCCCCAAAACCCCCCATAAACACACCCCAAAGTCCCCCCCCCTGTAGAGTCCCAAAACCCCCCCCGAGACCCCGTCAGACCCTCCCAGCCTCACCTTGCCCAGGTGTGCCCAGGTGCCCCCGGCCCCTCACCTTGCCCAGGTGCCCCCAGGTGCCCCCAGCCCCTCACCTTGCCCAGGTGTACCCAGGTGCCCCCAGCCCCTCACCTTGCCCAGGTGCCCCCAGCCCCTCACCTTGCCCAGGTGTGCCCAGGTGCCCCCAGGTGCCCCCGGCCCCTCACCTCGCCCAGGTGCCCCCAGCCCCTCACCTTGCCCAGGTGCCCCCAGGTGCCCCCAGCCCCTCACCTTGCCCAGGTGCCCCCAGGTGCCCCCGGCCCCTCACCTTGCCCAGGTGTGCCCAGGTGTGCCCAGGTGTGCCCAGGTGCCCCCAGCCCCTCACCTTGCCCAGGTGCCCCCAGCCCGTCACCTTGCCCAGGTGTGCCCAGGTGCCCCCAGCCCCTCACCTTGCCCAGGTGCCCCCAGCCCCTCACCTTGCCCAGGTGCCCCCAGCCCCTCACCTTGCCCAGGTGCAGCTCCATCAGCTGGTCCGGGACCCTCCCGGGGCCCCCCCGGCAGCGCCACCGCGGGGGGGCGGGGCCAGCGCTGCGGGGGCGGGGCCTGCGGGGCGGGGTCAGCGCGGCCACGCCCACTGCCGGCCACGCCCACTGCCCGGCCACGCCCACTGCCCGGCCACGCCCACTGCCCGGCCACGCCCACTGCCCGGCCACGCCCACCTGAGCCCCTCCCCACCCATGGGTGTGTCCCACCCCAGGTGTGTCCCCACCCCACCCCTGGCTGTGTCCCCCCAGGTATCCCCTCCCCTCCCCAGGTGTGTCCCCTCCCCTCCCCTCCCCTCCCCTCCCCTCCCCTCCCCAGGTGTGTCCCCTCCCCTGCCCTCCCCTCCCCTCCCCTCCCCTCCCCAGGTGTGTCCCGGCCTCACCTGGGCGGGGCGGGGCCGAAGTCGCGCCCCCCGCAGAGCGCCCAGGTGAGGCTGAGGTCGCGCAGGACGAGGCGGGCGCGGGGCGGGGGCAGCCCCGGGGGGGGGCGCAGCCGGTCCCGCTCCCCCCGCGGGGCCCCGAAATGGCCGGGCCGGAGGCGCAGCGGCCCCGGGGCCAGCCAGCGCAGCCGGGGCGCGGCCTGGGGACCCCGAAACGTCACCCGGGACCCCCAGTGTCACCCACAGACACCCGTGTCACCCACAGACACACCCGTGTCACCCACTGACACCCGTGTCACCCACTGACACCCCAATGTCACCCACAGACACCCCAGTGTCACCCACAGACACCCCAATGTCACCCACTGACACCCCAGTGTCACCCGGGGCCAGCCAGCGAAGCCGGGGCGCGGACTGGGGACCCCGAAACATCACCCGGGACCCCCAGTGTCACCCACAGACACCCGTGTCACCCACTGACACCCCAATGTCACCCACTGACACCCGTGTCACCCACAGACACCCCAGTGTCACCCGGGGCCAGCCAGCGCAGCCGGGGCGCGGCCTGGGGGGCAAACGTCAGCTGGGACCCCCAAATATCACCCACAGACACCCCAAAGTCACCTGAGACCCCCCAGACTCCACCCAGGACCCCCCAGGACCCCCCACTCACCATCTCGGGGGTCTCGGGGGCCTCGAGCACGCAGAACCCCTCGGGGTCGGGGTCGGGGTCGGGGTCAGGGTCAGGGTCGGGGTTGGGGTCCAGGTCGGGGTCGCCCCCCTGGGGGGGCTCAGGGGGGGCCCGGGCGGAGCCCCCCCCCTCCCCCGGGAACAGGTACAGGGACACGGGGGGGGCCGGGGGGGGCGGGGCCTGGGCTGGGGGCAGAGGGGGGGTCAGAGCCCCCCCGACCCCAAAGAGCCCCCCCGGACCCCACAGAGCCCCCCCGACCCCACAGAGCCCCCCCGGACCCCACAGAGCCCCCCCGACCCCACAGAGCCCCCCCGACCCCACAGAGCCCCCCCGGACCCCACAGAGCCCCCCCGACCCCACAGAGCCCCCCCGGACCCCACAGAGCCCCCCCGACCCCACAGAGCCCCCCCGACCCCACAGAGCCCCCCCGGACCCCACAGAGCCCCCCCGGACCCCAAAGAGCCCCCCCGGACCCCAAAAAAAACCCCCGACCCCAAAGAGCCCCCCTCGACCTCAAAGAGCCCCCCCAGACCCCCCCTCTACACCCCAAGACCCCACAGAGCCCCCCCAGACCCCAAAGAACCCCCCCGGACCCCAAAGAGCCCCCCCAGACCCTGAACCCCCTCCCAAGCCCAAAACGCCCCCCCAGGCCCTGCCCCACCCCCCAAAATCCCCCCCTCACCGGGGGTCCGGGGGTCCCCGGGGGGGGTCCCGGGGGGGTCCCTCAGGGCGTCCGTCAGGTCCTGCTGGTTGATGGGGGCGGCCTGGGGGGGGCAGCGATTTGGGGGGGCACCGGGGGTCCCCATCTGCCCCCAGCCCCATTTGGAGTCCCTTTCAACCCCCCAGCCCCATTTCCCCCCCCAGCCCCATTTCCCCCAGCCCCATTTCCCCCCAGCCCCATTTTTCTCCCCCAGCCCCATTTCCCCCCCCAGCCCCATTTCCCCCAGCCCCATTTCCCCCAGCCCCATTTTAACCCCCCCAGCCCCATTTCCCCCCCCAGCCCCATTTTAACCCCCCCAGCCCCATTTCCCCCCCCAGCCCCATTTTAACCCCCCCAGCCCCATTTGCCCCCCCAGCCCCATTTCCCCCAGCCCCATTTTAACCCCCCCAGCCCCATTTTTCTCCCCCAGCCCCATTTCCCCCAGCCCCATTTCCCCCAGCCCCATTTTAACCCCCCCAGCCCCATTTTAACGCCCCCAGCCCCATTTTAACCCCCCCAGCCCCATTTTCCCCCCCAGCCCCATTTCCCCCAGCCCCATTTCCCCCAGCCCCATTTTAACCCCCCCAGCCCCATTTCCCCCCCAGCCCCATTTTCCCCCCCAGCCCCATTTCCCCCAGCCCCATTTTAACGCCCCCAGCCCCATTTCCCCCCCCAGCCCCATTTCCCCCAGCCCCATTTCCCCCAGCCCCATTTCCCCCCCAGCCCCATTTTAACCCCCCCAGCCCCATTTCTGCCCCCAGCCCCATTTTAACCCCCCCAGCCCCATTTTCCCCCCCCAGCCCCATTTCCCCCAGCCCCATTTCCCCCCAGCCCCATTTTAACCCCCCCAGCCCCATTTTCCCCCCCCAGCCCCATTTCCCCCCAGCCCCATTTCCCCCCCAGCCCCATTTCCCCCCAGCCCCATTTCCCCCCCCAGCCCCATTTCCCCCAGCCCCATTTTAACCCCCCCAGCCCCATTTTAACCTCCCCAGCCCCATTCCCCCCCAGCCCCATTTTAACCCCCCCAGCCCCATTTTTCTCCCCCAGCCCCACCTGCTCTCCCCCCGGGGGGGGCTCTCCCGGTCCCGGGGGTCTCTCCGGCGGCGCCCCCGGGGCGGGGCCGGGCCGGGGCCCGGGCGGGGGTCCCGGGGGGGGTCCCGGGGGGGTCCCCAGGTGCTGCAGCAGCCGGGCCAGGGCGGCGGCGCTGTCGGCGCAGGTGCGGCCCCGCAGCCGGGCGGGCGCCACCAGCAGCTCCTCGGGGGGGCCCTGCGGGTGGGGGGGGGGGCTGAGACCCCCGAGCCCCCCCGAGCCCCCCCGAGCCCCCCCAAACCCTCCCGCTCCCCCCGCCCCTCCCTGAACCCCCAAAACGCCCCCAAAGCCCCCCCAGCCCCAGCGGCTGCTGAGGGCGGAGGGGGGCACCCCAAATCCCAGCGGCCCCCCAAACCCCCCCAGCCCCCCCAGCCCCCCAAAGCCCCCCCAAAGCCCCCGGCCCCACTCACCGCCCCCCCCTCGCCGTCCTCCCCCCGCCGGGGGCTCAGGAGCAGCTCCAGGAAATCGATGTCGAGCACGGACACGAAATCTGGGGGGGCCGGGGGACCCCGGTGACCCCGGTGACCCCGGGGTGACCCCAGGGTGACCCCAGGGTGACCCCCCAGATCCGGACTGGGGTCCCCATTTAGGGGTCCCCATTTCAGGGGTCTCATTCTGGGGGGTCCCATTTCGGGGGTGTCACTTGGGGTCCCCTTTTGGGGTCCCATTTTGGGGGTCCCATTTCAGAGATCTCATTTGGGGTGTCATTTTGGGCTCCCATTTTGGGCAGGGTCCCATTCTGGGGTCCCCATTTCAGGGGTTCTGTTTGGGGGTCCCATTTCTGGGGTCCATTTTGGGGGGTCCCATTTCGGGGGTTCTGTTTGGGGGTTCTGTTTGGGGGTCCCATTTCAGGGGTCCCATTTCGGGGTCCCATTTTGGGGGGTCCCATTTTGGGGGTCCATTTCAGGGGTCCCATTTCGGGGGTCCCATTTCGGGGGTCCATTTTGGGGGGTCCCATTTTGGGGGTCCCGTTACCCCTCTGCAGCTCCAGCGCCGCCTCCCCGCAGCGCTCGCTCAGGAACACGGAGCCGTCGTCCACCAGCAGCCTGGGGGGGTGGGGGTCAGCACCCCAAAAACCCCAAAACCCCCCAAAAAACCCCCAAAAACACCCCTGGGATCACCAAAACCCCCAAAACCACCGCTGGGATCACCAAAACACCCCAAAAAAACCCCAAAAACACCCCTGGGATCACCAAAACCCCCAAAACCACCGCTGGGATCACCAAAACCCCCCAAAAAAACCCCAAAAACACCCCTGGGATCACCAAAACCCCCAAAACCACCGCTGGGATCACCAAAACCCCCAAAAAAACCCCAAAAACCCCCCTGGGATCACCAAAACCCCCCAAAAACACCCCTGGGATCACCAAAACCCCCAAAACCACCGCTGGGATCACCAAAACCCCCCAAAAAACCCCCAAAAACACCCCTGGGATCACCAAAACCCCCAAAAACACTGCTGGGATCACCAAAACCCCCCAAAAAACCCCCAAAAACACCCCTGGGATCACCAAAACCCCCAAAAACACTGCTGGGATCACCAAAACCCCCCAAAAAACCCCCAAAAACACCCCTGGGATCACCAAAACCCCCCTGGACCCCTAAAAGCCTCCCCCGGACCCCCCAAAAGCCCCCCAAAACCACCCTCGTGATCCCCAAAAACCTCCCTGCACCCCCAAATAACCCCCCCACGACCCCCAAATAACGCCCCCAGGACCCCCAAACCCCCCCGGGACCTCCCCCAAAAACCCCAAGACCCCCGAGAGCCCCAAAATCCTCTCAGTGCCTCCCCCAGTCCCAAAACACTCCTGGGAAACCTCCCAAAGCCGCCCCGGGGACCCCAAAACGCGCCCGGGGCCCCCCCAGACCCCCGGGGCCCCCCCAGACCCCCGGGGCCCCCCCAGACCCACCGGAGGGCGGCCGGGGGGGGCTCGGGGCCGCTGCCCCAGGTCAGGCTCAGCATCTCGGCCGTCAGCAGCACCCGCAGGGGCAGCGGCGGCCTGGGCGCCCCGAAACGGTCACCCCAAAAACGGGGCACCCCAAAACGGTCACCCCAAAACGGGTCACCCCAAAGGATGAGGGACTCCCTTCCCCCCTCCCCAAACACCCAAACTGGGGTCAGCCCATCCCTCCCCGAAACCCCCCCAGTTTTGGGATCACCCCCCCTCTCAGAACCCCGGTTTTGGGGTCACCCCCCCATTTTGGGGTCACCTCCCTCCCAGGATCCCCGTTTCGGGGTCACCCCCCCTTCTCCGGGGATCCCTATTTTGGCCTCCCCTGTTCTTGGGGTGCCCCCCCGTTTTTGGGGTCCCTGCCCTGTTTTTGGGTGCCCTCCCCCCATTTTTGGGGTGTCCCCCCTGTTTTTGGGTGCCCCCCAGTTTTTGGGGTGCCCCTCCCTTTTTTGGGCTGCCCCCCCCATTTTTAGGGTCCCTCCCCCGTTTTTGGGGTGCCTCCAGCCCCATTTTTGGGTGCCCCCCCGTTTTTGGGGTGCCCCCCCCGTTTTTTGCATTGCTCCCCCATTTCTGGGGTGCCCCCAGCCCCATTTTTGGGTGCCCCCCCGTTTTTGGGGTGCCCCCAGCCCCATTTTTAGGGTCCCTCCCCCGTTTCTGGGGCCCCCCGCCCCGTTTTTGGGGTCCCACCTGTAGTCGAGGCCGCAGCGCTGCAGGTGCAGGTGCAGCTGGGTCAGGGGGGTGGGGGCCGTGTACCCCAAAACCGGCTCGTCCTCCAGGGCCAGCAGGGCCAGCAGCTGCGGGACCCCAAAAGTCACCCCAAGAACCGTGGGGGGAAAAAGGAAAGAGTCAAAAACGGGGAATTCCCAAAATCCCTCCCAAAAACAGGAACGAACTGAGGCGTAAAACCACAAAACCCCAAAAAGAAACAAAAATGGGAAATTTTCAAAATCCCTCCCAAAAACGGGAACGAACTGAGGCGTAAAACCACAAAACCCCAAAAAGAAACAAAAATGGGAAATTTTCAAAAGCTTTCCCAAAATGGGAATGAACAAAAGAACTCTAAAAGCACAAACCCTCAGAAAAAAATAAAACAAAATAAAATGAAATGAAATGAAATGAAATGAAATAAAATAAAATAAAATAAAATAAAATAAAATAAAATAAAATATAAAATAAAAACTAAAACCAGGAAATCCCCCGAGAGAAAGCCCAACCACCCCAAAAGGGGCTGGGACCCCCCAGAAGGCACCGGGACCCCCCGAAGGCGCCGGGACCCCCCAAACAGGGCCGGGACCCCCCGAAGGCGCCGGGACCCCCCCGAAGGCGCCGGGACCCCCGGCCCGTCGGGGTCTCTCACCTGGCTGTACCAGGGGGTGCAGGGGGGGTCGGGGCGGTGCCGCAGCATCACCCCCTCGAGGGCCACGGCCACCTCCAGCTCCTGGGGACGCCAGGGGGACATTGGGGGGGACGCCGGGGGTGTCCCCAGCCCCCCGGTGTCCCCAAAGTCCCCCCACGTCCCCTCAGCCCCCCCGTCCCCAATCCCTGTCCCCGTCCCCACCTCGGTGTCCCCCTGTCCCCCATCCCCAATTCCTGGTCCCATGTCCTCACCTTGGTGTCCCCTGTCCCCTCGTCCCTGTCCTGTGACCCCCACTACTGTCCTTGTCCCCACCTTGATGTCCCCGTGTCCCTGTCCCCTGTCCTGTCCCCGTCCCCGTGCCCACCTTGGTGTCCCCAATCCCCGTCCCCAATCCCTGTCCCCGTGTCCCCCCTTTGTCCCCCATGTCCCCAATCCCCGTCCCCCCTTTGCTGTCCCCATCCCCACTTTGGTGTCCCTATCCCCAATCCCTGTCCCCCTGTCCCCCCTTTGTCCCCTGTGTCCCCCCTTTGTCCCCGTGCCCACCTTGGTGTCCTCCCTTTGTCCCCCGTGTCCCCCCCTGTCCCTGTCCCCCCTTGGTGTCCCCGTGCCCACCTTGGTGTCCCCTGTCCCTGTCCCTGTCCCCCCTTTGTCCCCCGTGTCCCCCCTTGTCCCCGTGCCCACCTTGGTGTCCCCAATCCCCATCCCCAATCCCTGTCCCCCGTGTCCCCCCTTTGTCCCCCATGTCCCCTTGGTGTCCCCGTGCCCACCTTGGTGTCCCCTGTCCCCGTGTCCCCCCTTTGTCCCCGTGCCCACCTTGGTGTCCCCAATCCCTGTCCCTGTCCCCCCTTTGTCCCCCGTGTCCCCCCGTCCCCGTGCCCACCTTGGTGTCCCCGTGCCCACCTTGGTGTCCCCGCGGGGTCCCAGCCGGGTGCCCAGGGCCATCGCCAACATCCGGGGTGGGGGGGGGACCCCGGGGGGGGGCGCGGGCTCCTCCCAGGGCACCAGGGTGGGCAGCGGGGGGGGGCGCGGCCCCTCCCCCCCCTCGGGCACCGGGCCTGGGGGGCACGGGGGGAGGGGCTGGGGCCCGACACGGCACCCCAGAAACGGGGACACCCCCAAAAACCGGGACACCCCCCCAGAAACGGGGACACCCCCCCCAGAAACTGGGGATCCCCCCAGAAACCGGGACACCCCCCCAGAAACTGGGGATCCCCCCAGAAACGGGGACACCCCCAAAAACCGGGACACCCCCCCAGAAACGGGGACACCCCCCCCAGAAACTGGGGATCCCCCCAGAAACCGGGACACCCCCCCAGAAACTGGGGATCCCCCCAGAAACGGGGACACCCCCAAAAACCGGGACACCCCCCCAGAAACTGGGGATCCCCCCAGAAAACGGGGATCCCCCCAAAAACCGGGACACCCCTCAGAAACGGGGACACCCCCAAAAACCAGGACACCCCCCCAGAAACGGGGACACCCCCAAAAACCAGGACACCCCCCCAGAAACCGGGACACCCCCCCAGAAACTGGGGATCCCCCCAGAAACGGGGACACCCCCAAAAACCAGGACACCCCCCAGAAACGGGGATCCCCCCAGAAACGGGGACACCCCCTTCCACCCCGTTATTGGGAAGTTTTCGGGCAGTTTTTGGGGCAGATTTGGGGCAGTTTTGGGGCAGTTTTGGGGCAGTTTTTGGGGCAGTTTTTGGGGCAGATTTGGGAAGTTTTTGGGGCAGATTGGGGAAGTTTTGGGGCAGTTTTCGCACAGTTTTTGGGGCAGTTTTGGGGCAGTTTTTGGGGCAGTTTTTGGGGCAGTTTTGGGGCAGTTTTGGGGCAGTTTTCGCACAGTTTTTGGGGCAGTTTTGGGGCAGTTTTTGGGGCAGTTTTTGGGGCAGTTTTGGGGCAGTTTTTGGGGCAGTTTTGGGACATTTTGGGGCAGTTTTTGGGGCAGATTTGGGCAGTTTTTGGGGCAGATTGGGGAAGTTTTGGGGCAGTTTTCGCACAGTTTTTGGGGCAGTTTTAGGGCAGTTTTTGGGGCAGTTTTTGGGGCAGTTTTGGTACATTTTGGGGCAGTTTTTGGGGCAGATTTGGGCAGTTTTGGGTGTCTTAGGGCAGTGCTGGCCCCCCGTTTCGGGTACCGTGCAGCAGGACGAGGCTCCGGGCGTCGGCGCAGGCCCAGGAGCGGCCCCGGACCCCCCCCGGGCGGGGGAGGACGCAGAGCCGCCCCTCGCCCACCTCCAGCACCAGCTGCGAGCCGGGGACCCCCCCCTGGGGACACCCAAAAACGGTCACACCCTGACCCCCCCCGTGGGGACACCCCAAAAACAGTCACACCCTGACCCCCCCCCCTGGGGACACCCCAAAAACAGTCACACCCCGCCCCTCCCCACTGGGGACACCCCAAACACGGTCACACCCTGAACCCCCCCTGGGGACACTTGGGACCCCCAGGGTGACATTTGGGGACCCCATGGGGGCACTTGGGGACCCTAGGGTAGCACTGAGGACCCCAAGATGACCCTGGGGACCCCAGGGTGACATCTGGGGACCCCCGGGTGCCATTTGAGACCCCAGGGTGGCACTGGGACCCCGGGGGTGGCACTGGGACCCCAGGGGTGGCACTGGGACCCCAGGGTGACATCTGGGGACCCCTGGGTGCCATTTGAGACCCCAGGGTGGCACTGGGACCCCGGGGTGCCCCCGCCCCGTGGCCTCACCGCGGGGGGACCCTCGGCGGTGACGCGCCCCCAGGACACGGTGACCAGGACGGCGCCGCCGCTCCGGGGGGGCCCGGGGGGGTCCTGCGGGGACCCCCCGGAGCCTTCGTCCCCCTCCTCGTCCTCATCCTCATCGTCCTCGTCAGAGTCTGGGGACAACGGGGGGTCAGGGACACCCAGGGACACCCAGGGACACCCAGGGGTGCCCAGGGACAACCAGGGACACCCAGGGGCGCCCAGGGGCACCCAGGGACACCCAAAGACACCCAGGGACACCCAGGGGCGCCCAGGGGACACCCGGGGACACCCAGGGGACACCCAGAGACACCCAGGGGACACCCAGGGACAAGCAGGGGACAACCTGGGGACACCCAGGGGCACCCAGGGGCACCCAGAGACACCCAGGGGCGCCCAGGGACACCCAGGGGACACCCAGGGGCCACCCAGGGGAGACCCGGGGACACCCAGGGGAGATCCAGCGACACCCAGGGGCGCCCAGGGGCACCCAGGGGCACCCAGGGGACACCCAGGGGACACCCGGGGACACCCAGGGATACCCAGGGGAACCCAGGGGCACCCGGGGACACCCAGGGGCACCCAGGGACACCCAGGGACACCCAGGGACACCCAGGGGACACCCAGGGATACCCAGGGGACACCCAGGGATACCCAGAGACACCCGGGGACACCCAGGGACACCCAGGGACACCCAGGGGAGACCCAGCGACACCCAGGGGACACCCAGAGGCACCCAGGGGAGACCCAGCGACACCCAGGGGACACCCAGGGGCACCCAGGGGCACCCAGGGGACACCCAGGGGAGACCCAGCGACACCCAGGGGTGCCCAGGGGCACCCAGGGGACACCCAGGGACACCCATGGGCCAGCCCGGATTTTGGGGGTCCCGGGGTCTCACCTGTGCCCAGCGCCGACCTGCAGGGCCGGAAGGGGGCGGGGCCTTGAGGAGGGGCGGGGCCTCCGGAGTGGGCGGGGCCAGCCGAAGGGGCGTGGTCTCCGGAGGGGGCGGGGTCTCCGGAGGGGGCGGGGCCAGCCGGCTCCCACAGCAGGAGGTCGTTGTTGATCCTGGGGGGGGTCGGGGGGTCCAGGGGGGGTCCATGGGGCCCCTGGAGACCCCCCAGCCCCAGGTGTGTGCCCACGTGTGCCCAGGTGTGTGCCCAGGTGTGCCCACGTGTGCCCCCAGGTGTGCCCAGGTGTGCCCAGGTGTGTCCCCAGGTGTGCCCAGGTGAGTGCCCAGGTGTGCCCAGGTGTGCCCAGGTGAGTGCCCAGGTGTGCCCAGGTGTGCCCAGGTGTGCCCCCAGGTGTGTGCCCAGGTGTGCCCAGGTGTGCCCCCAGGTGTGCCCCCAGGTGTGCCCAGGTGTGCCCAGGTGTGTCCCCAGGTGTGTCCCCAGGTGTGCCCAGGTGTGCCCCCAGGTGTGCCCCCAGGTGCCCCCAGGTGTCCCCAGGTGTGCCCCCAGGTGTGTGCCCAGGTGTGCCCAGGTGTGTCCACCCCTCAACTGCGGTGGCTCAGGAGCCCCGCTTCGGTCACCTGTCCCCCCCCTGTCCCCTCCCCTCCCCTCCCTCCCCCCCTCCCCTCCCCCACCTGCTGTAGAGGCGCTGCAGGAGCCCCCCCGGGCTCAGGCTCAGCTGCGCTCGCGGCAGCGCCACCCGCAGGCTCCAGGGGGCGGCGCCCAGGGCCCCCCCCACGAACGCCCCCAGCTCCTCGGGGGTCCCGGGCAGCACCAGCTGCGGGAGGGGCGGCTGTGGGGGGCCGGGGGGACCCCGAGACCCCCCGAGACACCCCGGGGAATGGGGAACCCCCCGAGACCCCCCGAGACCGCCTGGGGAATGGGGAACCCCCCGAGACCCCCAGGGGAATGTGGGGACCATGAGACCCCCCGGGGAATGGGGAACCCCCCGAGACCCCCCGGGGAACGGGGAACCCCCCGAGACCCCCCGGGGAACGGGGAACCCCCCGAGACCCCCCGAGACCGCCCGGGGAATGGGGGGACCATGAGACCCCTCCAGGGAATGGGGAACCCCCCAAGACCCCCCAGGGAATTGGGGGACCCTGAGACCCCCCAGGGAATTGGGGAACCCCCCGAGACCCTCCAAGACGCCCCCGGGGAATTGGGAGACCCTGAGACCCCCCAGGGGAATTTGGGGAACTCCCGAGCCCCACCCCAGGGGATTTTGGGACTGCCGGGGGATTTTGGGTCCCCCCGGAGTTCGGGGTCCCCCCGGGCATTTTGTGCCCCCCGGGGATTTTGGGGTCCCCCCGGATTTCGGGGTCGCACCTCACGGCTCTCGTAGATGCTGCGCCGGGCCGAGAAGGGGCTCGGGGGGGGCGCGGGGGGGTCCCGCGGGGGGGGCGGGGCCACCGTCACCTCCAGCCTGGGGGGGGAGGGGGGTCAGCGTGGGGGGGACCCCCAAATCCCCCCCACCGACCCCTGGGGGAGCGGCACCCCCAAAAACGGACCCCGGGCACCCCCCAGGAGCCAAAAATACCCCCCAGGACCCCTCAAAACCCATCACGACCCCCCAAGAACCCCCCGGGGCTCCCAAGGACCCTTCAGGGCTCCCAACGACCCTCGAGAACACCCCCAGACCCCCCGAGCCCCCCCTAAGAACCCCCCAGGGACCCCCCAGGAACCCCCCAGGACCCTTCAGGGCTCCCAAGGACCCCCCAGGACCCCCCCAGCCCCCCCAAACCCCCCCCTGCTCACGTGGGGACGCAGCGGGTGCCCCCCGGGCCGGGCCCCGGCTCGGCGCGCAGGCAGGGCAGGGTCCCCATGTCCTCGGCCTCGTACGTCACTGGGGGCCGGGACACGGGGGTCACAGGGGTCATGGGGGTCATGGGGGGTCATGGGAGTCACGGGGGGTCACGGGGGTCATGGGGGTCACGGGGGGGCATGGGGGGTCACACGGGGGTCACGGGGGGTCATGGGGGTCACGGGGAGGTCACACGGGGGTCACGCGGGGGGTCATGGGAGGTCATGGGGGGGCATGGGGGGTCACACGGGGGTCACGGGGGGTCACACGGGGGGGTCACGGGGGGTCACAGGGGGTCATGGTGGTCACGGGGGGTCACAGGGAGGTCACAGGGAGGTCACACGGGGGTCACAGAGGGTCATTGAGGGTCACTGGGGTCACGAGGAGGTCACATGGGGGTCACTGGGAGGTCACGGGGGGTCACGGGAGGGTCACGGGGGTCACGAGGAGGGCACACGGGGCTCACGGGGGGTCACGCCCCGGCCCCTGTCCCCCGTCCCCCCCGCTCACCTTGCAGGTGCTCGCAGGCCAGGGCCCCGCCCCCCGGCCCCGCCCAGCCGCGGGGTCTCCCGAGCCGCAGCCGGAGGCTCTCGGGGCGGCGCCGGGGCGGGGGGGCGCGGGCGGGCGCGGGGCGCAGGTCGGTCAGCGGCAGCCACAGCCGCAGCTCCGCCCCCGGCGCCGCCCACCGCAGCAGCGGCCACGCCCCCCGCGCCTGGCAGAGACACGCCCACCGTCAGCCCCGCCCTCGGCCACGCCCACCCTGCAAGCCCCGCCTCTCGGCCACGCCCACCCGACAAGCCCCGCCCCTCGGCCACGCCCACCCGGTAAGCCCCGCCCCTCGGCCACGCCCACCCGACAGGCCACGCCCACTCGGTAAGCCCCGCCCCTCGGCCACGCCCATTCCCTGAGCCACACCCACTGAGCAGGCCACACCCACCAAACAGACCACACCCACTGACCAAGCCCCTCCCCTCAGCCCCTCCCCTCAGCCCCACCCATCGAAGTCCCTCCCATCCCAACCCCCACTGCCACACCCACCCAAGCCCCTCCCTCTACCCAGCCCCACCCACCTCTCCCGTGGGCGTGTCCTCTCCGGTGGGCGTGTCCTGGCCGTGGGCGTGGCCGAAGATGGCGTCGAGGGCGGGGCCGAGGCGCTCGAGCAGCCCCAGGTCCAGCTCGGCCTGGGGGGGGCTCAGCTCCACCCCCACCTCCAGCGGGGGGGCGGGGCCCTGGGGGGGAGGGGGGGATTGGGGGTCTGGGGGGGCGGGGCAGCCCCGGGGACCCCAAAACCCCGCCCCCATTCACAATGCCCCGCCCCCATTCCCAAAAACCCATTCCCAAAACCCCGCCCCATTCCCAAACCCCGCCCCCTTCCCAAACCCCGCCCCCTCCCCAAATCCTGCAGGGGGGGCAGTGGGGCCCCCCCTCCCCCACTCACCTGGGGGAGGGGCGGGGCCTCGGGGGGGGCGTGGCCGGGCGGGCCCCAGCGGAGGCGGAGCACGGGCTGGGCGGGGGCGGGGCCGGCGGCCGCGGGGGCGGGGAAGCGCAGGACCTGGGGGCGGGGCCAGCGATGGGCGGGGCGACCATGCCCAGACAGGCCCCGCCCCTCCGAGCGAGCCCCGCCCCTACAGCCACGCCCATTTCCCACCTCCTCGATGGCCACGCCCACCCCCGAGCCACGCCCACCTCGGAGCCACGCCCACCCCCGAGCCACGCCCACCCCCGAGCCACGCCCACCCCCGAGCCACGCCCACCCCCGAGCCACGCCCACCATCTCTTCTTTTTAGACCCCCACAGCCCCACCCATCTTTACCCCCGCCCTAGCCCCGCCCACCCTTAGCCCCGCCCACCTTTGGCCCCGCCCACCTCTGGCCCCGCCCACCCTTGGCACCGCCCACCTTTGTCCACACCCTTGGCCCCGCCCACCCTTGGCCCCTTCCACCCCTGGCCCCTCCCACCCTTGGCCCCTCCCACCCCTGGCACCGCCCACCCTTAGCCCCGCCCACCCTTGGCCTTGCCCACCCCTGGCCCCATCCACCCTTAGCCCCGCCCACCCTTGGCCTTGCCCACCCCTGGCCCCATCCACCCTTAGCCCCGCCCACCCTTGGCTCCGCCCACCTTTAGCTCCGCCCACCCTTGGCCCCGCCCACCCCTGGCCCCGCCCACCTTTAGCTCCTCCCACCCCTGGCCCCGCCCACCCCTGGCCCCGCCCACCCTGGCCCCGCCCACCTGCAGGCGGGGCGGCCGCGCCCCCGGCAGCTCCTCCAGCAGCTCCAGGCGGGCGAGGGACAGAGACCCCCGGGGAGCCCCCCCGGGACCCCCCGAAAACAGCCCCAGCTGCGCCCCCCCCGCGCTCAGCCTGAAAAGGGGCGGGGCAGAGAGGGGCGGGGTCAGAAAAGGGGCGGGGTCATTAAAAAGGGGCGTGGTCATTAAAGGGGGCAGGGTCATTTAAAGGGGCGTGGTCATTTAAAGGGGCTGGGTCATTAAAAATGGGCGGGGTCATTAAAAATGGGCGGGGTCATGAAAATGGACGGGGTCATTACAAAGGGGCGGGGTTAGAAAAGGGGCCATGATCATTAAAAAGGGGCGTGGTCATTGAAAGGGGTGTGGTCATTAAAAGGGGCGTGGTCATTAAAGGGGGCATGGTCATTAAAGGGGGCAGGGTCATTAAAGGGGGCAGGGTCATTTAAAGGGGCGGGGTCAGCAAACGGGGGGGGGGGACGTGGGGGGGGCGGGGCCGTACCTGAGGTGGGGGAAGGGCAGGGCGTGGTCCCAGGCCGGGTGGGCGTGGCCGCCGCAGAGCTCCGCCCACAGGCGCTGGTGGGCGGGGCTGGGGGCCCCGCCCTGCTCGGGCAGGACGGCCGTGACGGAGCCCAGGGTCACCTGCAGCCGCAGCCCCCCCCTCGGCACGGGGGGACCCCGGCCTGGCGCCGCGTCAGGGACCCCCCGGACACCCCCAGAAACCCGGGGAGCCCCGGGACACCCCCAGGGACACCCACAGAGACCCCCAGACACCCCCAGGGACACCCCCGAACCCCCGGGGACCCGCCCAGACACCCCCGAAACCCCGGGGAGCCCCGGGACACCCCCAGGGACACCCCCAGGGACACCCACAGAGACCCCCGGACACCCCCAGGGACACCCCCGAACCCCCGGGGACCTCCCCAGGGACCCCACCAGGGACCCCCGGACACATCCAAACCCCCAGGACACCCACAAACCCCTGGGGACCCACCCAAGGACCCTGGTACACCCCCAAACCTCCGGGGACCCCCGGGACACCCCTGAACCCCCAGGGACCTCCCCAGGGACCCCACCAGGGACACCCCCGAACCTCCAGGGACCCCCAGGACACCCACAGGGACACCCACAGAGACCCCCGGACACCCCCAAACCCCCAGGGACCCACCCAGGGACCCCCAGACACATACAAATCCCTGGGGACACCCCCCAGTGACCCCCCCAGGGACCCACCCAGGGACCCCGGGACACTCCCGAACACCTTGGGACCCACCCAGGGACCCCCCCCGGGACACCTCCAAACCCCCAGGGACACCCACAAACCCCCGGGGACCCACCAGGACCCCCTGGACCCCTGAGACCCCCCTGGGACCCCCCCAGGACCCCCCCAGGGACCCCCGGACCCATCCAAACCCCCAGGACACCCCCAAACCCCCAGGGACCCACCCAGGGACCCCTGGGACACCCCCAAACCCCTGGGAACACCCCCGAGACCCCCCCAGGGACCCCCCCAGGGACCCCCCCAGGGACCCCAGACTCACCTGGGGGGGCGCAGCTGTGGGGGGAGGGGCGGCGGCGCCGGGGGCTGCCCTGCTGGGGTGGGGGGAGGGGTCAAACCAAGAGATTCCCCCCACAAAAATCAGCCCCCCATCCCCTTTCAGGACCCCCCGCTGAACCCCCCAAAATCCCCCCCCAGGCCCAGTGACCCCCCCCCAAAACCCCCCCAGAAAAAACCCAGGGGATTTTATCCCTCAGGACCCCAAAAAGCCCCAAATTCCCCCCAAATCCCCCCAAATCCCCCTAGACCCCCCCACTCACCGCAGGGCTGGGGGAGGGGCTGGCCCCGGGGGGGGTCGTGCTCTCGTCCCCCCCCAGGGACCCCGTCATGGAGTAGAACATCTCTGGGGGGGAGAGGAGGTGAGGACCCCCAAAAACCCCAAAATCCCCCTCAGAGCCCCCCAGACACCCGAAATCCCCACCCAGCCCCCCCAAAACCCCCTCTGGACCCCCAAAACCCCCCCCGAGCCCCCCCAACCACTGCCCTGAGCCCCCCCAGACCCCAAAATCCACCCCAGAGCCCCCCGGCTCCCCCAGCCCCCCAAAATCCACACCTGAGCCCCCCAAAATCCACCCCAGAGCCCCCCCGGCTCCCCCAGCCCCCCAAAATCCACACCTGAGCCCCCCAAAATCCACCCCGGAGCCCCCCCAACCCCTCCAGGCCCCCCAAAATCCGCCCCAAAGTCCTCCAGACCCCCCCAGCCCCCCAAAATCCACCCCTCAGCCCCCCCAGCCCCCCAAAATTCCCCTCAGAGCCCCCCACAATGCACCCCAGCCCCTCCCCCCTCACCGCCGTCGGGGTCCCCCCCGGGGGGGCTCGGGGGGTCGCGCCCCCCCCGCAGCCCCCGGCTCAGCTCCCGCTCGATCAGCGCCAGGTCCTGGGGGCCCAGGGGGCGGCTGCGGCCCCCCGGGGGGGGATCTGGGGGGCAGAGCCCGAAATCAGACCAAAAACGGCCCAAAATGACACCCGCCACCCCAAAATAACACCCCAAAACACCCCAAAATACACCAAAATACACCAAAACACACCAAAACACCCCAGAATACCCCAGAATAACACACAGCGCCAGGTCCTGGGGGCCCAGGGGGCGGCTGCGGCCCCCTGGGGGGGGATTTGGGGGGCAGAGCCCGAAATCAGCCCAAAAACGGCCCAAAAATGGCCCAAAATGACACCCACCGCCCCAAAATACCCCAAAACATCCCAAAATACACCAAAATACCCCAGAATACCCCAGAATAAGGCACAGCGCCAGGTCCTGGGGGCCCAGGGGGCAGCTGCGTACCCCTGGGGGGGGATCTGGGGGGCAGAGCCCAAAATCAGACCAAAAACGGCCCAAAATTACACCCACCACCCCAAAATACCCCAAAACATCCCAAAATACCCAAAAATACCCCCAAATACCCCAGAATACCCCAGAATAAGGCACAGCGCCAGGTCCTGGGGGCCCAGGGGGCTGGGGGGGCACAGACTAAATCAGCCCAAAATAACACACAGCACCCCAAAAATACCCCAAAATAACACAGAGCATCCCAAAACATCCCAAAATAACTCCAAGCCCCCCCAAACCCGCCCCCAAAATACCCCACGGCGCCCCAGAGGATTCAGGGGGTCAGGGAGACCCCCAAGGCCCCACGAGGGACCCCCAACCTCCTCCAGCCGCTCCCCCCCGGGTTTGGGGTCCCCCTGGTTTCGGGGTGCCGGGGGGGGGTCTCACCGGGGGGGTCCAGGGCCCCCAGCAGCCCCCGCAGGACCCCCAGCAGGGGCGGGGGCAGCAGCAGGTGCAGGGACCCCGCGCTCCCCTCCAGCTCCACCTGGGGACGGGACGGTCAGACCCCGGAAACGGCCCAGAAACAGCCCAAAAACAGCCCAAAAACCCCAAAACCACCCCAAAAACCCCGAAACGGGACCCCAAAAACCCCAAAACCACCCCAAAAACCCCGAAACGGGACCCCAGAAACAGCCCAGAAACAGCCCAAAAACAGCCCAAAAACCCCAAAACCACCCCAAAAACCCTGAAACAAGCCCCCAAAAACCCCAAAACCACCCCAAAAACCCCGAAACGGGACCCCAAAAACCCCAAAACTACTGCAAAAACCCCGAAACGAGCCCCCAAAAACCCCAAAACCACTGCAAAAACCCCGAAACGGGACCCCAAAAACCCCAAAACCACCCCAAAAACCCCGAAACGGGACCCCAAAAACCCCAAAACCACCCCAAAAACTCCGAAACGAGACCCCAGAAACAGCCCAAAAACAAGATCCCAAAACCACCCCAAAACCACCCCAAAAACCCCAAAACGAGACCCCAAAAACCCCGAAACGAGACCCCAGAAAAAGCCCAAAAACAGCCCAAAAATGAGACCCCAAAAACCCCAAAACCACCCCAAAAACCCCGAAACGAGACCCCAAAAACCCCAAAACGAGACCCCAGAAACAGCCCAAAAACAGCCCAAAAACGAGACCCCAAAAACCCCGAAACGGGACCCCATCCTCCCAATGCCCCCCGGTATCCCCAGTATCCCTTCCCAGTCCCCCCAATATCTCCCCCCAGTCCCCCCAGTCCCTCCCAGTCCCCCCCAGTCCCCCCAGTATCTCCCCCCAGTCCCCCCAGTCCCCCCAGTATCTCCCCCCAGTCCCCCCAGTCCCCCCAGTCCCCCCAGTCCCACCGCCGGCCCCGCCGCTCTCTCGCTCTGCCTCAGGCGCAGCCGCAGCTCCGCAGGGCCCGGGAGCAGCGCCCCCAGCAGGGCGGCGGGGGAACTGCAGGGCTGGGGACAGAGAGGGGACACGCGTGGGACACGGGTGGGACACGGGTGGGACACGGGTGGGACACGGACACGCACACGCAGGTGGCACAGGTGGCACACAGAGGTGGCACAGGTGGCACAGGTGGCACAGGTGCCACGGGTGCCACGTACCTGTGCCCCAGGTGGGGCCGGCTCCGCCCACAGCAGCCGCAGGTCCTGCAGCCGCAGCCGCTTCTGCAGCACGGGGGGGGCGCCGGGACCCTCCCCCACGTCCTCGTACTCCACCCTGGGGACAGCCACAGCTGAGACACCTGGGCACACCTGGGACACACCTGGGGCACACCTGGGACACACCTAGGCACACCTGGGCACACATGGGACACCTGGGACACACCTGGGCACACCTGGGACACACCTGGGCACCCCCAGTCCCTCCCCCGGGCACACCTGGGCACACCTGGGACACACCCGGGACACACCTGGGACACACCTGGGCACGCCTGGGACACACCTGGGCACACCTGGGACACCTGGGACACACCTGGGCACACCTGGGACACACCCGGGCACACCCGGGCACACCTGGGCACACCCGGGCACACCTGGGACACACCTGGGACACACCTGGGACACACCCGGGCACACCTGGGACACACCTGGGACACACCTGGGACACACCCGGGCACACCTGGGACACACCTGGGCACATCTGGGACACACCTGGGCACACCCAGCCCCTCCACCGGGCACACCTGGGACACACCTGGGCACACCTGGGCACGCCTGGGCACATCTGGGACACACCTGGGCACACCCAGCCCCTCACCCGGGCACACCTGGGACACACCTGGGCACGCCCAGCCCCTCACCTGGGCAGGTGCAGCTCCAGGGCCGCCCCCGGGCCCCCCCCGGGCTGCGGGGGCAGCTCCAGGCGCAGCTCGGTGTCCTCCAGCTGCACCTGCAGCCGCCGCAGCACTGCGGGGACAGACGGACACGGGGACAGACATGGGGACAGACAGACATGGGGACAGACCAGGGGGACAGGCAGGGACAGACGGACACGGGGACAGACGGGGGGACGGGAGACAGGGACAGAGGGACATGGGACAGGGGGAACATTGGGGAGAGGGCGGTCAGTGGGGACAGTGGGGGCCGTCTGTCCCCCTGTCCGTCCCTCTGTCCCTGTCCCTCCGTCTGTCCCCCTGTCCGTCCCTCTGTCCCCATCCCCCCTCTGTCTCCCTGTCCCTCCATCTCTCTGTCTGTCCCCCTGTCCGTCCGTACCTGCCTCGATGCCCGTGGCCAGCTCCCCCCGCCCCTGTCTGTCAGTCTGTGTGTCCCCCTGTCCGTCTGTCCGTCCGTACCTGCCTCGATGCCCGTGGCCAGCGCCTCCAGCCCCTCCAGCGGCTCCTCCTGGGGGGGGTCCTGGCCCTGCTCTGACCCCCCCGGGGGGGGCGACCCCGGCCCCGGCGACCCCGGCGGGCCTGGGGGGGCACGGGGGGGTCAGGGTGACACTGGCTGGATCAGGGGGTTGTCCCAGGTGGGTCAGGGGGTTGTCCCGGGTGGGTCAGGGGGGTGTCCCGGGGATCCCGGGGGTCCCGGGGGTTGTCCCGGGGGTCCCGGGGGTCCCGGGGGGGTCCCGGGGGGTCCCGGGTGGGTCAGGGGGTTGTCCCGGGGGTCCCGGGGGTCCCGGGGGTCTCGGACTCACGGGGCCGCAGCACGAGGCGCAGCCGCTGCAGCCGCAGCCGCAGGGGCTCGGAGCCCAGCGCGGCCCAGGGCACCGAGACCGTCACCGAGCCCAGGTCGCCCTCGCGCAGCTCCAGCGGCGCCCCCGACGCCCGCAGCAGCTCGTCCACGGCCTGGGGAAGGCGGGCGGGCCGGGACCGGCCTCGAATCAGCCCCAAATCACCCGAAACCAGCCCCAAATCACCCGAATCAGCCCCAAATCACCCGAATCAGCCCCAAATCACCCAAAACTGGCCCAAAATCACCCCAAACCAGCCCCACATCACCCCAAACCAGCCCCAAATCACCCGAAACCGGCCGAAAATCAGCCCAAAACCAGCCCGGGAACAGTCCCGGGACCGGCCCCAAATCAGCCCAAACCAGCCCCAAATCACCCCAAACCAGCCCAAAATCACCCCAAAACCAGCCCAAAATCACCCGAAACCATCCCCAAATCACCCGAATGAGCCCCAAATCACCCGAAACCAGCCCGGGAACGGCAGCCCCCGCAGGCTCCCGGTGCCCGGTCCCCCCGTTATCCCCCCGGTATCCCCCGGTGCCGCGGACCGCCGGGCGCAGCCGCAGCCCCCGCAGGCTCCCGGTGCCGCCGCGCAGGTCCAGCCCGAGCTGCTCCAGCCGCAGCGGCTCCTCCAGGAACGGCCCCAGGCAGCGCTGGAGCGCGGCCCGGGCGGCGCGGGCCGGCAGCGCCCCGGGCCAGCCCCGCGCCCGCCGCGACATCCCCGGGAAGCGGGGCGGGACCGGAACGGGACCGGGAACGGGGCAGGGAGCGGGACCGGGAACGGGGCAGGGAACGGGGCAGGGAACGGGGCAGGGAACGGGACCGGGAACGGGGCAGGGAGCGGGGCAGGGAACGGGACCGGGAACGGGGGACGGGGAACGGGAGTTAGAACGGGAACGGGGCAGGGAACGGGGGACGGGAGCGGGGAACGGGACCGGGGAACGGGACCGGGAGCGGGGCAGAGAACGGGGGACGGGAGCGGGGAACGGGAGTTAGAACGGGAACGGGGCAGGGATCCGGGACAGGGACCGGGAGAGGAACGGGGACAGGAACCGGGACAGGGACAGGAACGGGACAGGAACGGGGAACGGACAGGGGCAGGGGCCGGGGCAGGGACGGGGACAGGAGGCGGGAACGGGAACGGACAAGGACAGGAACGGGGAACGGGGCCGGGAGCGGCTCCGGGCGCGGTTCCGGCACCGGCAGCTCCGCTCGGCGCCGCTTCCGGCCCCGCCCCGCCGCTGCCATTGGCTGACGGGGTTTGATTGACAGCCGTCTGCCGGGAGCGGCGCCCCGCCGGCCAATCAGCGCGCGGCTCCTCCGGGCCGCCAGGGGGCGCCGCGCGGCGGGGCCGGCGGCGGAAGCGGCGCGCGCGGGGGGGCGGGGCTCGGGGCGGGGCTCGGCCAATGAGCGAGCCGCGCGCGCGCGGGGGGGCGGGGCCGCGCCGCCATGGGGCTGCTGACCATCCTGAAGAAGCTCCGCGAGAAGGAGCGAGAGCTGCGGCTGCTCGTGCTGTGGGCGGGGCCGGGCGGGGCGGGGCGGGGCGGGGCCGGGCCGAGGGGCGGGGCCGGGCCGAGGGGCGGGGCCTGCGGGTTCCGGGGGGCGGGGCTTAGGAGGGTGGGGTCGGTGGGGGAGGGTTCTCAGGGGGTGTGGTCAGGTTGGGGCACATAGGGGCGGGGCTTAGGAGGGCGGGGTACGGTGGGGAGGGGTCTCAGGGGGTGTGGCACATGGGGGCGGGGCTTAGGAGGGTGTGGGGGTCTCAGGGTGTGGGCAGGGTGGGGCACATGGGGGCGGGGCTTAGGAGGGTGGGGCAGTTGAGGGGCGGGGCTTAGGAGGGCGGGGCAGGGTGGGGAGGGGTCTCTGAGGGTGTGGCCCGTGGGGGCGGGGCTTAGGAGGGCGGGGTACGGTGGGGGAGGGGTCTCAGGGGGTGTGGTCAGGGTGGGGCCGGTGGGGGAGGGGCCTAGGAGGGCGGGGTACGGTGGGGGAGGGGTCTCAGGGGGTGTGGTCAGGGTGGGGCACATGGGGGCGGGGCTTAGGAGGGCGGGGTATGGTGGGGAGGGGTCTCAGGGGGTGTGGCACATGGGGGCGGGGCTTAGGAGGGTGTGGGGGTCTCAGGGTGTGGGCAGGGTGGGGCACATAGGGGCGGGGCTTAGGAGGGTGGGGCAGGCTGGGGAGGGGTCTCTGAGGGTGTGGCCCGTGGGGGCGGGGCTTAGGAGGGTGGGGCGTGGTGGGGAGGGGTCTCAGGGGGTGTGGCACATGGGGGCGGGGCTTAGGAGGTTGGGGCAGGTGAGGGGAGGGGCTTAGGAGGGCAGGGTACGGTGGGGAGGGGTCTCAGGGGGTGTGGCACATGGGGCGGGGCTTAGGAGGGTGTGGGGGTCTCAGGGTGTGGCCGTGGGGGCGGGGCTCAGGGGGTGGGGTCGGTGGGGGAGGGGCTTAGGAGGGCGGGGTACGGTGGGGAGGGGTCTCAGGGTGTGGCCGTGGGGGCGGGGCTCAGGGGGTGGGGTCGGTGGGTGTGGCTATGGGCGGGGCTAGGGGCGGTGTGGGTGTGGCTGTTGTTGGGGGCGTGTCCCGGGTGGAGGGGCGGGGTCCCGGGCAGGGCGTGTCCTGAGGCCCCGCCCCTCGCAGGGGATTGGACAACGCCGGGAAGACGACGCTGCTGAAGCGGCTGAACGGGGAGGACGTGGGGGGCACCTCCCCCACCCTGGGCTTCAACATCAAAACCCTGGAGCACCGCGGGTGGGGGAGGGGCTGTGGGGAGGGGCTGCGGGGAGGGGCTGCGGGGAGGGGGAGGGGCCGCGGGGAGGGGGAGGGGCTGTGGGGAGGGGGAGGGGCTGCGGGGAGGGGTAGGGACTGTGGGGGAGGGGCCGCGGGTGGGGAGGGGCTGTGGGGAGGGGGAGGGGCTGTGGGGAGGGGCTGTGGGGAGGGGCTGCGGGGAGGGGGAGGGGCCGCAGGGAGGGGGAGGGGCTATTGGGTGGGGGAGGGGCCATGCTGCTCAACCTGATGACCCCTGTGACCTCCCCATGACCCCTGTGCCCGCCTGTGACCTGTGACCCCACACTGACCCCTGTGTGACCCCTGACCCCCGTGTGACCCCTGGCAGGTTCCAGCTTCACGTGTGGGACATGGGCGGGCAGCGCTGACCCCTGTGTGACCCCTGTGACCCCTGTGTGACCCCTGACCCCCGCGTGACCCCTGGCAGGTTCCAGCTGCACGTGTGGGACGTGGGCGGGCAGCGCTGACCCCTGTGTGACCCCTGTGACCCCTGTGTGACCCCTGACCCCCGCGTGACCCCTGGCAGGTTCCAGCTGCACGTGTGGGACGTGGGCGGGCAGTGCTGACCCCTGTGTGACCCCTGTGACCCCTGTGTGACCCCTGACCCCCGTGTGACCCCTGGCAGGTTCCAGCTGCACGTGTGGGACGTGGGCGGGCAGCGCTGACCCCTGTGTGACCCCTGTGTGACCCCTGTGTGACCCGTGTGTGACCCCTGACCCCCTCGTGACCCCAGGTTCCAGCTGCACGTGTGGGACGTGGGCGGGCAGCGCTCCCTCCGCTCCTACTGGCGCAATTACTTCGAGAGCACGGACGCGCTGCTCTGGGTGGTCGACAGCAGCGACCGGCAGCGCCTGCGGCTGTGCGCCCGCGAGCTGCGAGCCCTGCTCCGCGAGGAGGTGACACGGGACACGGACACGGGACACGGGGACACGGGGACAGGGACACGGGGACACGGGGACAGGGACACGGGACACGGGGACACGGGGACAGGGACACGGGGTGACCCCCAGCGCCTGCAGCTGTGCGCCCGCGAGCTGCGAGCCCTGCTCCGCGAGGAGGTGACACAGGACACGGACACGGGACACGGGGACACGGGGACACGGGGACAGGGACATGGACACGGGACACGGACACGGGGGGGACACAGGACAGGGACACGGGGACACAGGGGGGGACACGGGGGGGACACGGGGACAGGGACACGAGACACGGGGGGGACACGGGGACAGGGACACGGGACACGGACACGGGGACACGGGGGGGACACGGGGACACGGGGGGGACACGGGGACACGGGGGGGACACGGGGACAGGGGCTGACCCCGCTGCCCCCCCAGCGCCTGGCCGGGGCCGCCCTGCTGGTGTTCGCCAACAAGCAGGACCTGCCGGGGGCGCTGCCGGCCGCCGACATCCGGGAGGTAACCCTGAAAATCCCCCCAAAAACCCCCCTAAAACACCCGGGAGAGACCTCAAAAACCCCCCCCAAGAACCCCCCCAAAAACCCCCCCTAAAACACCCGGGAGGGACCCCAAAACCCCCCCCAAAAACCCCCCCAAAAACCCCCGGGAGGGACCCCAAAAACCTCCCAAGGGACCCCCCCACCAGGGACCCCCAACCCTGGGACCCCCCAAAATCTGGGTCAGCCCCGAATCCCCCAGCCCGTGGGGGGCGTGGCTGACCCCGTGACCCCGCCGTGACCCCACCATGACCTCTGACCCCTGCCCCCGCCCCAGGCCCTGGAGCTGGACTCGATCCGCAGCCACCGCTGGCGCCTGCAGGGCTGCTCGGCCTTCACGGGGCGCGACCTCCTGCCCGGCCTGGACTGGCTGCTGGACGAGCTGGGGGCGCGGCTCTGCCCCCTCGACTGACCACTGACCACCAGAGTGACCACTGACCCTGAGTGACCACCCTGAGTGACCGACAGACTGACCCCGAGTGACCCCCGTGCCCCCCAGTGCCCTCCTGCCCGGCCTGGACTGGCTGCTGGACGAGCTGGGGGCGCGGCTCTGCCCCCCCGACTGACCACGAGTGACCACTGACCACCCTGAGTGACCACTGACCCTGAGTGACCACCCTGAGTGACCGACAGACTGACCCTGAGTGACCACTGACCCTGAGTGACCACCCTGAGTGACCGACAGACTGACCCTGAGTGACCACTGACCACTGACCACCCTGAGTGACCGACAGACTGACCCTGAGTGACCACTGACCACCAGAGTGACCACTGACCCTGAGTGACCACCCTGAGTGACCGACAGACTGACCCCGAGTGACCCCCGTGCCCCCCAGTGCCCTCCTGCCCATCCTGGACTGGGTGCTGGATGAGCTGGGGGCGCGGCTCTGCCCCCCCGACTGACCACGAGTGACCACTGACCACCCTGAGTGACCACTGACCCTGAGTGACCACCCTGAGTGACCGACAGACTGACCCCGAGTGACCACTGACCCTGAGTGACCCCTGTACCCCCCCGAGTGACCACTGACCCTGAGTGACCACCCTGAGTGACCGACAGACTGACCCTGAGTGACCACTGACCACCCTGAGTGACCACCCTGAGTGACCGACAGACTGACCCTGAGTGACCACTGACCACCCTGAGTGACCACCCTGAGTGACCGACAGACTGACCCCAAATGACCCGGGGGTCGCGGGGTCGTGGCCGGAGCCAATAAAGCCGCTGGACACGTGGGGGTGCCTCATGTGGAGAGACCCCGAAACGGGGCTGGGGGATGGGGGGCGGTTTTGGGGAGCTTTGGGGGAATTTGGGGTTCCTGGGGCGGTTTTGGGGAGCTTTGGGGGAATTTGGGGTTCCTGGGGCGGTTTTGGGGAGCTTTGGGGCATTTTTGGGTCAGTTTTTGGTTATTTTGGGGCGCTCCGAAGGACTCGGCCTGGCGGGGGTGGGGGAGGGGTCTCAGCGCTTTATTGAGGGGTGGGGGATGGGCGGGGGGTGGGGGGTGGGGGCGCTCAGGGCCCCGCCCCCCCCGGGGGGTCCCTGAAGGCGGGGGGGGGCAGCAGCGGCCCCTCCCCCCCCTCCTCCTCCTCATCCTCGGCCCCGCCCAACGCGGCCACCTGGGGGGGAGGGGACACCGGGGTCACCGCGGGGTCATGGGGTCACCGCGGGGTCACCGCGGGGTCACCGGGGGGTGTCACCCCCTCCCCCACCGTGCCACCCCCCCATTGTCCCCTCCCCCCGTTCAGGTCCCCCCAGCCCCGCCCAGTGCCCCTCCCCCACCGTGTCCCCAAAATCGGCCCGGGACCCCAAAACCACAAAAATTCACCCCAAAATCAGCCCGGGACCCAAAACCGCCCCAAAATCCAACCCGGGACCCCCAAACCCGCCCAAGCTCATCCCGGACCCCCCAAAATCCCCAAATGTCCCCCCAAAATCCCAAAAATCCCCCCAAAATCCCCCAAATCCCCCAAACCCCCGTCCCCCCTCACCAGCCCCCGCAGGCGCCGCTCCAGCCGCAGCGTCCGGAGCTGGGAGAGATCGAAATCGGCCCGGAGCCTGCGGGGAAACTGGGAGCACTGGGAGGGACTGGGAGCCAAACTGGGAGCACTGGGAGGGGCTGGGAGCCAAACTGGGAGCACTGGGAGGGGCTGGGAGCCAAACTGGGGCCAAACTGGGAGCACTGGGAGGGGCTGGGAGCCAAACTGGGAGCACTGGGAGGGGCTGGGAGCCAAACTGGGAGCACTGGGAGGGGCTGGGAGCCAAACTGGGGCCAAACTGGGAGCACTGGGAGGGGCTGGGAGCCAAACTGGGAGCACTGGGAGGGACTGGGAGCCAAACTGGGAGCACTGGGAGGGACTGGGAGCCAAACTGGGGACAAACTGGGAGCACTGGGAGCCAAACTGGGAGCACTGGGAGGGACTGGGAACAGACCGGGGCCAAACTGGGAGCACTGGGAGGGGCTGGGAGCCAAACTGGGAGCACTGGGAGGGACTGGGAACAGACAATCCCCCTCCCCCCTCACCTGTCCATCCGCTCCCGCAGCTCGTTCAGCTCCGCCCGCACCGGGGGGGCCCTGGGGGGGAAGAGGACCCCAAAACTGAACCCAAAACCCCCCAAATTTAACCCAAAACCACAAAACTGAACCCAAAACCCCCAAAGTGACCCCAAATCCCCCAGATTTACCCCAAAACCGCCCCGCAGCCGCACTCACCCCCTCGCTCCGGCGGCCGCTCCCGGCACCTGCGGGGACAGCGCGGTCACCGGGGGGCACAGGTGGGACCCCCCCACAGGTGACACAGGTGTGTCCCCCCAGGTGTGTCCCCCCAGGTGTGTCCCTACCTGTCCCTCCTCCTCCTCCTCCTCCTCCTCCTCCATCCCGGGGGGGCCCCCCGAGCTTGGCCGGTCCCGGGGGGGGTCCCGGTGCCGGTTCCGGGGGTCCCGGGGGAGGTCCCAGAGGGGTTCCCGGGGGGTCTCCCGGTTGGGGTCCCGGAGGTCCCGCAAGTCCCGGTGCGGGTCCCGCAGGTCCCGGTGCCGCTCCCAGGGGTCCCGGTGCTGCTCCCAGGGGTCCCGGTGCGGGTCCCGGGGGTCCCGGAGGGGCTCCCGGGGCTCCCGCAGGTCCCGGGGGTCCCGGGGGCCCCAGTGCTGGTCCCGGGGGTCCCGGTGCGGGTCCCGGAGCTGGTCCCGCAGGTCCCGGGGGTCCCGGTGCGGGTCCCGGGGGTCCCGGTGCTGGTCCCGGGGGTCCCGGTGCGGGTCCCGGAGCTGGTCCCGCAGGTCCCGCAGGTCCCGGGGGTCCCGGGGGTCCCGGTGCGGGTCCCGGAGCTGGTCCCGCAGGTCCCGGGGGTCCCGGTGCTGGTCCCGGGGGTCCCGGTGCGGGTCCCGGGGGTCGCGGCCGCAGCCGAGCGCGCGGAGCTCGGCGGGGCTCAGCACGCTGCGGGTCAGCTCGTCCAGGAACCGGGAGAACCGGGGCCCCCCCCGGCGCCCCCCCAGCGCCTCCAGCGAGCGGCAGCGGCGGGGGGAGCCCGCCCGGGACCCCCGCCCGCCCCGCGGGTCCCCGGGGCCGCCCCCGGGCGCGGCGCGGCGGGCGGGGGGCGCCGGGGGGGGGTCCCGGGGGCCCAGCCCCTCGTGGCTGCGGCTCAGCCCCCGGCCCCGCAGCCGCGACCCCCGCCCCACGCCGGGGTCCCCGGGCCGGGGGGCGGCCCCGCGGCGCCCCGAGCCCCCCCCGGAGGAGGAGGAGGAGGAGGAGGACGGGGCGGAGGAGGAGGAGGAGCAGGGCGAGGCGGACGGGGAGGACGGGGGGATGCCCGGGGGGGGTCCCGGGGGGGTGAAGAAGCGCTCGAGGAGCTGCAGCTTCCCCGGGGGCACCGGCGACCCCCGGGACCCCCCCGGGACCCCCCCGGCCCGCGGGGCCCGCCGGGGGGGGCGGGGCCGCGGCGGCGACCCCCGGGGGGACCTCCCGCTCATCCCGGACCCCCCGGGACCCCCGAACCCCCGGGACCCCCCGGGACACCCCCGGGATCCCCCTGGACCCCCCGGGACCCCCCTGGACCCCCCGGGACCCCCCAAACCCCCGGGACCCCCCGGGATCGCCCCCGCCCGGATCCGGCTCCGGGTCTTACGCCCGTGCCTGTCCCGGCTCCGGTTCGGCTCTAATCCAGCGCCGGGCTTTGAGCCGAGCCCGGCCCGGTTCTGGTTCCTAATGCGGATCCCGTCACTGCTCCGGTTCCAGGCTTTGATCCGGGTCGGGTCGGGTCGGTTCGGGCCGGATCCGGGTCAGGCTCCGGTCCTGCTCAAATCCACCCCCGGGGCCGGTTCTGGTCCCTAGCCCGGCTCCGCTCCGTGATCCAGTCCCGGGCTTTGATCCGCTCCGGGTCCGGCTCCAGTCCGGGTTGTGCCGATGTCCGGTCCCGGTCCCGGTCCGGTCCGGTCCGGTCCGGTCCGGTCCCGATCCGGTCCCGATCCGGTGCCGGCTCTTTATAGCGGCCCGAGAGCATCGCCGGGTCACGTGACCCCCCCATTCCCCCCCCATCCCACGGGACTGGGATGGACTGGGACAAACTGGGACGGACTGGGATGGACTGGGACAAACTGGGACGGACTGGGATGGACTGGGACAAACTGGGATGGACTGGGACAAACTGGGACAAACTGGGATGGACTGGGACAAACTGGGACGGACTGGGACAAACTGGGACAAACTGGGACAAACTGGGATGGACTGGGACAAACTGGGATGGACTGGGACAAACTGGGATGGACTGGGATGGACTGGGACAAACTGGGACGGACTGGGACAAACTGGGACAAACTGGGACAAACTGGGACAAACTGGGATGGACTGGGACAAACTGGGATGGACTGGGACAAACTGGGATGGACTGGGATGGACTGGGACAAACTGGGATGGACTGGGACAAACTGGGACAAACTGGGACAAACTGGGATGGACTGGGACAAACTGGGACAAACTGGGATGGACTGGGACAAACTGGGACAAACTGGGACAAACTGGGATGGACTGGGACAAACTGGGATGGACTGGGATGGACTGGGACAAACTGGGATGGACTGGGATGGACTGGGATGGACTGGGACAAACTGGGATGGACTGGGACAAACTGGGACAAACTGGGATGGACTGGGATGGACTGGGACAAACTGGGATGGACTGGGACAAACTGGGATGGACTGGGATGGACTGGGACAAACTGGGACAGACTGGGATGGACTGGGACAAACTGGGACGGACTGGGACAAACTGGGATGGACTGGGACAAACTGGGACAAACTGGGATGGACTGGGACAAACTGGGACGGACTGGGACAAACTGGGACAAACTGGGATGGACTGGGGGGCACTGGGGACACTGGGGACACTGCTTCTGGCTGTACTGGTGTCTGCACTGGTTATACTGGTGTCTGTACTGGGGTCTGTATTGGTCATACTGGTGTCACTGGGGTCTGCACTGGTGCCTTTACTGGTCATACTGGTGTCACTGGTGTCTGCACTGGTCATACTGGTGTCACTGGGGTCTGCACTGGTTATACTGGTGTCACTGGTCTCTGTACTGGTCATACCGGTGTCACTGGGGTCTGCACTGGTCATACTGGTGTCACTGGGGTCTGTACTGGTTATACTGGTGTCACTGGGGTCTGTACTGGTGTCACCGCTGTCCCCTCACCGCCCCTCCCCCCAGCCGGGCCAAGGGCGTCGCGGTCACTCCCAGTCGATACTGGGAGGGTCCCAGTCCAAACTGGGAGGGTGCCAATCCATACTGGGAGGGTCCAAATCCAAACTGGGAGGGTCCAAATCCAAACTGGGGGGTCCCAATCCATACTGGGAGGGTCCCAATCCATACTGGGAGGGTCCCAGGCCAAACTGGGAGGGTCCCAATCCATACTGGGAGGGTCCCAATCCATACTGGGAGGGTCCCAGTCCATACTGGGAGGGTCCCAATCCATACTGGGAGGGTCCCAGTCATACTGGGAGGGTCCCAGTGCAGCCCCAGGGCGTTTCCATGAGGCAGCGGCCGCGGGGGGGGCCGGGGGGGCCGGACCATTGAGGGGCTGGGGGGGTTCGGGGGTCAGGGAGCGATTTTGGGGGGATTTGAGGGATTTTGGGCGGTTTTCAGGGATTTGGGGGAGTTTTGAGGGAATTTTGGGGGGGTTGAAGGATTTCGGGGGAATTTCGGGGATTTCAGGGGGTTTTGAGGGATTTGGGGGGGATTTGGGGGATTTCTGGGGGTTTTGAGGGGTTTTTGAGGGATTTCAGGGGGATTTCTGGGGGTTTTGAGGGCTTTTGGGGTGTTTTGAGGGATTTCTGGGCGTTTTGAGGGATTTCAGGGGGTTTTGAGGGATTTGGGGGAGTTTTGAGGGATTTCTGGGGGTTTTGAGGGATTTGGGGGAGTTTTGAGGGCTTTTGGGGTGTTTTAAGGGATTTCAGGGGGTTTTGAGGGATTTCTGGGGGTTTTGAGGGATTTCAGGGGGTTTTGAGGGATTTCAGGGGGTTTTGAGGGATTTTGGGGAGTTTTGAGGGATTTCTGGGGGTTTTGAGGGATTTGGGGGAGTTTTGAGGGATTTCAGAGGTTTTTGAGGGATTTCAGGGGGTTTTGAGGGATTTCTGGGGGTTTTGAGGGATTTCAGAGGGGTTTTGAGGGATTTGGGGGAGTTTTGAGGGATTTCTGGGGGTTTTGGGGCTCCGGGGCGGTCGGGTCCATTTGGGGGTCCCGGGGGGGGGTCTGTGACCATTGGGACGCCGTTCGGGGGCACTTTTTGGGGTCAGGGGCGACTTGAAGCTCAGGGCGGATTTTAGGGGTGATTTTGGGGAGGCCGCGGGGCGGTTTTGGGGCAAAGGCGATTTTTTTTGGGTTCAATTTCGGCCGTTTCTTGTTTTCCCCCCCCCGAGCCGCTCGGTGGCTCCGCCCCCTTTTCCCGCCGCCGCCATCTTGGCCGCGGGCACGCGAGGCCACGCCCACTCGCGGGCAGCGCCGGGGGCGGGGCCGCGGCTGTGACGCCGGGGGGAGCCCCGGCGCTGATTGGCCGGCGGCGCTGTCAATCAGCGGGTGACGCGGCCGGGCCGAGCGCGGCGGAGCCGAGGTTGGGGGGGGGGAGGGGCGGATTTGGGGGTCCCCAAAGGGGGGGGAGGGGCCGGGGGGGACCCCCGGGGGGGGAGAGGCCGGGGGGGCGCGGGGGGTGGGGCGGACACGCGGGTTGGGGGCGGGGAGGGAGGTTTTGGGGATCCCCGGTGGGGGAGGGGCGGTTTTGGGGTGTCCCGGGTGGGGGAGGGGCGGTTTTGGGGATCCCATTGGGGGAGGGGCGGTTTTGGGGTGCCCCCATTGGGGGAGATTCCTGTTCGGGGGGGACCCCGGCAGTTTTGGGGTGCCGCGAGTTCGGGGGGGGTTGGGGGGCGGTTTTGGGGTGCCGGGTGGGGGAGGGGCACTTCCGGGTACCAAAGGTCACGGGGGGCGGAGCTTGGGGTCGTTAATTGGGCGGGGGGGGGGTGCGCTAATTATCGGGGACCCCAATGGGGGGGGGGCGGCTTTGGGGTTCGGGGCTGCGCCGGGGGGGATTTGGGGTGAATTTGGGGTTTTTGGGGGGGCTTGGGCTCTCTGGGGCTGAATTTGGGGTCTCGGGGGGTAATTCTGGTGAATTTGGGGTCTCGGGGGGGTAATTCTGGTGAATTTGGGGTCTCTGGGGGGAGTTCTGGTGAATTTGGGGTCTCGGGGGCTGAATTTGGGGTCTCGGGGGGGAGTTCTGGTGAATTTGGGGTCTCGGGGGGAGTTCTGGTGAATTTGGGGTCTCGGGGGGAGTTCTGGTGAATTTGGGGTCTCGGGGGGGAGTTCTGGTGAATTTGGGGTCTCGGGGGCTGAATTTGGGGTCCCGGGGGGGAGTTCTGGTGAATTTGGGGTCTCGGGGGCTGAATTTGGGGTCCCGGGGGGGAGTTCTGGTGAATTTGGGGTCTCGGGGGGTAATTCTGGTGAATTTGGGGTCTCGGGGGTCCCCGGCTCTCAGCCCCCCGCCCCCCCAGCCCCCTCCCCGCGGATGCTCCGGCTGGACGAGACCCCCGAGGACCGCGGCTCCCCTCCCCCCTCGCCCTGGGGGGGCTCCCCCTCCCCCAGCCAGCCCGGGACCCCCTCCCCAGGTTAGAGACCCCCCCCCACCCAAACCCCCCCCCCGGGGGGACCCCAAACCCCCCCGGGGGGGCCGGGGCTGCCCCCCCCCGTTCCGGGGGTCCCTGACGCCCCTCCCCCCGCAGAGGCGCGGCCCCGGCTGCTGTCGGAGCGGGGGGGGGCGGGGGGCGCCGGGGACCCCCCGGGCGGGGCCGGCCCCGGGGACCCCCCCCCGGCCCGCGGCCGCTCCCGCTCCGCCCCGCCCGTGCTCTGGGCGGCGCAGCGCTACGGGCGGCGGCTGCGGCGGATGAGCGACGAGTTCCAGCTCCAGGTGGGACACGGGGACACCGGGGGCACTGGGGGCGTTGGGGACACCTGGGGGGGTTGGGGGGATTGGGGACACCGGGGGAATTGGGGACACCGGGGGGACTGGGGGGATTGGGGGGATTGGGGACACCTGGGGGGATTGGGGGGATGGGGGACACCTGGGGGGATTGGGGGGATTGGGGACATCGGGGGGGATTGGGGACACCGGGGGGGTTGGGGGGACTGGGGGGATTGGGGACACCGGGGGGACTGGGGGCGTTGGGGGGATTGGGGACACCGGGGGGATTGGGGGGATTGGGGACACCGGGGGGGATTGGGGACATCGGGGACATCGGTGTACCATGGACAGTGGGGACATTGGGGACAGGACATTTGGGGACAGGGGACATTGGGGTGGCAGGGGTTATTGGGGTACAGGGGACACTGGGGACACTCTGGGGACAGTGGGGACATCGGGGGGATTGGGGTACAGGGGACATTTGGGACACTGGGGACACCTGAGGACATCAAGGACATTGGGGACATCGGGGACACCTGGGGGGATTGGGGGCATTGGGGTCACAGAGGTCACAGAAGTTATTGGGGTGAAGGGGACCTTGGGGACACTTGGGGGGGATTTGGGGACACTGGGGACATCAGGGGTCACAGGGGGTTATTGGGGACACTCTGGGGACATTAGGGACCCCGGGGGGGGTCGGTGACACCAGGGAGGGGTCGGTGACATTTGGGGGGGGGGTCGGTGACATCGGGGAGGGGTCGATGACATTTGGGGGGGTCGACGACATTTGGGGGGGGGTCGGTGACACATTGGGGAGGGGTCGGTGACACATTGGGGGGGGTCGGTGACATTTGGGGGGGGGTCGGTGACATTTGGGGGGGGTCGGTGACATTTGGGGAGGGGTCGATGACATTTGGGGGGGGTCGGTGACATTTGGGGGGGGTCGGTGACCCCGGGGTGACCCCGCGGACCCCCCCGGTGACAAACCCCCCCCTCCCCCCAGGTGCTGCCGCGGCCCCGCAGCGTCGGGGGGGCCCCGCCGGGGGCGGGGGGCTGGCGCGAGACCCTCCGGGCCTGGTGGGGGTCCCGGCGGCCCCGCCCCGCCCCCCCCGGGCCCCCGCCCTGAGCCCCCCCCCCAAAAACCTCATTTGGGGCGGGGGGCCCTGAAATGCTGCAGGGAATGGGGGGGGGGGCAATAAAAATGTGGGGTTTTTGTAGAAAATTTGAGGGGGTTTTGGGTTTTTTTGGGGGGGGTTGAATCAAGGGACCCCCCCCCGGGTTAATGGGAGCGACCCCCAAAATTGGGGAGGGGGGCTGGAATGAGACCCCCCCCAAAAAACAAAGGAAAGAAGGAGGAAAAGGAGGAGGAACCCGCCTGAAAGAAAATCCTCCAAAATTAAAGAAAATCCTCCAAAATGACAGAAAATCCTCCGAAATTACAAAGAATTCTCCAAAATGACAGAAAATCCTCGAAAATGACAGAAAATCCTCCAAAATCCACGGGAGGTGCCACCAAATTAAACCTGAACACCCCCAAAATGAGGGAGGGGGGGTCTCAAAAATGACCCCCAGACCGAAAGAGAAGAGGGGGAGCCCCCAAAATGGGGGGGTTGGGATGAATTTGGGCGCCCCCTCCCCAAATCCTGCGGTGTGCCCCAAAATCCCCCAAAACCCCCCAAAATTCCCCACACACACCCAGGGCCGTCCCAGCACCCCCGAGGCCTCCCAAACCCCCCAAATTCTCCCAAAATCCCCCAAACCCCCCAAATTCCCCCAAATTCCCCCAAATTCCTGTCCGGGGACCCCGAAACGGCCCGAAATGAGCCCAAAACGGCCCGAAATGAGCCCAAAATGGGCCCAAAACAGCCCAAAACCTCCCGGCGGCTCCGGGACGGGACCGGAACCGAACCCGGGACCGGCTCCGGGCGCGGCGCCGCCCTCGCTGCAGGCGGGGGCGTGGCCATTAACCAGGTAATTAACGGGGGCGGGGCGATTAACCAGGTAATTAACGGGGGCGTGACCATTAACCAGGTAATTAACGGGGGGCGTGGCCATTAACCAGGTAATTAACGGGGGGCGGGGCCATTAACCAGGTAATTAACGGGGGCGTGGCCATTAACCAGGTAATTAACGGGGGCGGGGCCATTAACCAGGTAATTAACGGGGGCGTGGCCATTAACCAGGTAATTAACGCGGGGGGCGGGGCCATTAACCAGGTAATTAACGGGGGCGTGGCCATTAACCAGGTAATTAACGGGGGCGGGGCCTGACCGGGTGTGTCCGACCGGGGCGGTCCCGCCGACCGGGAAAGGGGCGTGGGCGTGTCCCGGTGGGCGTGTCCCGTGTCCCGGTGGGCGGGGCCCGTCCCGGTGGGCCCGTCCCGGTGGGCGGGGCCGTGTTCGGTGGGCGGGGTCGTGTCCCGGTGGGCGGGGATATGCAGATTAGAGTGGCCGTGGGCGTGTCCCGTGTCCCGGTGGGCGTGTCCTGTGTCCCGGTGGGCGGGGCCCGTCCCGGTGGGCGTGTCCCGGTGGGCGTGTCCCGTGTCCGGTGGGCGTGTCCGGTGTCCCGGTGGGCGTGTCCCGTGTCCCGGTGGGCGTGTCCCGTCCCGGTGGGCGTGTCCCGTGTCCCGGTGGGCGTATCCCGTCCCGGTGGGCGGGGCCCGTGTCCGGTGGGCGGGGCTGTGTCCCGGTGGGCGGGGCCGTGTCCCGGTGGGCGTGTCCCGTCCCGGTGGGCGGGGCCGTGTCCCGGTGGGCGTGTCCCGTGTCCCGGTGGGCGTGTCTCGTGTCCGGTGGGCGGGCCCGTCCCGGTGGGCGTGTCCCGTCCCGGTGGGCGTGTCCCGTGTCCCGGTGGGCGTGTCCCGGTGGGCGGGCCCGTCCCGGTGGGCGTGTCCCGTCCCGGTGGGCGGGGCCCGTCCCGGTGGGCGGGGCCCGCGGACACAAAGGCGCCCCCGCGGCGGCTCCGGTGGCGGCGCGCGCACCGGGCGGGGGCGTGGCCGCCCCGGCGGGGGCGTGGCCGCTTCCGCTCGGCGCTCCCGGGATGGCGGCGCCGCGCGGCGGCCCCGGGCCCCCCCCGGCCGCCCCCGGCCCGGCCGGGCCCCGCGTCTGCTTCGCGCCCGCGGCGGCGGCGGCGGCGGAGGGCGCGGGGCGGGGCCGCGGGCGGGTCACGGTGCGCTACGACCGGCGCGAGCTCCGCAAGCGGCTCCACCTCGAGGAGTGGATCCTGCGGCAGCTCACGGCGCTCTACGACTGCCCGGTACCGGCGGCGGCGGGGCGAGCGGAGGGACCGGCACCGGGGACAGCGGGGACAGGGGAGGGACCGGCACCGGGGAGGGACCGGCACCGGCTCCGGGGAGGGGCCGGGGACACGGGAGGGACCGGCACCGGGGAGGGGCCGGGGAGGGACCGGGACCGGGGACACGGGAGGGACCGGCACCGGGGAGGGACCGGCTCCGGGGAGGGACCGGCACCGGGGACACGGGAGGGACCGGCACCGGGGAGGGACCGGGGAGGGACCGGGGAGAGACCGGGACCGGGGAGGGACCGGCACCGGGGAGGGACCGGGACCGGGGAGGGGCCGGGGACACGGGAGCGACCGGGACCGGGGAGGGACCGGGGACAGCGGGGAGAGGGGAGGGACCGGCACCGGGGAGGGACCGGGACCGGGGAGAGACCGGGACCGGGAACAGGGGAGGGACCGGGACCGGGGAGAGACCGGCACCGGGAACAGGGGAGGGACCGGCACCGGGGAGGGACCGGGACCGGGGAGAGACCGGCACCGGGAACAGGGGAGGGACCGGCACCGGGGAGGGACCGGGACCGGCACCGGGGACAGCGGGGAGAGGGGAGGGACCGGCACCGGGAACACGGCGGGACCGGCTCCAGAACCGGCTCCAGGACCGGGGACACGCGGGGACACGGGGACAGGGGCGGCTCCGGGACCCCAAAATCATCCCCAAAATCAACCCCAAATCCATCCCAAAATCACTCACAAAATCACCCCAAAACTGTCCCAAAATCTTCCCAAAACTGTCCCAAAATCACCCGAAAAATCACCCCAAAACTATCCCAAAATCTTCCCAAAACTGTCCCAAAATCACCTCCAAATCCATCACAAAATCACCCCAAAATCACCCACAAAATCACCTCAAAACTCTCCCCAAAACTGTCCCCAAAACAATCCCAAATCCATCCCAAAACCAGCCCCAATCCACCCCAAACTCCCCAAATCCACCCCAAACTCTCCAAGTCCCCCCAAACTCCCCAAATCCACCCCAAACTCCCCAAATCCCCCCAAACTCCCAAAATCCCCCCAAACTCCCCAAATCCCCCCAAACTCCCCAAATCCCCCCAAAATCCCCCAATCCCCCCAAACTCCGGGGCAGGAGGAGGAGATCCCGGAGCTGGAGATCGACGTGGACGAGCTGCTGGACATGGAGAGCGACGGCGCGCGCAGCGCCCGCGTGCAGGTACGGCCCGAAAGCCCAAAATGGCCCAAAATGGCCCAAAATGGCCCAAATCCGGTCCAAAATTGTCCAAAATCGGCCCCAAATTGTCCCAAAATGTCCCAAATCAGCCCAAATCGGCCCCAAATTGTCCCAAAATTGTCCCAGAATCGCCCAAAACCAGCCCAGAATTGTCCAAAATCAGCCCAAAATCACCCAAAATCACCCCAAAATCACCCAAGAGCAGCCCAAAATTGTCCAAAACCAGCTCAAAACCCACCTAGAATGGTCCGAAACCTGCCCAAAATCGTCAAAAATCAGCCCCAAGCACCCCAAAACCATCCCCAAAACCACCCCAAAATCCTGTGAAACCACCCCAAACCGCCCGAACCCACGAAAAATACCCCCAAAGTTACCCCAAAGATCGCTGCAAATCAACCCAAAAACAACGCCAAAAATCACCACGAGTCCCTGGCGAGGTCCGCCCCCAAACGATCCCAAAATCGCCCCAAATCACCCCAAAATCGCCCCCAAATTAACCCCAAAATCCCTTAAAATCCCTTGGGCTCCCTCCCAGGAGCACCCCCAAAAATCCTCCCCAAAATCTGCCCAAACCCCCCAAAAATCCCCCAAAAATCCCCCAAAATCCGGGTGTGGCTGGGGGGGGGGGGGGGGTTGAGGGACCCCCCCCAAATTTTGGGGACCCCAAATCCTGACCCCCCTCCCCCCCAGGAGATCCTCGTGGACTGTTACAAACCCACCGAGGTGAGCCTGGCTTGGGGGGATTTGGGCATTTTTGGGGGGTTTTGGGGCTTTTTGGGGACTTTGGGGCATTTTGGGGGGTTTCAGGGGTTCTGGGGACTTTGGGGGAATTTTTAGGGGAGATTTGGGGGGGAGTTTTGGGAGAGATCCCCCAAAAATCTGGGGGGAAATTCAGGGATTTTTGGGAAGGAATTTGGGAAAGTTTTGGGGGGATCTTGAGGAGGTTTTGGGAAGGAATTTTGGGGATTTTTGGGAGGGATTTTTGGGAAGGTTTTGGGGGAAATATCAGGGATTTTGGGAGGGAATTTGGAGAGGTTTTGTGGAGATTTTGGGAAGGAATTTGGGGAGGTTTTGAGGGGAATTTTGGGGAAGGAATTTGGGGAGGTTTTGGGGGGAATTTTGGGAGGGAATTTGGGGGGATTTTTGTGAAATTTTGGGGGGAATTTTGGGAGGGGTCTTCAGGAAATTGGGATTTTGGGGGGTGCATTCCCCCTGAATTTGGGGCGACTTTTGATTTTTGGGGGATTTTGGGCTGGGGAATTTGGGGATCCCCGAAGGATTTTGGGGTCCCCCTGACCCCCCTTTCCCCCCCAGACGTTCGTGGGGGATCTCCTGGAGAAGATTCGGGGGATGCAGAAACTCAACACCCCCCAGAAGAAATGACCCCAAAATCCGGGGGAACCCCCCAAAATCCGGGGGAACCCCCCAAAATCCGGGGGAACCCCCAAACCTCGGGGGGGACCCCCCAGTCTCACCCCCCGCCCCAATTTCGGGGGACTCCTCAATTTTTGGGGTCCCCCCCTGCAGCGATAATCACTCCCCCCCTCCCCCACTGGTTTTGGGGGGTCCTGGGAGGGATTTGGGGGGAATTTGGGGGTTTTGGGGGGTTTTTTTAGGTTTTTTTTAAATTTTGGGGTGGGGGGTTTGGGGTTGTTTTTATATGGGTTTAATAAAAGCAGCTTTGACATTTTCGGGGCTGGCCCCGTTTTGGTCCTTTCCCACCCCAAAAAAACCCCAAAAAAACCTTCGGCTTAACCCTTTATTGACCCCCAAAACTCGGGGGTTCCCCCACAAAAAGTCCCGAAGAAAACCGAGGGGGGGACCCCAAAATCCTGGGTTTGAAGGGGGGAGGGATTGGGGGAAATTTGGGGGAAATTCAGGGGGTTTTGGGGTCCCCCTAAAGCTCCGGGCGCCGCTCGATCTTCAGCAGCTCCACCTCGAAAATCAGCACGGCCCCCCCTAAAAACGGGGGGTCAGCACCCCAAAATCCCCAAAAATCCCCCCAAAATCATCATGAAATCACCCTGAAATCACTCCAAAAATCCCCCCAAATCCCTCCCAAAATCACCCTGAAATCACCCTCAAAAATCATCCAAATATCCCCCCAAAATCACCCTGAAATGACCCCAAAATCACCCTCAAAATCCCCCCAAAAATCATCCCAAAATCCCCCCAAAATCACCCCGAAATTACTCCAAAAATCATCTTTAAATTCAACCCAAAACCACCCAAAAAATCATCCCGAAATCCCCAAAAAAATCACCCCGAAATTATCCCAAAAATCCCCCCAAATCCCTCCCGAACCCCAAAATCCCCAACTTTCACCCCAAAATCCCCGTGGGGGGGGCAGGGCTCACCTGGGATTTTTGGGGGGGCCCCTCGGTCGCCGTAACCTGGGGGGGATGGGCAGGGTCAGGGGGGTCTTTTGGGGTTCTCCCCCAAATTTTGGGGTTTTCCCCCAATTTTTGGGGTTTTCCCGCCATTTTTGGGTCCCTTTTTTTGGTTTTTTTCCCCTTTCCCCCAGTTTTTGGGATCCTCCATTTTCGGGATGTTCCCCCCATTTTTAGGGTCCCCCTCCCCCATTTTTGGGTTTTTTTGGTTTTTTTTTTCCCCTTTCCCCCAGTTTTTGGGTCTCCCTTCTCCCAGGTTTTTGGGATTTCCCCCCCACCCCAATTTTGGGGGTTTTTTCCCCATTTTGGGGTCGGTTTTGGGGTCTCACCCAGCTCCGGGGGGATCACGAGCTTCCTCTTCTCCCCCTCGCACATCCTGCGGGCCAAAATCCCGGGAATTTCACCCAAAATCCTGGAATCCCAAAACTCTGGGAATTCCCCCAAAATCCTGGGAATTCTCTCCAAAATTCCGGGAATTCCCCCCAGAATCCCGGGAATTTCCCCCTCCCCCATTCATGAGGGTCCCAGTGCCCCTCCCAGTGCTCCCAGTTCAGTGTCAGTGCAGGTCAGGGGTCACTCGGGGTCACTCAGGGGTCAGGGGTCACTCAGGGGTCACTCGGGGGTCAGAGGTCACTCACCCCAGCAGCCCCTGGTCCCAGCCCTTGATGAGCTGGGCAGTGCCAGTCTGGGGGTCAGTGCAGGTCAGGGGTCACTCAGGGGTCACTCAGGAGTCACTCGGGGTCACTCAGGGGTCAGGGGTCACTCAGGGGTCACTCAGGGGTCAGGGGTCACTCGGGGTCAGGGGTCAGAGGTCACTCACCCCAGCAGCCCCTGGTCCCAGCCCTTGATGACCTGCCCGGTGCCCAGCGAGAACACGAACGGCTGCTCCCGCCCGCGGCTGCTGTCGAAGGGGGTCCCGTCCTCCAGCGTGCCCTGCCAGTACAAACCAGTATGGACCAGTATGGACCGGCACGGACCGGTGTGAACCAGTATAAACCAGTATGGACCGGCACGGACCGGTGTGAACCAGTATAAACCCGTATAAACCAGTATGGACCAGTATAAACCAGTATGGACCAGCATGGACCGGTGTGAACCAGTATAAACCAGTATGGACCGGCATGGACTGGTGTAAACCAGTATAAACCAGTATGGACCAGTATGGACCGGCACGGACCGGTGTGAACCAGTATAAACCAGTATGGACTGGCACGGACCGGTGTGAACCAGTATAAACCAGTATGGACCGGTATGGACCAGTGTGAACCAGTATAAACCAGTAGGGACCGGTACGGACCGGTATAAACCCGTATAAACTAGTATAACCAGTATAATCATACCGAGTAGTGCAGGGTGAGCACGTCTCCCCGCTCCCAGTGTAACCAGTATAACCAGTATAACCAGTATCACCAGTGTAACCAGTATAACCAGTATAACCAGTATAACCAGTACCGAGTAGTGCAGGGTGAGCACGTCTCCCCGCTCCCAGTATAACCAGTATAACCAGTATAACCATACCGAGTAGTGCAGGGTGAGCACGTCTCCCCGCTCCCAGTGTAACCAGTATAACCAGTATAACCAGTATAACCAGTGTAACCAGTATAACCAGTATAACCATACCGAGTAGTGCAGGGTGAGCACGTCTCCCCGCCGCGATCTCTCCCCGCAGCGCTCCCAGTGTAACCAGTATAACCAGTATAACCAGTATAACCAGTATAACCATACCGAGTAGTGCAGGGTGAGCACGTCTCCCCGCTCCCAGTGTAACCAGTATAACCAGTATAACCAGTATAACCATACCGAGTAGTGCAGGGTGAGCACGTCTCCCCGCCGCGATCTCTCCCCGCAGCGCTCCGGCCGCCGCCTCACCCCGATCTGGACCTTGCGGGGCTCCCCCGCCTGGGGGCGCTCGGGGGGCAGCGCCAGCGCCAGCGCCAGCAGCAGCCACTGCGGGCGCAATGAGCGGCAATTAGCGGCAATTAGCGGCAATTAACAGCAACGCATGGAATTTACTGTCCTTTACTGTCGTTTGTTGTCGTTTGTTGTCGTTTATTGTCGTTTATTGTCGTTTATTGTCCTTTATTGTCACCCCGAGAGTCCCCGGCAGTGCCCGCAGCAGCCACTGGGGGGCGGCAGAGAGAACGTCATTTAGCGTCAATGTCATTTATTGTCAATTAATGTCAATTATTGCCATTTACTGTCAATTATTGCCGTTTATTGTCACTATAGTGCTATTTATTGCCACTTATTGTAATTTAATGTCATTTATTGTAATTTATTGCCATTTAATGTCACTTATTATCACTATGGCGCCATTTATTATCATTTATTGTCATTTAATGTCATTTATTTTCATTTATTGCCATTTATTTTTATTTATTGCCATTTATTTTTATTTATTGCCATTTATTGTCATTTAATGTCATTCATTGTCACCCTGAGTGTCCCTGACAGCGCCAGCGCCAGCCGCAGCCACTGCGGGCACAATTAACATTAATTAATGGCAATTACCAGCAATGAATATAATTAATTGTCATTTATTGCCACTTATTTATTGTCATGTATTGTCGCTTTACAGTCATTTATCGCCATTTTCATGTTACCTGCGGTCCCTTTTGGTCCCTTTCGGTCCCTTTCGGTCACTTTTGGTCCCTTTTTGTCACTTTTTGTCTCTTTTTTTGTCACTTTTTGTCCCCCCCGGTCCCCCCACTAGGGGGCGCTGTCACCGGGCGCGCCCGTGACGTCACCGCCGCCGCGCCGATGACGTCACGGAACCCAAAAAACGGCCCCGCCCCCGGGACCCCCAAATCCGCCTCGGGACCCCCAAATCCCCCCCGGGACCCCCAAATCCGCCTCGGGACCCCCAAAATCCGCCCCGGGACCCCCAAATCCCCCCCCGGGACCCCCAAATCCGCCCCAGGACCCCCAAATCCGCCCCTCCCCCCCCAAATCCGCCCCTCCCCCCCCAAATCCCCCACCGGGACCCCCAAATCCGCCCCTCCCCCCCCAAATCCGCCTCGGGACCCCCAAATCCCCCCCCGGGACCCCCCAAATCCGCCCCTCCCCCCCCAAATCCGCCCCGGGACCCCCCAAAATCCGCCCCTCCCCCCCAAATCCGCCCCGGGACCCCCAAATTCGCCCCTCCCCCCCCAAATCCCCCCCCGGGACCCCCAAATCCGCCCCGGGACCCCCAAATCCGCCCCTCCCCCCCCCCGGCACCTCCGCCGCCATCGCGGCGCCCTCGGGATCACGTGACCGCCGCCGCGCCGCGCTCCGTGCCCTGATTGGCCGCCGGGCGGTCACGCGGCGGCCCCGGAAGCGGAAGCGGCGGCGATGGCGGCGCGGCGCGCGGTCGCCATGGTAACGGCGGGGCCGGGGGCGCTCCTTAATGAGTTCATTAAGCCCCGGCTCGCCGCTAATTAGCGCCGCCCCGCGCCTGGTCCGCATGGAGAGCTTCCCCCGGGCTGCGGGGCTCGGGACGGCGTTAATTGGCGCTAATTAGTGCTGAGGGGGAAATTAGCCGTGTTAGGGGGTAATTAACGCTAATTAGCGCGGCGCGGTGCGGCCGCAGCTGCCGGACATCAGCCGGCGCTAAATAAGTGGTCAATGCTTTGCTAACTCATGATCAGCGGTAATTAAGGGCCTAATTAACGTTAATTAACAGGTGGTTTGTCGGTAATTAATCACCGATAATTCCCCGTGTGATTAGCAGGAGTTCGTGGCGTTATTAATAATCATTAGGGGCTTAGGGGTTGTTAATAGCCTAAACAAAGGCAATTAATATGTTAATTAGCAATAATTAAGAACCTTGCGGGTGGGAGTTGTTGAGTTAATTACTGAGTTAATTGTTGAGGTAATTAGTGTCCTGATTAACGGTAATTAACGCCTGTTGCTCACACAACAACAATTGTCGGGTCTTGCAGTTAATTTGTGGCTAATTAAGGGTTAATGTATGGCTAACGAAGGGTTAATGAAAGGTTAATTAAGCGTTAATTGCTAATTAAAGTGTTAATTGCAGGGGCTCTGGGCCGCCCCTCCACCCTGGAGGGGCCTCGGCAGCAGGTGAGACCAAAACGACCCAAAATGGCCCAAAATTGGCCCAAAATTGGCCCAAAATGGCCCAAAATTGGCCCAAATAGATCGAAACGTCCCCAAAATGTCCCCAAATACCCAAAACTTCCCCCAAAAACCCTCCAAAATGTCCTAAAAATGCCCCAAATGTGCCAAAATTCCCCTAAAATCCCCAAATGTCCCAAAATTCCCCTAAAATCCCCCAAATTGCCCCAATAATGCTCCAGAATTCCCACAAAATCCCTGAAACTGCCCGAAAATCCCCCAAAGAAACCCCAAAATATCCCAAACTGCCCCAAAACATCCCAAAAATCCTGAACATCCCCAAAAAAAACCCAAATGCCCCAAAATCCCCCCGAAATGCCCCAGACTGCCCCAAATATTGAAAAACTGCCCCAAAAGCGCTCCAAAATCCTCCAATCTGGCCCCAAAAATGCCCCCCCAAAAAACCACAAAATATCCCGAAAAGGGCCCAGAATGTCCCAAAATCCCCCAAAAAAGCCCCAAAATCCCCGAAAATGCCCGAAAACGCCCAAAGTGCCCCAAATCCCCCAGGCCCGGCCCCCCTGACCCCCACTCGGTGCTGGGGGTCCGGCCCGGGGCCTCCCCCCGAGAGATCCGGGCGGCGTTCCTGCAGCGCTGCAAGGAGGTGGGACTGGGACGGACTGGGATATACTGGGAGGGACTGGGAGGGACTGGGAGGGACTGGGACGGACTGGGATATACTGGGAGGGACTGGGAGGGACTGGGATATACTGGGAGGGACTGGGAGGGACTGGGATGGACTGGGAATGGAACTGGGATATACTGGGACGGACTGGGATATACTGGGAGGGACTGGGAGGGACTGGGAGGGACTGGGGGGGACTGGGAATGGGATTGGGGGGGACTGGGATGGACTGGGAGGGACTGGGACGGACTGGGATATACTGGGAGGGACTGGGATGGACTGGGAGGGACTGGGACGGACTGGGAGGGACTGGGAATGGGACTGGGACGGACTGGGAGGGACTGGGACAGACTGGGATGGACTGGGAATGGGACTGGGATATACTGGGAGGGACTGAGGGGGACTGGGAATGGGATTGGGGGGGACTGGGATATACTGGGAGAGACTGGGAGGGACTGGGATGGACTGGGATGGAGTGGGATGGACTGGGAGGGGATTGGGGAGGACTGGGATGGACTGGAAGGGACTGGGAGGGAACTGGGAGGGACTGGGAGGGAACTGGGAGGGACTGGGACGGACTGGGATGGACTGGGAGGGACTGGGATGGACTGGGGGGACTGGGACAAACTGGGATGGACTGGGGGGAACTGGGGGGAGCTGGGATGAACTGGGATGAACTGGAATGAACTGGGACAAACTGGGATGAACTGGGATGGACTGGGGGGAGCTGGGATGAACTGGGACGAACCGGGGGGAACTGGGAGCCCCTGGGACCCTACCAAGTGTCCTGGGGGGGGTCTCGGTTTTGGGGACCCCTCCCCAGCCCTGCCCCCCAGGTTCACCCCGACGGGGACCCCTCGGACCCCTCCCGCCACGGCCGCTTCCTGCGCCTGGCCGAGGCCTACGCGGCCCTGAGGGACCCCCGGGGCGCCCCCGGGACCCCCCCCGGGCCCGGGACCCCCCCCAGGTAACGGGGCTGGGGGCGAGGGGGGGCCTGGGGGGATTTGGGAGGGGTCTCACAGGGACTGGAGGGGTTTGGGGGGAGTCCCTGAGGGACTGGGGGGGTCCCTGGGAGTACTGGGAGGGTCCCTGAGGGTCCTGTGGAGTTCTGGGGGGTCCTGGGTGGGTCCCGAGGGTCCTGGAGGGTCCCTGAGGGTCCTGGGGGGTCCTGGGAGGGGTCTTGGGGGATTATGGGGAGGCCTAAGTGGTCCCTGGGAGTTGGGGGGAGGTCCCAGGGGGTCCCTGAGTGTTGGGGGTGGTCCTGGGGGGGTTCCTGGGGGTCCTGGGGGGTCCTGGGGGGTCCTGGAGGGTCCCTGGAGGGTCCTAGGGGGATTCCTGGTGGTTCTGGGGGATCCTGGGGGAGTCCCGGGGGTCCCGGGGGGGTTTCTAGGGGGGTCCCACGGGTCTATGGTGGTTCTGGGGGGGTCCCTGGGGGTTCTGGGGGGTCCTGGGGGGGTCCCGGGGGGTTTCTAGGGGGGTCCCGAGGGTCCCTGGCGGTTGGGGGTCCCGGGGGTCCCAGCGGTGCCGTGTCCCCAGCGGGGCCAGCCCCGGCTGGGAGCAGAACCGGCGGCACTGGGAGGAGAACCGGCGGCACTGGGAGGAGAACCGGCGGTACTGGGAGGAGAACCGGCGGTACTGGGAGCAGTTCCGAGCCCCCCGGGACCCCCCCCGAGCCCCCCACCGCCGCCTCCTGGGGCTGCTCCTGCTGCTGATGGCCCTGGGGGGGCTGGCCCACGCGCTGGCCTACAGGTGGGACCCCGAAATGGGGCTGGGGGCTCGGGAACGGGGCTGGGGGCTCGGAAATGGGGCTGGGGGCTGAGGAACGGGGCTGGGGGATGTGAAAATGGGGCTGGGGGCCGCAAAAATGGGGCTGGGAACCCCAAAAATGGGGCTGGGGGCTCGGGAACGGGGCTGGGGGCTCGGAAATGGGGCTGGGGGCTGTGAAAATGGGGCTGGGGGCTCGGGAACGGGGCTGGGGGCTGTGAAAATGGGGCTGGGAACCCCAAAAACAGGGCTGGGAACCCTGAAAATGGGGCTGGGGGCTCGGGAACGGGGCTGGGGGCTCCAAAATTGGGGCAGGGGGCTCGGAAATGGGGCTGGAGATCCCAAAATTGGATTCTAAAATGGGTCTGGGGTTGGGGCGATGCCCCTGGATTTGGGGTGATCTTGGGGCGGCTTTGGGTGAATTTGGGGCAGTTTGGGGTGATTTTGGGTGATTTTGGGGCGGGTTTGAGTGATTTTGGGGCAGTTTGGGGTCATTTTGGGATGGTTTTGGGTGATTTTGGGGCGGTTGGGGGTGATTTTGGGGCGGTTTTGGGCGGTTTGGGGCGGTTTGGGGTGATTTTGGGATGGTTTGAGGTGATTTTGGGGGGGTTTGGGGTGATTTTGGGGTGGTTTGGGGTGATTTTGGGGCGGTTTGGGGTGATTTGGGGTGATTTGGGGTGATTTTGGGCTGGTTTTGCCCCCCAGGTACGTGGCCGGGGCTCACGCCGCCTTCCTGGACGAGCGGGACCGGGAGCTGCGCGCGGCCTACGAGAGAGCCCGGAGCCGGTGGGGGTCGGGATTGGGGGTCCGGGGGGGGTTTGGGGGTCCCGGGGGGTCCCGGGGGGGTCCCGGGGGGGGTTTGGGGGTCCCGGGGGGGTCCCGGGGGGGGTTTGGGGGTCCCGGGGGGGTCCCGGGGGGTCCCGGGGGGGGTTTGGGGGTCCCGGGGGGTCCCGGGGGGGGTTTGGGGGTCCCGGGGGCCTGGGGGCTTTACAGGGATTTTGGGGGGGCTCAGTTGGGGGTTAAAGGGGGTTGGGGGGGTCCCGGGGGGTCTGAGGGGTCCTTCGGGGACTGGGGGGTTTCGGGGACATTTGGGGGTCGCTGGGGAGGGGGAGGGGGTGAGGAGGGGTCGTGGGGGGGGGTCTCCGTCCCCTCCCCCCCGTGACCTCTGACCCCTGACCCGCAGGGCGGGGTCGCACGAGGAGCTGGTGAGGCGGCTGCGGGAGAGGGGGAGGGGCCGGGGAGGGGGAGGGGGAGGGGAGGGGTCCTGACCCTCCCCCCCCACCACCTCCGGCCCCTCCCCCCCGCGCTCGGCCGGGAGCCCCGAGGTGAGGCTGGGGTGGGGGAGGGGCGGGGATCCCCGGGTGGGGGAGGGGCGGGGATCCCCCGGGTGGGGGAGGGGAGGGGATCCCCCGGGTGGGGGAGGGGCGGGGATCCCCCCGGTGGGGGAGGGGCGGGGATCCCCCGGTGGGGGAGGGGCGGGGATCCCCGGGTGGGGGAGGGGCGGGGATCCCCCGGGTGGGGGAGGGGCGGGGATTCCCCCGGTGGGGGAGGGGCGGGGATCCCCCGGGTTCCCCAAGCCCCGCCCACCCGCCCTGAGGCCACGCCCCCTCCCCGCAGGAGTTTTCGCGCCCATTTTTGGCCCCGCCCCTTCCCCCTCACGCTCGTTCCCTCCCCCTTTTCGGCCACGCCCCCTTCGCGCCGCTATTGGCTCCCCGCGGCCCCGCCCCTCGCTCCCGCGCCTCCCATTGGCTGCGCGGCGCCCTTCGTCCCACGTGACCGGCGGTCCCTGGCGCCGTCATGTCGCGGGCGGCGCGCTCGGTGCGGGCGGCGGCCGCGGCCAGGCCGGGCCCGGCGGCGGCGCCGCGGCCGGTGCGGATCATCATCCCGGCGGGCGGGGCCGCCCCGGGGCCGCCGCTGGGGCCGCTGCTGGGGCAGGTGCGGGGGGCCCGGGCGGGTTCGGGGCCGTCCCGGTGCCCCCGCGGCCCGGGCCGACCCGTCCCCGCCGCTGCTTCCCCAGCGCGGCGTCCCCATCGCCGCCTTCTGCAAAGACTTCAACGAGCGCACCCGGGACGTCAAGGCCGGGGTCCCGCTGCGGGTCCGGCTGCTCGTGCATGTGAGTGGGGGGGACACCGGGACCCCCGTGACCCCCCGGTGACCCCCGGTGACCCCCGTGACCCCCGATCCCCCCGATCCCCCCAGCCTGACCGGAGCTACTCGCTGAGCATCGGGACCCCCCCCACCTCCTACTTCCTCAAGGCCGTGGCCGGAGTGGAGAAAGGATCGGCCAGACCCGGTCAGGGGCGCTTTGGGGCTCCTGGGGGGAATTGGGGTCCTGGGGGGAATTTGGGGCTCCGGGGGGGGGAATTGGGGGTCCTGGGGGGGAATTTGGGGTCCTGGGGGGAATTTGGGGCTCCGGGGGGGGGAATTGGGGGTCCTGGGGGGGAATTTGGGGCTCCTGGGGGGAATTCGGGGTCCTAGGGGGGAATTGGGGGTCGTGGGGGGGATTTGGGGCTCCTGGGGGGGAATTGGGGGTCCTGGGGGGGAATTGGGGGTCTTGGGGGGGAATTGGGGGTCCTGGGGGGGAATTGGGGGTCCTGGGGGGGAATTTGGGGCTCCGGGGGGGGAATTGGGGGTCCTGGGGGGAATTTGGGGCTCCTGGGGGGGAATTGGGGCTCCTGGGGGGGAATTGGGGGTCCTGGGGGGGAATTGGGGGTCCTGAAGGGGAACTGGGGCTCCTGGGGGGGAATTGGGGGTCCTGGGGGGGAATTGGGGGCTCCTGGGGGGATTTTGGGTTATTTGGGGGGATTTTAGGGGGGGATTTGGTGTTCCTGAGAGGGATTTTGGGGCTCTTGGAAGGGTTTCAGGGTTCCCGAAGGGGATTTTGGGGTTCCTGGGGGGGAACTGGGGGATCCTGAGAGAGAACTTGGGATCCTCAGTGAGAATTTGGGGTGCTGGGGGGGAATTTGGGCATCCTGGGGGGGCTGGAGGAGTCCTGAGGGGGAATTGGGGATCATGGAGGGGAATTGGGGGGTCCTGGGGGGGTTTTGGGGGTTCCTGGGGGATTTGGGGTTCCTGGGGGTGATTTTAGCGGGGATTTTGGGGTTCCTGGGGGGATTTGGGGTTCCTGGGGGGATTTTAGCGGGGATTTGGGGGTTCCTGAGGAGGATTTTGGGGGTTCCTGGGGGGATTTTGGGGATCCTGCCCCTCACAGCGCACCCCCAGGCCACGAGCCGGCCGGGCTGCTGTCGCTGGCGCAGCTCCATGGGGGGATTTGGGGGTTCCTGAGGAGGATTTTGGGGTTCCTGGGGGGATTTTGGGGGTTCCTGAGGAGGATTTTGGGGTTCCTGGGGGGATTTTGGGGATCCTGCCCCTCACAGCCCACCCCAGGCCACGAGCCGGCCGGGCTGCTGTCGCTGGCACAGCTCCATGGGGGGATTTTGGGGTTCCTGGGGGGATTTTGGGGGTTCCTGGGGGGATTTTGGGGTTCCTGAGGAGGATTTTGGGGTTCCTGGGGGGGCTCTGCCCTCACTCACCTCACCCCAGGCCACGAGCCGGCCGGGCTGCTGTCCCTGGCGCAGCTCCATGGGGGGATTTGGGGGTTCCTGGGGGGATTTTAGCGGGGATTTTGGGGTTCCTGAGGAGGATTTTGGGGGTTCCTGGGGGGATTTGGGGGTTCCTGGGGGGATTGGGGGTTCCTGGGGGGATTGGGGGTTCCTGGGGGGATTTGGGGGTTCCTGCCCCTCACAGCCCACCCCAGGCCACGAGCCGGCGGGGCTGCTGTCCCTGGCGCAGCTCTTCGAGGTGGCCGTGGCCAAGCAGAGGGACCCGGCGCTGGCCGCCCGCGGGACGCCGCTGCCCGCCCTGCTGGGCTCGCTGCTGGGCTCGGCCCGCAGCCTCGGCCTGCGCGTGGTGCCCAGGTGGGACACGGGCCGGGCCCCCAAAACTGACCCCAAACTGAGCCTGGGACCCCAAAACTGACCCCAAACTGAGCCTGGGACCCCAAAACTGACCCCGAACAGCCTGGGACCCCAAAACTGACCCCAAACTGAGCCTGGGACCCCTAAAACTGACCCCAAACTGAGCCTGGGACCCCAAAACTGACCCCAAACTGAGCCTGGGACCCCTAAAACTGACCCCAAACTGAGCCTGGGACCCCTAAAACTGACCCCAAACTGAGCCTGGGACCCCCAAAAACTGACCCCAAACTGAGCCTGGGACCCCAAAACTGACCCCAAACTGAGCCTGGGACCCCAAAAACTGACCCGGAACAGCCTGGGACCCCAAAACTGACCCCAAACTGAGCCTGGGACCCCAAAACTGACCCAGAACACCCTGGGACCCCCCAAAACTGACCCGGAACAGCCTGGGACCCCAAAACTGACCCCAAACTGAGCCTGGGACCCCAAAACTGACCCGGAACAGCCTGGGACCCCAAAACTGACCCCGAACAGCCTGGGACCCCAAAACTGACCCAGAACACCCTGGGACCCCCAAAAACTGACCCGGAACAGCCTGGGACCCCAAAACTGACCCAGAACAGCCTGGGACCCCTAAAACTGACCCAGAACAGCCTGGGACCTCCAAAAACTGACCCAGAACACCCTGGGACCCCCGAAAACTGACCCAGAACATCCTGGGACCCCAAAAACTGACCCAGAACACCCTGGGACCCCCGAAAACTGACCCAGAACATCCTGGGACTCCTAAAACTGACCCAGAACAGCCTGGGACCCCAAAACTGACCCGGAACAGCCTGGGACCCCTAAAACTGAGCCTGGGACACGAAAACTGACCCAGAACAGCCTGGGACCCCCAAAACTGAGCCTGGGACCCCCAAAACTGACCCGGAACAGCCTGGGACCCCAAAACTGACCCCAAACTGAGCCTGGGACCCCAAAACTGACCCCGAACAGCCTGGGACCCCAAAACTGACCCCAAACTGAGCCTGGGACCCCAAAACTGACCCGGAACAGCCTGGGACCCCAAAACTGACCCCAAACTGAGCCTGGAACCCCAAAAACTCACCCCAAAAACCAACCCTGAGACCTCCAAAAGCTGACCCCTGACCCCCGGGCTGACCCCGCAGGCCGTGGCCGAGGCCCAGCCTGACCCCTGACCCTTGACCTTTGCCCCCAGGCTGACCCCGCAGGCCGTGGCCGAGGCCCAGCCTGACCCCTGACCCTTGACCTTTGCCCCCAGGCTGACCCCGCAGGCCGTGGCCGAGGCCCAGCCTGACCCCTGACCCTTGACCTTTGCCCTCTGCTCCCAGGCTGACCCCGCAGGCCGTGGCCGAGGCCCAGCCTGACCCCTGACCCTTGACCTTTGCCCCCAGGCTGACCCCGCAGGCCGTGGCCGAGGCCCAGCCTGACCCCTGACCCTTGACCTTTGCCCCCAGGCTGACCCCGCAGGCCGTGGCCGAGGCCCAGCGCCGCCGCCGGGAGCTGCAGGCCGCCGCGGCCGCCGCGGCCGGGCAGGAGGAGGACGAGGGGGGCGCCCGGAGGAAGTGACCCAAAAAACCCAAAAATACCCAAAAAACCCCAAAATCCCCAATAAAGAGCTCCCCCCACAGCCCCGCCTGCCTGGAGTTTTTGGGGAGCGCCTCGGGCCTTCGTCATCGGCGTCCTCCCCTTCCTCATCCTCACCCTAATCCCTGCCCCATCCTCCTCCATTCTCCATCTTCCTCATCCTCCTCCTCATCCTCATCTTCCTCCTCACCTTCCTCATCCTCACCCCAATCCCTGCCCCATCCTCCTCCTTCATTCTCCATCTTCCTCATCCTCCTCATCCTCATCTTCCTCCTCCCCTTCCTCATCCTCACCCCAATCCCTGCTCCATCCTCCTCTTTCATTCTCCATCTTCCTCATCCTCCTCCTCATCCTCCTTCATCCTCCCTCATCTTCCTCCTCCATCCTCATCCTCACCCCAATCCCTGCCCCATCCTCCTTCATCATCCTCCTTCATTCTTCCACATCTTCCTCATCCTCACCCCAATCCCTGCCCCTTCCTCCTCCTTCATTCTCCATCTTCCTCATCCTCCTCATCCTCATCTTCCTCCTCACCTTCCTCATCCTCACCCCAGTCCCTGCCCCTTCCTCCCTCCTCATCCTCCTTCATCTTCCTCCTCCATCCTCATCCTCACCCCAATCCCTGCCTCATCCTCCTTCATCATCCTCCATTCTTCCACATCTTCCTCCTCATCCTCCTCCTTCCTCCCCTTTATCCTCCCTCATCTTCCTCCCTCATCCCCCCCCCTCCCTCCTCATCCTCCCCCCCCAAAAAAACGCCGCCGTTGCCATGGAAACACCGCGGGGGGGGGGGGCGCAGGGGGATCCCCGGGAATTCGGGGAGAAACTCGGGAATTTTGGGGTGGAGGGAGTCGGGAATTTTGGGGAGAAACTCGGGAATTCTGGTGGGGGGGGAGTCGGGAATTTTGGGGATAGATTCGGGAATTTCGGGCTGGATTCGGGAATTTCGGGGGGGGGGGGAGCCGCGTATATTTTGGGGGGGCATTGGCGAATCTTGGGGAGAAACTGGGGAATTTCGGGGCCGGATTCGGGAATTCTGGGGGGAAACTGGGGAATTTCGGGGCCGGATTCGGGAATTCTGGGGGGAAACTGGGGAATTTCGGGGCCGGATTCGGGAATTTCGGGAATTCCGGGGCCGGGGGGGTCCCGCCGCCCCCGGGGGCTCGCGGATCGGGGCTGGGGGAGGGGTCCCGGCGCGGCCCCGCCCCCCGCGCTATTTTGGGCTCCCCGCGCTATTTTTGGCTCCGCGGCTTCGGCGCCCAAATTTGGCAGCGGCGGAGCGGGGGGGGAGGGGCGGGGGGCGGGGCCGGGGGCGCCCGCGGGGGGGGAGGGGCGGCGCCGGGGGTTCCCAGCGGCCCGGGGGGGGAGGGGCGGCTCCGGTCCGCCCCCCACGCCTGTCCGGGGTCCCTCCGGCCGCGCCGACCCCCGGTGGTCACTCTGACCCCCCGGTGGTCACTCTGATCCCCACTGTGGTCACTTGGAGCTTCCTGTGGTCACTCTGAGCTGTCTGTGGTCACTCCAACACCCCGGTGGTCACTCTGATCCCCACTGTGGTCACTCTGAGCCCCGGTGGTCACTCTGACCCCCCCGGTGGTCACTCGGAGCCTCCTGTGGTCACTCCGAGCCCCCTCCGGCCGAGCTGACCCCTCTCCCTCCCCCCACTGAGTGACCCTCCCCACCTGGAGCCCCCCGAGTGCTGCTCCCTCCCCCCACAGCCCCATTGCCTGCTCCATCTCCCCACGGACCCTTCACTGGTTCCTCCATCTCCCCACGGACCCCTGCAGCTCCTCCATCTCCCCATTGATTCCTCCATCTCCCCATTGATTCCTCCATCTCCCCACGGACTCTTCCATCTCCCCATTGACTCCTCCATCTCCCCATTGATTCCTCCATCTCCCCACGGACTCTTCCATCTCCCCATTGGCTCCTCCAGCTGCTCCATCTCCCCACCGACCCCTCATTGGCTCCTCCATCTCTCCCTCGACCCTCTCTCTCTCTCTCCCTCCATCCCTCGAGCTCCTCCATCTCCCCATTGACCCCTCATTGCCTGCTCCATCTCCCCACCGACCCCTCCAGCCACCTCCATCTCCTCCATCTCCCCACAGCCCCCATCGACTCCTCCATCTCCCCCATCTCCCCACAGCCCCCATCGACTCCTCCATCTCCCCGCTGACCCCTCATTGACTCCCCCATCTCCTCATTGCCTCCTCCAGCTCCTCCCTCTCCCCATTGACCCCTCATTGCCTCCCCCATCTCCCCCATCTCCCCACCGACCCCTCATTGCCTCCCCCATCTCCCCCATCTCCCCACAGCCCCCATCGACTCCTCCATCTCCCCATTGACCCCTCATTGACTCCCCCATCTCCCCACCGACCCCTCATTGCCTCCCCCATCTCCCCACAGCCCCCCATTGCCTCCCCCATTTCCCCATTGCCTCCCCCATCTCCCCCATCTCCCCACAGCCCCCATTGCCTCCTCCATCTCCCCATTGACCCCTCATTGACTCCCCCATCTCCCCACAGCCCCCATTGCCTCCTCCATCTCCCCACCGACCCCTCATTGCCTCCTCCCTCTCCCCACAGCCCCCATCACCTCCCCCATCTCCCCACAGCCCCCCATTGCCTCCCCCATTTCCCCATCGACTCCCCCATCTCCCCCCCGACCCCTCCCTCTCCCGCTGCCCCCCTTCCCCGCTCTCCCCCACCCTGGGCCTGCCCCTCCCCTGCCCTCCCCCGCCCCGCCCCTCTCCCCGCTCCATCTCCAATTTCGGTGCGATCCGCCGCCCCTCCCGCCGCTCGTGCGTCACCGTCAGCGCTGACGCGGCCCCGCGCCCCCCCGGGCCCGGTGTTCCCCCCGGCCGGGGGGCGGCCCGGGCCGGTGACGCGGCGCTGACGCGGGGCCGCGGGCGCATAAAGCGGCGGCCCCGGGCGGCGGCGCGGGCGGAGGATGCTCCGCTCCACCAAAGGCGCCTCCAAGGCGCGGCGGGACCAGATCAACGCGCAGATCCGCGCCCTGCGCGACCTCCTCCCGCTGCCCGACGGGGACCGGCCGCGCCTCTCCTACCTGCACGTCATGGCGCTCGCCTGCATCTACACCCGCAAGGGAGCCTGCCTGCGGCCAGGTGCGCGCCGGGACCGAGCGGGGACCGGGAGGGACCGGGAGGGGACCGAGCCGGGACCGAGCCGGGACCGAGCGGGGACCGGGAGGGAGCGGGGACCGAGCGGGGACCGAGCCGGGAGCGAGCCGGGAGCGAGCCGGGAGCGGGGACCGAGCGGGGACCGAGCGGGCACCGAGCAGGAGCGGGGACTGAGCGGGAACCGAGCTGGGACCGGGGACAGAGCGGGGACCAGGAGGGAGCGGGGACCGAGCGGGGACCGAGCCGGGAGCGGGGACCGAGTGGGGATCGGGAGGGAGCGGGGACCGAGCGGGAACCGAGCAGGAGCGGGGACCGAGCGGGGACCGAGCGGGAACCGGGAGGGAGCGGGGACCGGGAGGGAGCGGGGACCAAGCGGGAACCGGAGACCGAGTGGGGACCGGGAGGGGACCAGGATGGCAGCGGGGACCGGGAATGGAGTGGGGATGCAGCGGGGAACAGGAGCGAGGATGGAGCCGGGATCGGGGATAGAGCGAGGATAGAGCGGGGATGGAGCCGGGATCGGGGATGGAGCGGGGATGGACCGGGGATGGAGCCGGGATCGGGGATGGAGCGGGGATGGAGCCGGGATCGGGGATGGAGCGGGGATGGACCGGGGATGGAGCCGGGATCGGGGATGGAGCGGGGATGGAGCCGGGATCGGGGATGGAGCGGGGATGGAGCCGGGATCGGGGATGGACCGGGGATGGAACCGGGATCGGGGATAGAGCGGGGATGGACCGGGGATGGAGCCGGGATCGGGACCGGGATGGCAGCGGGAACCGGGGACGGAGCGGGGACAGCACCGGGATGCAGCCGGGAACGGGACCGGGATGGCAGCGGGGCCCGGGATTGAGTAGAGAACGGCAACGGGATGGGACCCGCTCCAGGGATGGCACCGGGATGGGAGCGGGGACCGGGGCGTGGACCGGGGACAGGGACCGGGACCGAGACAAGGACAGGGACAGGGACCGGGGCCGGGGCCGGTGCAGCACCGCGGAGAGCGGCCGGAGGTTCCCGTTCAGCACCGCGGAGAGCGGCGGGGACCGGGCGGGGCAGCGGGACAGGGACCGGGACGGGTGACAGGGACCGGGATTGGGAACCGGGATCGGTGACAGGGACCGGGATCGGTGATAGGAAGCGGGATTGGGAACCGGGATCGTGACAGGGACCGGGATCGGTGATAGGAACCGGGATTGGGAACCGGGATCAGTGACAGGGACCGGGATCGGTGATAGGAAGCGGGATCGGGAATCGGGACCGGGATCTGTGACAAGGACTGGGATCAGTGACAGGAACCGGGATCGGTGACAGGAACCGGGATTGGGGATCAGAACCGAGATTGGGAACCGGGATCGTGACAGGGACCGGGATCGGTGACAGGAACCGGGATTGGAGATCAGAACCGAGATTGGGAACCGGGATCGGTGACAGGAACCGGGATCGGGAATCGGGACCGCGATTGGGGACAGGGACCGGGATTGGGGATCAGAACCGGGATTGGGAACTGGGATCGTGACAGGGACCGGGACCGGGAATCGGGACCGGGACCGGGAATCGGGAGCGGAACCGGCCGCACACCGGGAGGGCTCCGGTGCCAGCGGCGGCTCCGCGGGTGACGCTTCGGGGCCGCAGGGGCAGCGCCGGAGCGCCGGGCGGGCGCTGACCGCTGTCCCCGCGTGTCCCCACGCCAGGCCCGAGCCGGGGGGCGCCCCTGGAGCTGCTGGGGGGGCCGGAGCTCGCCGACCTGGTGGCCTCGCTGCCCGGCTTCCTGCTGGCCGTGACCCGCGAGGGGAAGCTGGTGGGGGTCACCGACAACGTGGCGCAGCACCTGGGCCACTCCATGGTGAGCGCTGGGCCGGGCGGGGGTCCCGGGGGGCGCTGGGGGTCCCGGCGGTGCCGGGGGCTCACCCCGGCCTCCCTCCCTCCCTGCCCCCCCAGGTGGACCTGGTGGCACAAGGGGACAGCATCTACGACCTGCTGGACCCCGCCGACCACCCCCTGGTGCGGCACCAGCTGAGCCTGCCCGGGCCCCCCCAGGCAGGTGGGTGGGGGGCTGCGGGGTCTGGGGGGGTCCGGGGGGTCTGGGGGGTCTGGGGGAGCGGGGAGGGAAGGGACAGGACAGATGGAGAGATACTGGGATGGACAGGACAGAGGGATGGACAGAGGGGTGGACAGTAGGACAGAGGGATGGACAGAGGGACAGAAGGGTGGACAGAGGGACAGAGGGATGGACAGAGGGGTGGACAGAGGGAGAGAGGGGTGGACAGAGAAGTGGACAGAGGGACAGAGGGATGGACAGAGGGACAGAGGGGTGGACAGAGGAGTGGACAGAGGGACAGAGGGATGGACAGAGGGACAGAGAAGTGGACAGCAGCACAGAGGGATGGACAGAGGGGTGGACAGAGGGACAGAGGGATGGACAGAGGGACAGAGGGATGGACAGCAGCACAGAGGGGTGGACAGAGGGATGGACAGAGGGACAGAGGGGTGGACAGAGGGACAGAGGGGTGGACAGAGGAGTGGACAGAGGGACAGAGGGGTGGACAGAGGGGTGGACAGCAGCACAGTGACCGCCGCCCCTCTCCCCCAGAGCGCCTCTTCCGCTGCCGCTTCACCACCTCGCGCGCCTCGCGCCGCCCCAGCGCCGGCCGCAAGCTGGTGCTGCTGCGGGGGCGCTTCCAGGAGCCCCCCGGGCCCCCCGGCGCCGCCCCCGCGCTCTTCGTGGCCTTCTGCGCCCCCCTGGACCCCCCGCCCTGGCCCTGCCCCGACTGCCTCCTGCTGCCGGCCTTCCAGAGCCGCCACGCCCGCGACCTGGCGCTGCTCGACGTCTCGGACAGGTGGGACGGGCGGGCCGGGGTCCCGAGCGCCCGGCTCGGGGGGACGCGCGAGTGACCCCGGCCCGGTGTCCGCAGTGTCCTGGTGCACCTGGGCTACGGCCGGGCTGAGCTGCTGGGCCGCTCCTGGTACCGCCTGCTGCACCCCGAGGACCTCGGCCACGTCGCCCGCCAGCACCTGCGCCTCGGTCAGTGCCCCGGGTGTCCTCTGGGTGTCCTCTGGGTGTCCTGGGGTGTCCCCAGAGGGTCCTCTGGGTGTCTGCGGGGTGTCGTCGGGGTGTCCCTGGTGTCCCCGGGGTGTCCTCTGGGTGTCCCGGGGTGTCCCCAGGGTGTCCCCAGGATCCCCAGGGTGTCCCCAGGGTGTCCCTGTGCCCTCCTGGCCTGTCCCTGCCATTCCCTGTCCCCGCTGACCCCTCCCTGTCCCCGCTGACCGCTCCTGTCCCCACTGACCCCTCCCTGTCCCCACTGACCCCCCGTGTCCCCGCTGACCCCCCGTGTCCCCACAGCCGCCGCGGGGCCGGAGGCTCGGGCCGAGCTGGTGACGCGGCTGCAGCGCAAGGACGGCCTGGGCTGGACGTGGGTCTACGCCCGCCTGCGGCCGGAGGGGCCGGCCCTGCTCGCCCACAACTTTGTCATCAGGTCAGTGCCCAGCGGGCAGCGGGCAGCGGGCAGTGGTCAGCACTCAGTGGTCAGTGGTCAGTGCTCAGTGGTCATCAATCAGTGCTCAGCACTCAGAGGTGGGTGCCCAGTGGTCAGTGGTCAGTGCCCAGTGGTCAGTGGTCAGTGGTCAGCACTCAGAGGTGGGTGCCCAGTGGTCAGCAGTCAGTGCTCAGTGGTCAGTGGTCAGTTCTCAGTGGTCAGTGGTCAGTGGTCAGCATCCAGTGGTCAGCACTCAGCAGTCAGTGGTCAGCATCCAGTGGTCAGCACTCAGCGGTCAGCGGGTCCTGGCCACCCTCGGGGCCGGCCGCTGGCCGCAGTGCCGCTGACCACCGTGTCCCCCCGCAGCGAGGCTGAGGCCTGGTGCCTGCGGCAGCAGCTGGCGGCCGAAGCCCCCCCGGGACCCCCGGAGCCGTTCGGGCCCGGCCTCGACTTCCCCGGCAGCGACCTCGGCCTGGACCTCGGCCTGGGGCCCGGCCTGGGCGATGACGTCGGAGCCATCGGCCTGGCGGTCAGCGTGGGACACGGCCCTGCGGCCACCGCTGACCACAGCCTGGCGGTCAGCGTGGGACACGGCCCTGCGGCCACCGCTGACCACAGCCTGGCGGTCAGTGTGGGACACGGCCTCGGACACAGCCTCGGACACAGCCCTGCGGCCACCACTGACCCTGGCCTTGGGGCCACCATCGGCCACGGCCTCGGAGCTGCCCTGGGCAGTGGCGTGGAGCCCGGCCTGGGGCCTGGCCTCGGACACAGCCCTATGGCCACCACTGACCACAGCCTGGCGGTCAGCCTCGGACACAGCCTTGGACATGGTGCTGCGGCCACCACTGACCACAGCCTGGCGGTCAGCCTCGGACACAGCCTTGGACATGGTGCTGCGGCCACCACTGACCACAGCCTGGCGGTCAGCCTCGGACAAAGCCTTGGACATGGTGCTGCGGCCACCACTGACCACAGCCTGGCGGTCAGCCTCGGACACAGCCTTGGACACAGCCCTGCGGCCACCACTGACCCCGGCCTCGGAGCCACCATTGGCCACGGCCTTGGAGCTGCCCTGGGCAGCGGCGTGGAGCCCGGCCTGGGGCCCGGCCTCGGACACGGCCTCGGACACGGCCTGGGAGCCAACGCTGCGGCCACTGTGGACCCTGGACTTGGGGCCACCATCGGACACGGCGCCGTGGCCGCCGCTGACCCCGGCCTTGCCCCGAACGTCGGCCACGGCCTCGGCTCGGACGCCGGCATCGGCCTGGGCGTGGGAGGCGCCCTCAGGGTGGACATCGGCGCCGACCTCGGGACTGACCTCGGGGAGGACGGTGCGGCCGCGGTGACCGCCGGCATCGGGGCCGGCGTGGCCCTCGGCCTCGGGCCCGACCTCGGGGCCGGCGTGGGGCTGGGCCTCGGCGCCGCCGCGCTGCCGCCGGACATCGGAGTGACCGCCGGGGCCGGACTCGGCCTGGGAGCCGCCCTGGGAGCCAGCGCGGGATCAACGCTCCCGCCCGGCGCCGGACTGGCCGTGGGAGCCGGCGCCGGCCTCGGACACAACAACGGCCTCGGACACAACTCCGGCCTCGGACACAACTCCAGCCTTGGACACAACTCTGGCCTGGGACACAACTCCGGCCTTGGACACAACTCCGGCCTCGGACACAACTCTGGCCTTGGACACAATGCTGGACTCGGACAAAATTCTGGACTCGGACACAATGCTGGCTTTGGTCACAACCCCGATCTTGGTCACAACCCCGGCCTCGGACACAACAGCAGCCTTGGACACAATGTTGGCCTTGGTCACAACCCTGGACTCGGACACAGTTCCAGCCTCGGACACGGCGCCGGGCTCGGACACGACGCCGGGCTCGGACACGACGCCGGGCTCGCCGTCGGCCTGGCGGCCGGAGCACCGCTGGGGCCGGGGCTGGACGCTGGCCCGGCCGTGGGCGCCACGCTGCCGCCGGGCGGCCCCGGCCCCGCGCTCGGCTTCGCCCTGGGCGCCCCCATGGCCGCGCCGCGCCCCCCGCTCGGGCCGGGCCGCCCGGGGCTGGGGGTCCCCGAGACCCCCGCGGGCGGCACCGAGACCTGGACCCCCCCCTACACGCCGCGGCAGGCGCCGCCCTTCGCCTTCGGGCCCCCCGAGCCCCCCGAGGCCGAGAAGCTCCCGCCGAGCCCCGAGAGCCCGGGCGGGGTCCCCGGGGGTCCCCCCGGCGCTCTGCTGACCCCCGAGACGTCGCCGCCGCCGCCGCCCGCGGCCCCGGCCGCGCCCGCGCTGCGCCGGCTGCTGCTGCGGGGGCTGGCGGCCATCGCCGCCCGCGGACCCCCGGCCGGAGACCCCCGGCCCCGGCCGCCCCCGCCCCGGTCGCCCCGCGACCCCTTCCATGAGTTGTATCAACTCCCCCAGAGCCGCCTCCAGGACGCCTTCCGCAAAGGTGGGCGCCGAGCGGGGGTCCCGGGGGGCTTGGGGGGCTTGGAGGGGTCCCGGGGGTCCCGGGGGCTTGGGGGGGTCCCGGGGGTCCCGGGGGTCCCGGGGGCTTGGATGGGTGCTGGGTGGTCCCGGAGTCTCCGGGGCTTTTGGGGCGGGTTTTGGGTGGGTTTTGGGGCGGCTTTTCGGGGCTTTTGGGTTTTATTCTGGCGGGTTTTGGGGGTTTTTTTCGGTGGTTTTTGGGGGGTTTTAGGGGTGGTTTTTGGGGCAACTTTTCAGGGGTTTTGGGTTTTATTCTGGCGGGTTTTGGAGGGTTTTTGAAGTGGTTTTTGGAGGCTTTCTGAGGTGGTTTCCAGGGTGGTTTTGGGGGGGTTTTAGGGCGGTTTTCAAAGTGGTTTTGGGGCAGTTTTTTGGAGGGTTTTTGAGGTGGGTTTTGGGGCAGTTTTGGGGTTTTTTTTTCGTTGGTTTTTGGGGCGGTTTTTGGCACGTTTCTTGGGGGGTTTTGGAAGGGTTTTTGTGAGGTTTTAGGGTGATTTTGGTGGTTTTTAAAATGGTTTTTGCGGGGTTTTGGGGCAGGTTTTGAAGTGTTTTTTGGGTTTTTTTTTTGGAGCGATTTTTGGGGTGTTTCAGGCGCGGTTTTTGGGGGCATTTCGGGGTGTCCCTGACGTGTCCCTCTCTCTGTCCCCCGCAGCCGGAAGCCAGCGCGCCCCGTCGTTCTGAACTAAGTCTGTGACGCGACTTGCCCCCAGTATGGCATATTGTCATTGTCACCCCGGCCCGGCCAGCGCCCCCCGGCCCGGCCGCCCCCGCCGCCCCCCGGGGCCGCTCGTGCTAATTTAACTCGTAACGAGTCTCTAAGGTAATTGGGGGGGGGCTGGTGGCCCCCCCTCCCCCAGCCCGGACGCCTGGGGACCGTCCCTCGTGTCCCCTCCCCCCCCCACACCTCGTCCCCTCCCCCCGCGCCAGGACCCGTCGCCAAAATTATTTTGGGTCGCTGGGGTGGGGGCTGGGACCCCCCCCCGTCCCCTCCCCCAGCCCGGGGTGTCCCTGTCCCTTTGTCACCCCCCTGGTCCCTGTCACCTCCCCCCAACCCCCAGCCCCGCCCCCACCTCGGGCTCTGCGTTTTTGGCAGAGCCCCCCCCCCAAAAAAAAAACCTGTGTCCCCTCCCCCCCCGTGGGTGTCACCCTCAATGTCCCCAAACGCGGGGGACCGAGGCACGATGTGGCTTGATGTCCCCAAAGTCCCCAATGATGTCCCCAAGGTCCCTAGTGATGTCCCCAAGGATGTCCCCGATGTCCCCAAGGATGTCCCCAAAGTCCCCATGATGTCCCCAAGGATGTCCCCGACACCCCCGAGCCCCTGGGGCTGAGGCACAATGTGGCTCGGTGTCCCCAATGTCCCCAAGCCCCTCCAAGGGACATCCTGGCCTGATGTCCCCAACGTCCCCAATGTCCCCAATGTCCCCAATGTCCCCAACGCCCCCAATGTCCCCAATGTCCCCAACGCCCCCAATGTCCCCAATGTCCCCAACGCCCCCGCCCCGCACACGTCGCAGCGCGATGTCACCGAGCCCACGGCGCCGTCCCCAGCTCCGTGTCCCCGACGTCCCCAGGGGCACCCGGGACCCGCTCGTCACCCGCACCAAGGACTGACACACCCCGGTGTCCCCGGTGTCCCCGGTGTCCCCAACCCACGGACTGAGCCTGTCGCGACCCGGCGTCCCCAGTGATGTCCCCGGTGTCCCCGATGATGTCCCCGGTGTCCCCAAAGTCCCCCGACGATGTCCCCGGTGTCCTCCCGGCAATAAAAACGTGTCCCCCGATGTCCCCGCGCCTGCGGCTGCTCCTTCCCGGGAACCGGGGAAATTTGGGGAGGGGGACAGAGGTTGGGGGGCGGGGGGGACGCAGGAATTGGGGACAACTCGGGGGTTTGGGGGGGGACACAGAAACTCGGGGGGGAGGGTCCAGGATTGGAACGAGACGGGAATTTGGGGGGGACGATGGAATTTGGGAGAGATGCCGGGAATTTGGGGGGGGTTTGGGGGAATTTAGGGGGGATTTGGAGGGGATTTCGGGGGGGATTTGGGGGATTTTTGGGGGGATTTTGGGGGGATTTTGGGTGGGATTTAGGGGATTTTTGGGGCGATTTGGAGGATTTTTGGGGGGATTTTTGGGGGGGATTTTGGGTGGGATTTGGGGGATTTTTGGGGCGATTTGGGGGGATTTGTGGAGATTTGGGGGGATTTGGGGGCTCCGGGGTCTCGCCGGAGCCGCCTGGCCCCGCCCCCAGCGCAGAGGCCACGCCCACAAGCCTCAAACCACGCCCCCGGAGCGAGAAACTGGGCTCGTGACGTCACGGGTCTAATCTGCATAACCCCGCCCCGTTGTGCCGAGGCCACGCCTCCTCCGCCCCGCGCATGCGCAGCCCCTCCCGGCGCCGGCGCATGGCGGTGAGTCCCGGACTGGTCCCAGCGACCCCAAACTGGGACCAGTGACCCCAAACTGGAACCAGTGACCCCAGACTGGGACCGGAGACCCCAGACTGGGACCGGAGACCCCAAACTGGGAGCGACCCCCTCGGAACTGGGTCCTGACCCTCCTCCCCACCCCCAAACTGGTCCCAGCGACCCCAAACTGGTTCCAGTAACCCCAGACTGGGACCGGAGACCCCAAACTGGGACCAGTAACCCCAGACTGGGACCGGAGACCCCAAACTGGGAGCGACCCCCTCGGAACTGGGTCCTGACCCTCCTCCCCACCCCCAAACTGGTCCCAGTAGCCCCGTACTGGTCCCAGTAGCGCTGTACTGGTTCCAGCATGCCGGACTGGTCCCGGCTCCGCGCCGGCCCCGGGGACCCCCAGACCCTTCCCAGTGACCCCCAAAATCCTCCCAGTAACCCCCAGTATCCCCCAGTCCCGCCCAGTGCCCCCCTCTGAGCCCTCCCAGTGACCCCCAGTAGCTCCCAGTCCCCCCAGTCTCCACCCCCAGTCCCTCCCAAACCCCTCCCCATCCCCCCAGTGCCCCCCAATCCCCCCCAGTCTCCCATCCCAGTGCCCCCCAGTACCCCCCAATCCCCCCCAGTCTCCCATCCCAGTCACTCCCAGTGCCCCCAGTGCTCCTCAATCCCTTCCCAGTCCCCTCCCAGTCCCTCCCAGTGCCCCCAGTGCCCCCCAAACCCCCCAATTCCCATCCCAGTGCCCCCCAGTACCCCCCAATCCCCCCCAGTCTCCCATCCCAGTCCCTCCCAGTGCCCGCCAATCCCCCCAATCTTCCCTCCCAATCCCTCCCAGTGCCCCCCACTCCCCCAATCTCCCCTCCCTGTCCCTCCCAGTCCATCCCAGTCCCTCCCAGTCCCTCCCAGTGCCCCCCAGTGCCCCTCAATCCCTTCCCAGTCCCTCCCAGTCCATCCCAGTCCCTCCCAGTCCCTCCCAGTGTCCCCCAGTGCCCCTCAATCCCTTCCCAGTCCATCCCAGTCCCTCCCAGTGCCCCCCAGTGCCCCTCAATCCCTTCCCAGTCCATCCCAGTCCCTCCCAGTGCCCCCCAGTGCCCCCCAGTCCCCTCCCAGTCCCTCCCAGTCCATCCCAGTCCATCCCAGTCCCTCCCAGTGCCCCCCAGTGCCCCTCAATCCCTTCCCAGTCCATCCCAGTCCCCCCCAGTGCCCCCCAGTCCCCCCAGCCCCCGGCCCCCGTCGCCCCCGGCCATGGGGCGGCTGCTGGGGGGCTGCCTGTGGCTGCTGGGGGGGCTGGCGCTGCTGCAGACCCTCTACCTGCGGGGGCTGCCCCGGCCGCGCCCCCCGCCCGCCGCCCCCCGCCGCCCCCCCCGGGGGGTGCTGGACGCTTCTGGAACCTTCCGCGTGTACTGGGACGTGCTGGGGGCGCCCCCGGGCTGGGCGCGCAGCCCCCGGCCCGAGCTGGTGCTGGCCACGCACGGGACCCCCGGGCGGGCGGCGGCGGCGCTGGGGGGCGGCTGGGGGGGCCCGCTGGCGCTGGCGGTTTTTGGGGAGCCCCGCCGGGGGCTGCGGGAGCTGCTGGCGGCGCTGGGGGGTCCCTGCCGGGCCCTGCGCGGCCGCCTCCGCCTGCAGCTGGTGCTGGCGGCGGCGGGACCCCCGCCCCAATTCGGGGCGCGCCCCCCGGCCGGGCCCGGCGGCTGCCGGGGGGCGCTGGCGCGGCTGGCGGCCGCCGACCCCCCCAGCTACAGCCTGGGGGTGCCGTACCCCGGGAACCTGCTGCGGAACGTGGCCTGGCAGGGGGCGGCCGGCGGCGGCCCCGCGCCGCGACCCCCGGCCCAGCTCTGGGGGCGCTTCGTGCTCCTGGTGGATGCGGACGTGGTGCCCAGCCCGGGGCTGCGCGAGGCTTTCCTGGAGATGCTGAGGGACGGGGGGCTGGACCCCCGGAACTGGGGGGGACAGGGGGGGATGGACCTCCGGATCTGGGGGGGACAGGGGGGGATGGACCCCCGGAACTGGGGGGGACAGGGGGGGATCGACCCCCAGAACTGGGGGGGACAGGGCGGGATGGACCCCCAGAACTGGGGGGGACAGGGCGGGATGGACACCCAGAACTGGGGGGGACAGGGCGGGATGGACACCCAGAAATGGGGGGGACAGGGGGGGATGGACACCCAGAAATGGGGGGGACAGGGGGGGATGGACCCTCGGAACTGGGGGGGACAGGGGGGGATGGACCCCCAGAAATGGGGGGGACAGGGGGGGATGGACCCCCAGAACTGGGGGGGACAGGGGAACCCCAGAGCTTTGGGGGCTCCTGGTGGCCTGAGTGACCCCAATGCTCTGAGTGACCCCAAAACCCTCAGTGACCCCCACGCCCTGAGTGACCCCAATATCCCAGGCCACCCCAATGCCCTGATTGACCCCCACACCCTGAGTGACCCCAAAACCCTGAGTGACCCCCATGCCCTGAGTGGCCCCAATGCCCTGATTGACCCCCACACCCTGAGTGACCCCAAAACTCTGAGTAACCCCCATGCTCTGAGTGACCCCAATGTCCCAGGCCCCCTCAACGCCCTGAGTGACCCCCACGGCCAGAGTGACCCCAAAACCCTGAGTGACCCCCACGCCCTGAGTGGCCCCCATGGCCAGAGTGACCCCAATGCTCTGAGTGACCCCCACGGCCAGAGTGACCCCAAAACCCTGAATGACCCCCACGCCCTGAGTGACCCCAATGCTCTGAATGACCCCCATGGCCTGAGTGACCCCAATATCCCAGGCCACCCCAATGCTCTGATTGACCCCCACGCCCTGAGTGGCCCCCACTCCCTGAGTGACCCCCACTCCCTGAGTGACCCCAATGCTCTGAATGACCCCCACGCCGCGGAGCCGCCCTGGGCCCGGGCTCTCTTCGTGCTGCCGGCCTTCGAGGTGCGGGCGCGGCGGCGGCCGCCGGGCTCCAAGGCGGAGCTGCTGCGGCTGTGGGCGGCGGGCGAGGCGCGCCCGTTCTACGCCGCGCTGTGCCCGCGCTGCCAGGCCCCCACCGACTTCGGCCGCTGGCGGGCGCTGCCCGCGGGGCCCCGGCTGCGTGTGGCCTACGAGGCGGCCTGGAGGGACCCCTGGGAGCCGTTCTTCGTGGCCCCCGCCCGCGGCGTGCCCCCCTTCGACGAGGGCTTCCTCCAGTACGGCTTCAACCGCATCAGCCAGGTCTGACGGGGTCTGGGGGGGCCTCGGGGGGCGTGGGGTGGCCCTGCTGGCCTTGGGGTGGTCATGGGGTGGCCCTGGTGGCCTTGGGGTGGTCATGATGGCCTTGGGGTGGCCTCAGGGGTCATGGGGTGGTCTTAGGGGCTGTGGGGTGGTCGTGATGGCTGTAGGGTGGTCTGGGGGTCATGGGTGACCATGGGGTGGTTGTGGGGTGGTCATGGTGGTTGTGCTGTCCTTGGGGTGATCTTGGGGGCCTTGGGGTGCTCTGGGGATTTTGTGGGGGGGTCTCTGGGGTTGCTCTGGGGGGTCTCCAGGGTCTCACAGGGACCCCTCCGCGCCCCCAGGCCTGCGAGCTGCACGTGGCTGGGTTCCGCTTCGCGGTGCTGGACGGGGCCTTCGTCACGCACCGGGGGCTGAAGGAGCCGGGCCGGTTCCACCGCAGCCGCGAGGCCGAGCTGGGCCAGAACCGGCGCCGCTTCCGCGCCTTCCGCCGGCGCCTGCGCCAGCGCTACCCCGGCTCCGCCCGCCGCTGCTGAGCCCCGGGGACACCTGGGGACACCTAGGACTCTCCAATGGACACCTGGGGGCACCTGGGACAGCTGGGGGACACCTGGGACAGCTGGGGGACACCTGAGAACCCCCGAGGGACACCTGGGAACCCCCAGTGGACACCTGGGGACACACCTGGGACCCCCCAATGGACACCTGGGGTCCCTCCGTGGACACCTGGGACACTGGGGACACACCTGGGAACCCCCAGCAGACACTTGAAGGATCTGCTGTAAACACCTGGGGACACCTGACACAGCTGGGGACCGGCCGGGACACCTGGAACACACCTGGGACACCTGAGGACCCTCCAATGGACACCTGGGACCCCCCAATGGACACCTGGGGCCCCTCCGTGGGGGTGACCGAAGTAAGAACCAGTGCAGACCAGTAAGAACCAGTGCAGACCAGTGCCCCGCAGCAAACTACATCTCCCAGCATGCACCGGCTGCCAACATGGCCGAACTTCCGCTCCTATTTGAAAAAAAACACAGCTCCCAGGATGACTCGGAAACAACATGGCCGCCCAGCAACTTCCGGTTTTGCTGGTTAAAAAGCCGAACTTCAGTTCCCATCATGCATCAGAAGGGCGCGGCCGGAAGTGGCGGTCATTTATGGGACTACAGCTCCCGTGATGCACCGGGGGAAGTAACCGACTTCCGGCCCCTGTGCCTGAAATGGCGGCCGTGCGCAGCAGCGCCCCCTGGCGGGCAGCCGGGTCAAATTTGGGGAGGGGGCGTGGCCTGGGAAGGGGGAGGGGCAAAAGGGGGATTTTGGGGGGGGGCAATGGGAGGAGGGGCAATCCCAAATTTGGGAAGGGCGGGGCCGCGGTGGGGGGAGGGGAACTGAAATTCCAGGCGGGGGGAGGGGCAGGATCCCAAATTTTTTGGGGGGGGGGGGCTGGGGGTTGTGACCCCCAAATCCAGGGGGAGGCTCCGATTGGACGGCGACACCCCGAATTTGGGGGGCAAGAAGAGCCCGGAGCGCGGCATCGCGGTTAATAAACGATTTTTATTCTTTGCCATTTCCACCCCGGTTCGACTCCCGTTAATTCGCCGTTAAAGTGCTGCAAAGGGAACAGGTTTCGGTCTCCTGGGGTCGCTTTTTTTATTATTTTATAAATCTTTCATTTATTTAACCTTTCCCCCCCCCCCAAAAACAACAAAAAAAAATTCCTCATAAACAAAACTTTTTTTTTTTTTAATCCCGGGACGCCTGACGCACCTTTGGACTTTGGGGCAGAACAAGAGAGAAACGGGCGCTTTTATCAAGTTATGGTACAAAGGGTGTAACAAATAAACAGAAAAGCAGCCACAAAACAGCTAAAAAAAATAAAAAAGGGAAATAAAGCTGAGGGAAAAGCTCGGGAGCGGCCCCGGGCTGGCTCCGTTCCCCCGGAGTCATTCGAGCTCCGGGTCTTGTGCCTCGGATTCCATTTCCCACTCTCCGTTCCAGAGGTCAGAGCTGTGCTTTTTTGGTTTATTTTTATTAATAAATCCACTTTCCCCGCTTTATTTTATTAACAAACCCGTGCTTTTGGTGTGTTTTTATTAGTAAATCCAGGCTTTGGGCTTATTTTAGTAATAAATTCATGGGTTTGGTTTATTTTATTAATAAATCCATTTTTTTTCTTGTTTATTCTGCTCAATAAGAACACTTTTTTTTGTTTATTCTGCCCAATAAATCCTTTTTTTTTTTTAGTTTATTTCTTGGGATAAATCCATTTAATTTTATTTTTAAATAGATCTCCTTTTCTTTGGTTTATTTTCTTAACAGATATAATTTAATCTGTTAATTATTTTATTTAATTCATTTTTATCTCCATTTCTTTAATAAATCTTTTATTAATGGATCCACATTTTTACTTTGGGTCTTTTTTTAGTAATTCTATTTCACTTGCTTCTTTCTTTGGTAAATCCACTTCTTTTGCTTTGTTTTTTTTCTAATATATCCACCTTTCTGGTTAGATTTTATTAAATAAATCCACAGTTTTGGCTGTTTTCTTAAATAAAAAATCCACAGCTTTGGTTTAATTTCTTGCACAAACCAAAAAGCCAAAATTTTTGAATTAAATCCGTTGACCTAACAGAATCTTCAGCCCTAAAAAAAAAAAAAAAAAAAAAAAAAAAAAGCCAAAAAAATGAAAAAGGTGGAAACGAAGGGGGCAAAAAAACGACAGGAAAAAAACACGCAAAAAAAAAAAAAAAAAAAGAAAAAAGACCAAGAAAAAAGATTTTAAAAAAAATTCATTTCCACGAACCAAACACTGGAAATATTTGGGAGGATGGGGGGGGGAGGAGGCAGGAAAAAAAACCCAATAAAAATACAAAAAAAAAACCAAAAAAAAAAGGAAAAGGATTAATGGGGAGAGAAGAAGTGAAGCTGTCGGCACGAGGGGGGACCCCAAAATCCGAGGGGGAGCGACCCCCAGCCCCTCCCCCCCTCTGTACACACGGGGGTCCCTCCGTGCCGGCCTATGTACAAAAAAACCCCCGGGGTCACCCCTGACACCCTGGGGTCACCCCTGACACCCTGGGGTCACCCCAACCACCCTGGGGTCACCCCTGAGCACCCTGGGGTCACCCCTGAGCACCCTGGGGTCACCTCAGACCACCCCGGGGTCACCCCCAGACCACCCTGGGGTCACCCCTGAGCACCCAGGGGTCACCCCTGACACCCAGGGGTCACCCCCAGACCACCCCGGGGTCCCCCCGACCACCCTGGGGTCACCCCAGAGCACCCAGGGGTCACCCCTGACTGCCCTGGGGTCACCCCAGAGCACCCAGGGGTCACCCCTGACACCCTGGGGTCACCCCGACCACCCTGGGGTCACCCCTGACTGCCCTGGGGTCACCCCAACCACCCTGGGGTCACCCCAGAGCACCCAGGGGTCACCCCTGACACCCTGGGGTCACCCCTGAGCACCCCGGGGTCACCCCCAGACCACCCCGGGGTCACCCCAGAGCACCCAGGGGTCACCCCCAGACCACCCCGGGGTCCCCCCGAGCACCCCGGGGTCACTCCTTGCGTTTGGCCACCGCCAGCTCCAGGCCGGGCAGGCGGAGGCCGGCGCGGGCGACGCCCTCGGAGGACGAGGCCGAGCCCAGGCGGGACTCGGGGGCCGCCGGCGCCGCCGCCCCGTCCTCGTCGCCGGCCGTCACCTCGTAGCAGCCCTTGGCCTTGGAGCCGATGCCCCCGAAGGTCCCGAATTTGCTCCTGGGCTGCCTGCCGGCGTCCGGCTCGGCCGCGGGCTCGTCGCCGAAGGACGACGAGCGCGGCCGCGGCTTCCTGCTGCGGAACAGCGAGAATTTCCCCTTGGCCGCCGGCGCCTCGGCCTCCGCCTCGCCCTCGGCCGGGCCCAGGCTGGCCTTGGAGCTCTTGAGGTCGCCCCTGGAGCCGGACACCGAGCCCGAGGCCTCGGGGCCGCCCGCGGTGCCGCCGCCGCGCCCCTTCTGCTTGGAGAAGTTGAATTTGGGCATCTTGAGCTTGGATTTCTTCAGCCTCGCCTCGGCCTCGTCCGGCTCCGGCTCGGCCGCGTCGGCGCCGGGGAAGTCGACGTCCACCCCGACCTCGCGGCCCTTGGCCTCGGGCTCGGAGAAGACGAATTTCGGCATCCGCAGCTTGGGGAAGGAGACTTTGACCTGGCCGCCCTCGGCGCACAGCTTGGAGGCGTGGAAGGTTCCGGAACCGGCGCCGAGCGACGGCGGCGACGCCCCGGCCCCGCCTTTGACCTTCGGCCCCTTCACGTTGACGTTCAATCCCGGGCCGGACGCTTCCAGGGCCGGAGCCTCCAGGTGGACGCCCACCCCCGCGTGAGGGGCTTCTGCGCTGACCTTTGGCCCTTTGATGTCGCCGGCCACGTCCACGTTTGGTCCTTTCAGCCTCAGGTCGACGTCCGGCGCGCAGAATTTCGGCCCTTTCAGTTCCGCCTCGGCGCCTTCCAGCCCCAGGCCGGAGCCCTTCGGCCCCGCCTTGACCTGGGGGCCCTCCAGAGCGACCCCCGCGTCCCCCCCGTCCACGCCGGGGCTGGAGATGCTGAACTGGGGCAGCTTCAGGGACGGCAGCTTGATGGTGCCCCCCAAAATTTCGAAGCCGGAGTCGTCTGCCGGCGCCTGGGGGGATTTGACGCCGACGTCTCCTTTCAACTTTGGTCCTTTCACGCTGACATCCAAATCCGGGCCGGAGACGTCCAGCGAGGGCCCCTGGAGGTCCAGGGTGGCCCCCGGGGACTGGACGGAGCCGGGGACGCCGCCCTTGACCTCCAGCGCCGGGGGCGTCACCGTGGGCAGCTTCACCTTCCCGCCGAGGCCGCCGAGGTCCAGGCCGAGGCCGGGCCCTTCCGCCAAGCCCGAAATGTCCAAATCTCCCTTTAACTTTGGTCCTTTCAGGTTCCCCTCCAGCTCGGGACTGGAGATCTGGGGCCCTTTGAGCTTCACCTCCGCATCTGGCATTTCCAGCCCCAAACCCGTTCTGCCCCCCTTGGGCCATCCCAGGTTCACCTCGGGACCTTCCAGTTGTGCTCCGGCAAGGCCGACTTCACCTTTCAGCTTTGGTCCTTTCACGCCGACGTCGACGTCCGGCACGGCGGCCGAGGGGACGGCGACGTCGATCCCGGGCCCCTTCAGGTCCCCCCCGATTCTCGCGTCCCCCGCGCCCACCTGGACCCCGGGCAGTTTGAACTTTGGGCTCTTCAGGCTCACGTCAGGACCTTCAACACCCGCGTTGAGGCTCGGGCCCTTGAGGTCGCCCTTGACCTCCAGCTCGCCCTCGACTTTTGGGACCCCCACCGAGGCCTCCCCGCGGAATTTGTGCGATTTGAGGTCAAACTCAACGTCCGGGAAGGAGATCTTCCCAAACATGGGTTTCTTGCCTTTGGGGGACTTCATGGCGGCGTCGGGGCCGGCGACGTTGAGCTCCGCGTCCAGCTCGGCCCCCGCCGCGTTCACCTCGAACGCCCCCTTCTTCCCCTTCACTTTGGGGCCGCTCATGTGGATTTTGGGCATCTTGAACTTGCTCTTCTTCCCCTTCCCGGCCTCAGGGGACTCCACGTTCAGCTCGGCCTCGGGTAGATCCAGCTCCGCCTTGGGGCTTTTCATTCCGAACCCAAATTTGGACTTTTTGAACTTGGGAGCTTTGATGTTGGCTTCTGGGACCTCGACGCTCAGGTCAGGACACTCCACATCGACTTCAGGGCCTTTGACCCCGAATTCGGGGCCTTTGAGGTCGACCTCGGGGCCTTTCAGGTGACCTTCCACCTTTGGGGTGGAAATGTCAAAGCCGCCCTTGGTTTTGTGGCCTTTCAGGTTCAAATCTATCTCGGGCATGGAGATTTTGGGGACGTTCACGTGCATTTCGGGCATTTTCAGTTTAGGACCTTTCACTTTGCCCTCCAGACCTTCAACGTTGACCTCTGGCAGGCTGAGATCAACCTTGGGGCCAGACAGATCCACCTCGGCCTTCGGCAAGTTGACGTCCACGTCAGGAGCTTCGCCCTTAAAGCCAAATTTGGGCATTTTCATTTTGGGCAGCTTCACTTTTCCCTCCAGACCATCGACGTCGACCGCCGGGCCCTCAATGTCTACTTTGGGACCTTTGATGTCCACCTCGGGGCCCTTCAGACCCGCCTCGAGACTGGGGCCGTGCAGGTCAGCGTCACCTTTGACCTTCAGGCCCTTCAGGTTCAGGTCGATGTCGGGCATGGAGATCTGGGGGGTCTTGACATGAATTTCGGGCATCTTGACCTTGGGCCCTTCCAAGGTCACATCTGGCGCCTGAATGTCCACCTTGGGTCCCTTGAGGTCAACATCTGGGCACTGCAGGTTCCCCTCCAGCTTGGGGACGGAGACATCGATGTCCCCCTTGACCTTGGGGCCCTTGAGGTTGAAGTCAACATCAGGCATGGAGATCTTGGGGGCCTTGATGTGCATCTCGGGCATCTTGAACTTGGGACCTTTGATCTTCCCCTCTGGCCCCTCAATGTCCACACTCGGCATCTCCACGTCCACCTTGGGGCCGGACACATCCAGGTCTCCTTTTGGGAGGTTCACCTCCACCTCGGGGCCTTCACCCTTCAGCCCAAATTTGGGCATCTTGAATTTGGGCAGCTTGAATTTCCCCTCGGGGCCGTGAATGTCCACATCGGGTGCCTCAATGTCCACTTTGGGGCCTTTGATGTCCAGGTCAGGCCCCTTCAGGTCCCCTTCCAGCTTGGGGACGGAGACATCGACGTCCCCCTTGACCTTGGGGCCCTTGAGGCTGAAGTCAACGTCGGGCATGGAGATCTTGGGGGCCTTGATGTGCATCTCGGGCATCTTGAACTTGGGACCTTTGATCTTCCCCTCGGGACCTTCCAACTCAACATCGGGGAGATCAACATCGACCTTGGGGGCTTTGATGTCGATGTCTGGGGCTTTCAGGTCACCCTCGAGCTTTGGGACGGAGACATCGACGTCCCCCTTCAGCTTGGGACCTTTGAGGTTGAAGTCAACGTCAGGCATGGAGATCTTGGGGGCCTTGATGTGCATCTCGGGCATGGAAAATTTGGGACCTTTGGCTTTCCCATCCACGCTCAGCTCAGGAGCCTCCACGTCCATGCTGGCGCCCGAAATGGAGACGTCGCCCTTGGGGAGGGTCAGGTCCGCGTCCACCCCGTCCCCTTTGAACCCGGGCATGGAGAATTTGGGCATCTTGAACTTGGGCAGTTTGAATTTGCCCTCGGGGCTGTCAATGGTGACGTCGGGGGCAGAGACGTTGACCTCGGGACCTTTCAGCTCTCCTTCCACACTGGGCAGGGACACGTCCACGTCACCCTTGACCTTTGGGCCTTTCAGGTTCAGGTCGATGTCGGGCATGGAGATCTTGGGGGCCTTGATGTGCATCTCGGGCATCTTGAACTTGGGGCCTTTGATCTTCCCCTCTGGCAACTCCACATCCACCTCTGGGCCTTCAATGTCCACCTTGGGGCCACTCACATCCAGGTTTCCTGTCGGGAGGTTCACGTCCACCTCAGGACCTTCTGCCTTCACCCCGGGCATCCCAAATTTGGGCATTTTGAACTTGGGGAACTTTATTTTCCCTTCTGGGCCATGAATGTCCACGTCAGGGGCTTCAATGTCCACCTTGGGGCCCTTGAGGTCGACATCTGGGCACTGCAGGTTCCCCTCCACCTTGGGCACTGAGACATCGATGTCGCCCTTGACCTTGGGGCCCTTTAGGTTGAAGTCAACGTCGGGCATGGAGATCTTGGGGGCTTTGATGTGCATCTCGGGCATCTTGAACTTGGGGCCTTTGATCTTCCCCTCGGGACCTTCCAGCTCAACATCGGGGAGATCAACATCGACCTTGGGGGCTTTGATGTCGATATCTGGGGCTTTCAGGTCACCTTCCACCTTGGGAAGGGAAACATCAACATCTCCCTTGACCTTGGGCCCCTTCAGGTTCAGGTCGATGTCGGGCATGGAGATCTTGGGGGTCTTAAAGTGCATCTCGGGCATCTTGAACTTGGGGCCCTTCACCTTCCCCTCTGGGAGATCAATGTCCACCTCTGGACCTTCAATGTCCACCTTGGGGCCGCTCACATCCAGGTTTCCTGTCGGGAGGTTCACGTCCACCTCGGGACCTTCTGCCTTCACCCCGGGCATCCCAAATTTGGGCATCTTGAACTTGGGCATCTTGAATTTCCCCTCAGGGCCGTGAATGTCCACGTCTGGCACATCAACGTCCACCTTGGGGCCCTTGATTTCAATTTCGGGGCCTTTCAGGTCACCTTCCAGTTTTGGAGCAGAGACATCAACATCCCCCTTCAGTTTGGGGCCTTTGAGGTTGAAGTCAACATCGGGCATGGAGATCTTGGGGGCCTTGATGTGCATCTCGGGCATCTTGAACTTGGGACCTTTGATCTTCCCCTCGGGACCTTCCAGCTCAACATCGGGGAGGTTGACATCGACTTTGGGGCCTTTGATGTCCAATTCTGGGCCCTTCAGGTCACCCTCCAGGTTGGGGACAGAGACATCAACATCTCCTTTTAATTTGGGGCCCTTCAGGTTGAGATCGAAGTCAGGCATGGAGATCTTGGGGGCCTTGAAGTGCATCTCGGGCATCTTGAACTTGGGGCCTTTGATCTTCCCATCAGGGCCCTCAACTTGAACATCTGGCGCTGAAACATCGAATTCGGGGCCTTTCACGTCCACCTTTGGCCCCTTCAGGTCACCTTCCATGCTCGGCAGTGACACGTCCACGTCTCCCTTCACTTTGGGCCCCTTGAGGTTCAGATCGAAGTCAGGCATGGAGATCTTGGGGGCCTTGATGTGCATCTCGGGCATCTTGAACTTGGGACCTTTGATCTTCCCCTCCGGACCTTCCAGCTCAACATCGGGGAGATCAACATCGACCTTGGGGGCTTTGATGTCCAGGTCAGGCCCCTTCAGGTCACCTTCCACCTTGGGAAGGGAAACATCAACATCTCCCTTGACCTTGGGCCCCTTCAGGTTCAGGTCGATGTCGGGCATGGAGATCTTGGGGGTCTTAAAGTGCATCTCGGGCATCTTGAACTTGGGGCCCTTCACCTTCCCCTCTGGGAGATCAATGTCCACCTCTGGACCTTCAATGTCCACCTTGGGGCCGCTCACATCCAGGTTTCCTGTTGGGAGGTTCACGTCCACCTCGGGACCTTCTGCCTTCACCCCGGGCATCCCAAATTTGGGCATCTTGAACTTGGGCATCTTGAATTTCCCCTCAGGGCCGTGAACGTCCACGTCTGGCACATCAACGTCCACCTTGGGGCCCTTGATGTCCAGGTCAGGCCCCTTGAGGTCCCCTTCCACCTTGGGGATTGAGACATCGACGTCCCCCTTCACTTTGGGGCCTTTGAGGTTGAAGTCAATGTCAGGCATGGAGATCTTGGGGGCCTTGATGTGCATCTCGGGCATCTTGAACTTGGGGCCTTTGATCTTCCCCTCGGGCCCTTCAATGTCCACCTCTGGAGCTTCAATGTCCACTTTGGGGCCTTTGATGTCCACGTCCGGCAAGCTCAGGTCCCCTTCGATTTTTGGTGCAGACAGATCAACGTCCACCCCGCCTTTGACCTTGGGACCTTTCAGGTGGAGGTCCAGGTCTGGCATGGAGAGGTTGGGAGCTTTGATGTTCATCTCGGGCATTTTAAATTTGGGGCCTTTGATTTTTCCTTTCGGACCTTCCACGTCGATGTCGGGAACTTCCACGTCCACCTTGGGTCCTTTCAGGTCCACACTGGGCAGGGACATGTCCACGTCCCCCTTGACCTTGGGGCCCTTCAGGTTCAGGTCGATGTCGGGCATGGAGATCTTGGGGGCCTTGATGTTCATCTCGGGCATCTTGAACTTGGGACCTTTGATCTTCCCCTCGGGCCCCTCAATGTCCAGTTCTGGACCCTCAATGTCCACTTTGGGCCCGGACACGTCCAGTTCTCCTGTTGGCAGGTTCACGTCCACCTCTGGCCCCTCCCCTTTAAACCCAGGAACACCAAATTTGGGCATTTTAAACTTGGGCATCTTGAGTTTCCCCTCCGGGCCGTGAACGTCCACATCGGGGGCCTCGATGTTGACCTTGGGGCCCTTGATGTCCACCTCAGGTCCTTTCAGCTCCCCTTCCAATTTGGGAGTGGACAGGTCAAGCTCCCCCTTCATTTTGTGCCCCTTCAGGTTCAGCTCCACGTCCGGCATCGAGACTTTGGGTGAAGAAATGTTCAGAAAAGGCATTCTGAATTTGGAGCCTTTGGATTTTCCCTGGAGATCCAAATCCGGAGCTTGGACCTCGACCTTCGGGCCGGACAGTTCAACCTCAGGCTTTTTAAGCTTCACGTCCACCTCGGGGCTTTGAACTTTTGGGCCAGAAAAGCCAAACTTGGGAAGTTTAAACCTGGATTTTTTAGCTTTTCCATCCAGGTCAACCTTTGGCCCCTCCAGCTCAAGCTCTGGCCCTTTGATGTCCAGCTTGGGGCCTTTCAGCTCACCCTCGACCTTGGGAAGAGAAGCGTCGAGGTCACCTTTGAGTTTGGGGCCTTTCAGGTTGAGGTCGATGTCGGGCATGGAGATCTTGGGGACGTTGAACTGCAGCTCCGGCTTCTTGAACTTGGGGCCCTTCAGTTTCCCTTCGGGGCCTTCAATGTCCAGCTCAGGGACAGAAACGTCCACCTTCGGACCCGAAATGTTGACCTCGGCCTCGGGGAGGTTCACGTCCACCTCGGGGCCTTCCACTTTTGGGCCAGAAAAGCCGAATTTGGGCATCTTGAACTTGGGCATTTTAATTTTCCCTTCTGGGCCATGAACGTCCACATCGGGTGCCTCAATGTCCACTTTGGGGCCTTTGATGTCCAGGTCAGGCCCCTTCAGGTCCCCTTCCAGCTTGGGGATGGAGACATCGACGTCCCCCTTGACCTTGGGGCCCTTCAGGCTGAAGTCGACGTCGGGCATGGAGATCTTGGGGGCCTTGATGTGCATCTCGGGCATCTTGAACTTGGGACCTTTGATCTTCCCCTCGGGACCTTCCAACTCAACATCGGGGAGATCAACATCGACCTTGGGGGCTTTGATGTCGATGTCTGGGGCTTTCAGGTCACCCTCGAGCTTTGGGACGGAGACATCAACATCCCCCTTCAGTTTGGGACCTTTGAGGTTGAAGTCAACGTCAGGCATGGAGATCTTGGGGGCCTTGATGTGCATCTCCGGCATCTTGAACTTGGGGCCTTTGATCTTCCCCTCTGGCAACTCCACATCCACCTCTGGGCCTTCAATGTCCACCTTGGGGCCACTCACATCCAGGTTTCCTGCTGGGAGGTTCACGTCCACCTCGGGACCTTCTGCCTTCACCCCGGGCATCCCAAATTTGGGCATCTTGAACTTGGGCATCTTGAATTTCCCCTCGGGGCCGTGAACGTCCACATCTGGCACATCAACGTCCACCTTGGGGCCCTTGATGTCCAGTTCAGGCCCCTTCAGGTCACCCTCCAGCTTTGGAGCAGAGACATCGATGTCCCCCTTCATTTTGGGGCCCTTGAGGCTGAAGTCAACATCGGGCATGGAGATCTTGGGGGCCTTGATGTGCATCTCGGGCATCTTGAACTTGGGACCTTTGATCTTCCCCTCGGGACCTTCCAACTCAACATCGGGGAGATCAACATCGACCTTGGGGGCTTTGATGTCGATGTCTGGGGCTTTCAGGTCTCCCTCAACCTTTGGAAGGGAGACATCAACATCCCCCTTCAGTTTGGGGCCTTTGAGGTTGAAGTCAACATCGGGCATGGATATTTTGGGGGTCTTAAAGTGCATCTCGGGCATCTTGAACTTGGGGCCCTTCACCTTCCCTTCTGGGAGATCGATGTCCACCTCTGGACCTTCAATGTCCACCTTGGGGCCACTCACATCCAGGTTTCCTGTCGGGAGGTTCACGTCCACCTCGGGACCTTCTGCCTTCACCCCGGGCATCCCAAATTTGGGCATCTTGAACTTGGGCATTTTAATTTTCCCTTCTGGGCCATGAATGTCCACGTCAGGTGCCTCAATGTCCACCTTGGGGCCCCTGATGTCCAGTTCAGGCCCCTTCAGGTCACCCTCCAGCTTTGGAAGGGACACGTCCACGTCCCCCTTGACCTTGGGGCCCTTCAGGCTGAAGTCGACGTCCGGCATGGAGATCTTGGGGGCCTTGATGTGCATCTCGGGCATCTTGAACTTGGGACCTTTGATCTTCCCCTCAGGACCTTCCAGCTCAACATCGGGGAGATCAACATTGACCTTGGGGGCTTTGATGTCGATATCTGGGGCTTTCAGGTCACCTTCCACCTTGGGAAGGGAAACATCAACATCTCCCTTGACCTTGGGGCCCTTGAGGTTCAGGTCGATGTCGGGCATGGAGATCTTGGGGGCCTTGATGTGCATCTCGGGCATCTTGAACTTGGGCCCTTTGATCTTCCCCTCCGGCCCCTCAATGTCCACACTTGGCATCTCCACGTCCACCTTGGGGCCGGACACATCCAGGTCTCCTTTTGGGAGGTTCACGTCCACCTCGGGGCCTTCACCCTTCAGCCCAAATTTGGGCATCTTGAATTTGGGCAGCTTGAATTTCCCCTCAGGGCCGTGAATGTCCACATCGGGTGCCTCAATGTCCACTTTGGGTCCTTTGATGTCCAGGTCAGGCCCCTTCAGGTCCCCTTCCAGCTTGGGGACGGAGACATCGACGTCCCCCTTGACCTTGGGGCCCTTCAGGTTCAGATCGAAGTCGGGCATGGAGATCTTGGGGGCCTTGATGTGCATCTCGGGCATCTTGAACTTGGGACCTTTGATCTTCCCCTCGGGACACTCCAGCTCGACGTCGGGGAGGTCCACATTGACCTTGGGAGCTTTGATGTCAATGTCTGGGGCTTTCAGGTCTCCCTCAAGCTTTGGAGCAGAGACATCGACGTCGCCCTTCACTTTGGGGCCCTTCAGGTTGAGGTCGATGTCGGGCATGGAGATCTTGGGGGCTTTGAAGTGCATCTCGGGCATCTTGAACTTGGGGCCCTTCAGTTTCCCCTCAGGACACTCGAGGTCAACGTCGGGAAGGTCGACATCAACTTTGGGGCCTTTGATGTCCAGTTCAGGCCCTTTCAGGTCCCCTTCCAGCTTTGGAGCAGAGACATCGACGTCCCCCTTGACCTTGGGGCCCTTCAGGTGGAGATCAAAGTCGGGCATGGAGATCTTGGGAGCCTTGAAGTGCATCTCGGGCATCTTGAACTTGGGACCTTTGATCTTCCCCTCGGGACACTCCAGCTCCACGTCGGGAACCTCCACGTCCACTTTTGGACCTTTCAGTGACACCTCCGGCCCTTTCATGTCCCCTTCGAGCTTTGGCACGGACACATCGACGTCACCTTTGACCTTGGGGCCCTTCAGGTTGAGATCGAAGTCGGGCATGGAGATCTTGGGGGCTTTGAAGTGCATCTCGGGCATCTTGAACTTGGGGCCCTTCACCTTCCCCTCTGGGAGATCGATGTCCACGTCAGGAGCTTCAATGTCCACCTTGGGGCCTTTGATATCCACGTCTGGGCCTTTCACGTCACCTTCCAGTTTGGGGGTGGAAATGTCCACGTCCCCCTTCAGTTTTGGGCCTTTCAGGTTGAGGTCGATGTCGGGCATGGAGATTTTGGGGGTTTTGAAGTGCATCTCGGGCATCTTGAACTTGGGGCCCTTCAGCTTCGCTTCGGGACACTCCAGCTCGACGTCGGGGAGGTCCACATCGACTTTGGGGCCTTTGATGTCAACATCTGGGGCTTTCAAATCTCCCTCAATTTTTGGGACGGACACGTCCACGTCTCCCTTCACTTTGGGGCCTTTGAGGTTCAGGTCAAAGTCGGGCATGGAGATCTTGGGGGCCTTGATGTGCATCTCGGGCATCTTGAACTTGGGACCTTTGATCTTCCCCTCAGGGCCCTCCAGTTCGATGTCAGGGACATCCACGTCCACTTTGGGTCCTTTCAACTCCAGATCCGGCACTTTCACGTCACCTTCTACTTTTGGGGCAGACACGTCCACTTCTCCCTTCACTTTGGGACCTTTCAGGTTCAGGTCAACATCAGGCAGCGAAAATTTCGGCGCCTTGATGTTCATCTCCGGCATCTTGATCTTGGGTCCCTTCCACTTCCCCTCGGGACCTTCAACGTCCACGTCAGGAACGTCCACATCCACCTTTGGACCTTTAATGTTCACATCCGGACCTTTCAGGTCGCCCTCCAATTTGGGGACGGAGACATCCACACCGCCCTTGACCTTGGGGCCCTTGAGGTTCAGATCAATGTCGGGCATGGAGATCTTGGGGGCCTTGATGTGCATCTCGGGCATCTTGAACTTGGGCCCTTTGATCTTCCCCTCCGGCCCCTCAATGTCCACACTCGGCATCTCCACGTCCACCTTGGGGCCGGACACATCCAGGTCTCCTTTTGGGAGGTTCACGTCCACCTCGGGGCCTTCACCCTTCAGCCCAAATTTGGGCATCTTGAATTTGGGCAGCTTGAATTTCCCCTCAGGGCCGTGAATGTCCACATCGGGTGCCTCAATGTCCACTTTGGGGCCTTTGATGTCCAGGTCAGGCCCCTTCAGGTCCCCTTCCAGCTTGGGGACGGAGACATCGACGTCGCCCTTGACCTTGGGGCCCTTCAGGTTCAGATCAAAGTCAGGCATGGAGATCTTGGGGGCCTTGATGTGCATCTCGGGCATCTTGAACTTGGGGCCTTTGATCTTCCCCTCGGGACCTTCCAACTCAACATCAGGGAGATCAACATCGACCTTGGGGCCTTTGATGTCCAGGTCAGGCCCCTTCAGGTCACCTTCCACCTTGGGAAGGGAAACATCAACATCTCCCTTGACCTTGGGCCCCTTCAGGTTCAGGTCGATGTCGGGCATGGAGATCTTGGGGGTCTTAAAGTGCATCTCAGGCATCTTGAACTTGGGGCCCTTCACCTTCCCCTCTGGGAGATCGATGTCCACCTCTGGACCTTCAATGTCCACCTTGGGGCCGCTCACATCCAGGTTTCCTGTCGGGAGGTTCACGTCCACCTCGGGACCTTCTGCCTTCACCCCGGGCATCCCAAATTTGGGCATTTTGAACTTGGGCATCTTGAATTTCCCCTCAGGGCCATGAACGTCCACGTCTGGCACATCAACGTCGACCTTGGGGCCCTTGATGTCCAGGTCAGGCCCCTTGAGGTCCCCTTCCAGCTTGGGGATTGAGACATCGACGTCCCCCTTCAGTTTGGGACCTTTGAGGTTGAAGTCAACATCGGGCATGGAGATCTTGGGGGCCTTGATGTGCATCTCGGGCATCTTGAACTTGGGGCCTTTGATCTTCCCCTCTGGCAACTCCACATCCACCTCTGGACCTTCAATGTCCACCTTGGGACAACTCACATCCACGTTTCCTGCTGGGAGGTTCACGTCCACCTCGGGACCTTCTGCCTTCACTCCGGGCATCCCAAATTTGGGCATCTTGAACTTGGGCATCTTGAATTTCCCCTCGGGGCCGTGAATGTCCACATCAGGTGCCTCTATGTCCACCTTGGGGGCCTTGAGGTCAATTTCTGGACCCTTCACGTCACCCTCGAGCTTAGGGACAGAGACATCAACATCTCCCTTCAGTTTTGGACCCTTGAGATTCAAATCGATGTCAGGCATGGAGATCTTGGGGGTCTTAAAGTGCATCTCGGGCATCTTGAACTTGGGGCCCTTCACCTTCCCTTCTGGGAGATCAATGTCCACCTCTGGACCTTCAATGTCCACCTTGGGGCCGCTCACATCCAGGTTTCCTGCTGGGAGGTTCACGTCCACCTCGGGACCTTCTGCCTTCACCCCGGGCATCCCAAATTTGGGCATTTTGAACTTGGGCATCTTGAATTTCCCCTCAGGGCCGTGAACGTCCACATCTGGCACATCAACGTCCACCTTGGGGCCTTTGATGTCCAGCTCAGGCCCCTTGAGATCACCCTCCAGCTTTGGAAGGGACACGTCCACGTCACCCTTGACCTTGGGGCCTTTGAGGTTGATGTCCACGTCAGGCATGGAGATCTTCTGGGTCTTGATGTGCATCTCGGGCATCTTGAACTTGGGGCCTTTGATCTTCCCCTCGGGCCCTTCCAAATCCACGCTCGGCACCTCCACGTCCACTTTCGGCCCTTTAACATCGACTTCTGGAGCTTTCAATTCCCCTTCCACCTTGGGGAGGGACACGTCCACCTCTCCCTTCACTTTGGGTCCCTTCAGGTTCAGGTCCACGTCGGGCATGGAGATTTTGTGGGATTTGAGGTTCAGCTTCGGCATCCGGAATTTGGGACCTTTCCATTTCCCTTCCGCTCCTCCGACGTCCACCTCCGGCCCCTCAATGTCCACCTCCGGCCCCTCAATGTCCACCTCTCCTTTGGGCAGGCTCACGTCCACCTCGGGCCCCTCCAGCTTGGGGCCGGACACGTTGAAATGAGGCAATTTCATTTTGGGCATTTTCACTTTGGCCTCTGGACCCTCCAGGTGGACATCGGGGACCTCCACGTCCACCTTGGGCCCCTTGATGTCACCCTCGGCCTTGGGGAGGGACACGCCCACCTCCCCCTTCACTTTGTGTCCCTTCAGGTTCAAATCCACGTCCGGCATCGAGATTTTGGGGGATTTGATGTTCAGTTTCGGCATCTTGAATTTGGGGCCTTTCATCTTCCCTTCTGGACCTTCCAAGTCCACCTCGGGCACCTCAACATCCAACTTGGGACCTTCCACATCCAACTTGGGACCTTCCACATCCAACTTGGGACCTTTCACGTCCATTTTGGCACCTTCCACGTCCACTTTGGGGCCTTTCACGTCGATTTTCGGGCCCTTCAGCCCGGAAATTCCGGCGTCCCCTTTCAGTTTTGGGGCCTTCAAGCCCAGATCCACGTCCGGCATGGAGAGTTTTGGGCTCTGAACGTTGAGGTCGGGCATTTTGAACTTCAGGCCTTTCCCTTTGACCTCCGGCCCTTCCAGGTCCACGCTGGGGACGTCCATGTCCACCTTGGGGGTGGAAATGTCCACCTCCCCCTTCGGGAGCGTCACCTCCAGCTCGGGGCTCTCTCCCTTCACCCCAAATTTGGGCATTTTCAGCTTGGGGAACTTCAGCTTGCCCTCGGGGCCTTGGACGTCCAAATCTGGGGCTTCAACCTCCACCTTGGGGCCTTTGATCTCCACTCCGGGGGTTTTCAGCTCCCCTTCCAGTTTTGGGGTGGAAACGTCCAAATCCGCCTTGACTTTGGGCCCTTTGAGGTTCAGGTCGATGTCAGGCATGGAGATCTGGGGGGTTTTGATGCCCACCTCGGGCACCTTCACCTTGGGGCCCTTGATGTCCACGCTCGGGACCTCGACGGCGACGCCGGGACCCGAAACGTCCACGCTGCCCTTGGGAAGGGCCACCTCGAGCTCGGGGCTCTCTCCCTTCACCCCAAACTTGGGCATTTTCAGCTTGGGGAACTTCAGCTTGCCCTCGGGGCCTTGGACGTCCAAATCTGGGGCTTCAACCTCCACCTTGGGGCCTTTGATGTCCACTTCGGGGCCCTTCAAACCCGGCACGGGCACGTCCAGGTTGCCGCTGGCCTTGGCACCGTTGAGGGTCAGGTCGACGTCCGGCACGGAGATTTTGGGGGCTTTGAGGTGCATTTCAGGCCCCTGGATGCCCAAACTCGGTGCCTCAACGTCCACCTTGGGGCCGCACACCTCCACGCCGCCCTTCGGGAGGTTCACGTCCACCTCGGGACCTTCTGCTTTGACCCCGGGCATCCCAAATTTGGGCATTTTGAATTTGGGCATCTTGAATTTTCCCTCGGGGCCGTGAACGTCCACTTCAGGTGCGTCAACGTCCACCTTGGGGCCCTTGATGTCCACGCTTGGGACGCTGATGTCCACCTTGGGGACGGAGACCTCCACCCCCGCTTTGGGAAGGGTCACGTCGACGCTGGGGGTCTCTCCCTTCACCCCAAATTTGGGCATTTTCAGCTTGGGGAACTTCAGCTTGCCCTCGGGCCCCTGGATCTCCATTTCTGGGCTCCCAACCTCGACTTCGGGGCCTTTGATGTCCACTCCGGGGGTCTTCAGCTCCCCTTCCAGTTTTGGGGTGGAAACATCCAGATGTCCCTTCGCTCCGGGCCCTTTGAGGCTCAGGCCGACGTCGGAGACTTGGGGGGTCTTGATGCTCATCTCGGGCATCTTCACCGCGGGGCCTTTGACGTCCACTCCGGGCACCTCCACCCCGATCTGGGGCCCTTTAAGGTCCAGCTGGGGCCCCCTGAATTCGCCCCCCACGCTCGGCACGGATGCGTCCACTCCTCCCTTCAGCCCCTTCAGGCCAACGTCCACCTCCACGCCCTTCAGGCCACGGCCCGGCCCGGCCACGTCCACCTCGGGGCCCTTGGCGTCCACCCTGGGGCAGAGTCCTTTGAGGTCCCCTTCCCCTCTGGGGCCCTTCAGGTTCAGGTTCACGTCCGACAGCGAAATTTGGGGCGTTTCCACCTTCTTGAAGGCCGGACCCTTCCATTCTCCCTCCAGGCCCGCCTCGGGGACGGCCACGCCCTTGGGGACGTCCGCGGCGGCGCCGTCGGCCTGGGCGGCGAATTTGGGGAAGGTCAAGTGCGGGATTTGGATTTTCCCCTTGGCGCCGTCCGGGGCCTCCACGCCGGCGACGTCCGGCGGAGGGGAGGGGACCTCGGCGGCGCCTTTGGCCGCCGCATCCACCTGCGGCGCCGCGGCTTCGCCGCCGGCCTGGAACCCGAATTTGGGGATTTTTAACGTCGGGATCTTGATCGTCCCCACGTCCACGGGTGGCGAGGAGCCGCTGACCTCCCCCTGCGGGCACGGAGCCCCGCCGGACACGTGGCCCTGCCCGTCCAGCCCCGCGGCGTGGAACGACCCGTCCAGCTCTCCAAACTGTCCGTTGGCCTCGACGCGGGGCGACCCCGGGAAGCCCTTCCAGCCCGGGAGGGATTTTCCAGTTTCTCCACCAGGAATTTGGCTCTGGGGCTGCAGGTGAAGCCCCTCAGGTGTCCCGGGTGGGTCCCCCAGCCCCGCTCGGACCCCGGCGCCGGACGTCGTGCCGAACTCCGGCGCGGGGATGCAGACGTTGAAATCGGGGCCGCCGATGACGGCGAGGTCGCCGTCGTGGCTGGTGACGTCCACGGTGTAGGCGGTGACCCTGCGGGTGACCGTGATGGTCCTGCTCTGCGTCCCGCCGGCCTCGGCCTCCGGCCCCTCCTCGGACCTGAGCCGCGGCTTGATCTTGGTGGTGTAGATGCGCTGGTACTCCTCATCATCGCCGCTCTGCGGAGGAGACGCTGCCGGTGAGCGCTGGACGTGCTTCCTCCCCATCCTCATCCTCATCCCCATCCTCATCCTCATCCTCATCATCCTCATCCTCATCCTCATCCCCATCCTCATCCTCATCGTCATCCTCATCCTCATCCCCATCCTCATCCTCATCCTCATCCTCATCATCCTCATCCTCATCTCCGTTGTCATCCCCATCCTCACCCTCATCCTTATCTTCCCCTCATCCCCATCCTCGTCCTTGTCCTCATCTTCATTTTATCCTTATTTTCATCCTCATCCTCATCCTCTTCCCCATCTTTGTCCTCATCCTCATCTTTTTTCTCATCCTTATTCCCATTCTCATCCCCATCCTCATCGTCATTCTCATCCTTATTTTCATCCTCATCTTCGTCCTCATTCCCATCCTCATCTTCGTTCTCATCCTCATCCTCCCCCATCCTCACCCTCACCTTCATCACCCTCACCTTCATCACCCTCACCTTCATCCTTATCTTCCCCTCATCCCCATCCTCATCCTCCCCCATCCTCATCCTCCTCCATCCTCATCCTCACCCTCACCACCCTCGCCTTCACCCCTCTCTCCCCCCGATCCCCGTCCTCCCGTCCTTCCTCCCGCTCCTCCTCCTCGCTCACCAGCACGACCTCGGGGCTGCCGGGCGCGGCGGCCGCCTGCGGCGAGCGGTCGCCGCGGCGCTGCAGCCGCAGCCCCAGCGTGTGCTGGCCCAGGCTCTGCAGCAGCTGCGCCGCCTCCCCCGACTGCAGCTTGTCGAAGTAGACGGTGGCGCTGACGATCTGATCCCCTGGGGGGACGGGGGACAGCGGGTCAGGGGGCTGGGGTGGGGGGACACCGGCGGGGACCCCCCGGCCCTGCCCCGAGCGACCGCGGGGACATCGCCCACGGGTGTGGGACGGTGAGGTGCCACCAAAACAACCCCAAAATCCCATTTTCAACCCCAAAACTCTGCGGGAAAAATCCCATCCCCACTGTGAGTGGCCGTGGGGTCATCGCCCATAGGCACAGAGGCAGAAGTGCCTGAGGTGCCACCAAAACAACCCCAAAATCCCATTTTCAACCCCAAAACTCTGAGGGAAGAGCCCCCTGTCCCCACTGTGAGTGGCTGTGGGGTCATCACCCTCAGAAGTGCCTGAGGTGCCACCAAAACAACCCCAAAAATCCCATTTTGAGCCCCAAAATTCAGGGAAGAACCCCCCCGTCCCCACTGTCAGTGACTCCCCCATGGGTGACGGAGCCAGAAGCTCCTGAGATGCCACCAGGACACCCCCAAGTCCCCAAAACTGCAATTTCACCCCCCAAATCCTCGGGCTGGGGCAGGATTTGGACCCCCAGCACTCGAACTGCAGGGTCACCACCCATGGGAACGGAGCCAGAAGCTCCTGAGATGCCACCAGGACGCCCCCAAGTCCCCAAAACTCCAATTTCACTCCCCAAACCCTCGGGCTGGGGCAGGATTTGGACCCCCAACGCTTGAACCACGAGGCCAGAAGCTCCTGAGATGCCACCAGGAGGCCGCAGGGTCCCAGAGCCGCCCGGGCGCGCCCACCTTCCTGGACCACGCCCATGCGGGCGGCCGGCGAGTTCTGCTGCACGCGCCGGACGAAGACGCCGTCGTCGGTCTGGGCGATGGTGATGCCGTGGGAGCCGCTGCCCTGCCAGTTGGGCAGGAGGATCTCCCGCGTCTCCTCCTCGCGCTCCATCTGCGCCGGACACGGGGTCAGGGGTCAGCACGGGGCCGGGCGGGGTCAGGGGTCAGGGGTCGGGGTCAGCATGGGGCTGGATGGGGTCAGGGGTCAGCGTGAGGGTGGACACGGGGCTGGGGTCATGGGGAGGGATGGACGGGGTCAGGGGTCAGGACAGGGGTGGACATGGTTTGGGGTCAGGGGACGGATGGACACGGTTTGGGGTCAGGGGACGGATGGACACGGTTTGGGGTCATGGGGACGGATGGACACGGTTTGGGGTCATGGGGAGGGATGGACACGGTTTGGGGTCGGGGCAGGGATGGACACGGTTTGGGGTCGGGGGACAGATGGACACGGTTTGGGGTCGGGGCAGGGATGGACACGGTGTGGGGTCAGGGGACGGATGGACACGGGGCTGGGGTCATGGGGAGGGATGGACGGGGTCAGGGGTCAGGGCAGGGATGGACACGGTTTGGGGTCGGGGCAGGGGTGGACACGGTTTGGGGTCAGGGGAGGGGTGGACACGGTTTGGGGTCGGGGCAGGGATGGACACGGTTTGGGGTCAGGGCAGGGGTGGACACGGTTTGGGGTCAGGGGAGGGGTGGACGCGGGTTTGGCGCCGTGGCTGCGGCCAGGCCGGAGCGGCCGGAGTGGCCGGAGCGGCCGGAGTGGCCGGAGAGGCCCCACTGACCTCGGTGGGGTCCCGGTCCTGGTCCCGGTCCCAGGAATCCTCGGCCTCGCTCGGGAACCTCGCGGCGGCTCCGGGGTCAGCTCCGGCCTGGAGGGGACATCGGGGCGTGGTGGGACACGGGGGCACCCATGGGACACCCCCGGGACACCCCCGGGACACCACCGGGACATCGGGGACACCCATGGGACACCCCCGGGACACCCATGGGACATCGGGGCGTGGTGGGACACGGGGGCACCCATGGGACACCCCATGGGACACGGGGGCACCCCTGGGACACCCCCGGGACATCAGGGACACCCCCGGGACATCGGGGACACCCATGGGACACCCCTGGGACATCGGGGTGTGGTGGGACACGGGGGCACCCATGGGACACCCCGGGGACCCGTCCCCTGTCCCCTGTCCCCTCTCCTCTTCTGAAGTTTTGAGGGAATTTCTCCGTTTTCAGAGAATTTCGGGTCGGTATTTTTGGGGTTTTTTTTGGAGGGATTATTTTTTTTGGAGGGGGGGGCACCTGAGGGGGGGGGTGTGCACCTGTAGGGGTGCCCCCCCCCACCCTGGGTGTCCCCCCCGCCCCGGGGTGTCCCCGAACTCCGGGAGGCTCCGGGAGGCTCCGGGAGGCTCCGGCCGGACTGGTTGGTGACTCAGACCGGGCGGGGGGGGACCGGGGCTGACTCAGAGCGGGGAGGGAACCGGGGGAACCGGGGGGGAACCGGGGGGGGACCCGGGGCTGACTCAGAGCGGGGAGGGAACCGGGGGGAACCGGGGGGAACCGGGGGGGAACCGGGGGGGGACCCGGGGCTGACTCAGAGCGGCCCCGAGCGCTGGGAGGGGCCCCGAAATCCGCCCGAATTCGCCTTTTCCAGGAGTTCCCCCCATTTCCCACCGTCCCCCCCATTTCCCCGGGGTCCCCCCGCGGCTCGGGGGGTGACACGGACCCCCCCGGTGACACCGGGGACAGCTCGGTGTCCCCGCAGCAATGCCGCCCCCCCTCCCCCCGCCGCGCTATTTTTGGGGTGCAAACCACGTGCGCGCTATTTTTAGCAGCCTGTCCCCCCCCTCCGACCCCTCCCCCGCCCCCAAAAACCGCGGAGGGACGGGGGGGGGTGGGGGGGGATGGGATGTCACCCGTGTCACCCCGGCCACGCCACCGGGGTCCCCACGGGGGGGGCACGGGGTCCCCAGCCCTGGGTGGCGTTTGGGGACACGGGGACGCTGATGGGGACCCCCCGGGCGCGGATTTGGGACCCCCGGGTGCAGATTTGGGACCCCCGGGTTCGGTTTGGGGAACCCGGGGTTCGGTTTGGGGACCCCCGGGTTCGGTTTTGGGACCCCCGGGTTCGGTTTTGGGACCCCCGGGTGCAGATTTGGGACCCCCGGGTTCGGTTTTGGGACCCCCGGTCCGGTTTTGGGACCCCCCCCCCGGTTCGGTTTTGGGACCCCCGGTTCGGTTTTGGGACCCCGGGTCCGGTTTTGGGACCCCCCCCCGGTTCGGTTTTGGGACCCCCCTCGGGTGCGATTTTGGGGCCCCCCTGCCCCCCCCGTGTTTGCTCGGGGGCCACAAGGTCACAAATGTCCCCCCACCCCCGGGACCCCCGGGACCCCCGGGGCGGGGCCGGTGACGCCGGGCCCGGGAGGCTCCCGGGAAACGGCGAATCCCGGAAAACATTCCCAAAAACCGGGGGAGAACCGGGAAAAACCGGGGGAGCAGCGGGGGAAAACCGGGGGAGCAGCGGGGGAACGGGGCAGAGACGGCGGAGCGGGACGAGGCGGCGGCGGAGGCGGAGCGGGCGCGGCCCGCGGCCGGGCCGGTACCGGTCGGACCGGCTGGAGCGAGAGTCCCGCGGGCGGCGGGCCCGCGGAGCCGGGAGGGTCCCGGACCGGTTCCACCGGGCCCTGCCCGGACGCTGCCCGCGGCCACGCGCGGCGCCGCCGGGACCTCCGCGTGTCCCGGCCCCGCCCGGGCCGCTCCCCAAAACCCCCCGAAAAACGGGGAGACCCCAAAAACGCCGCGAGGTGTTCGGGGGGGGGGGAGCCGCCCCCGCCCCAAATCAAATCCGGGGGTCCCCGGGGGGGTGGGGCCACCGGGGTGAGGGGGGGTCCCCAGAAAGGGGGATCCCCAAAATGGGGGGGGTCCCCAAAACGGGGGTGTCCCCAATGGGGGGGATCCCCAAAATGGGGGTGTCCCGAATGGGGGGGGTCCCCAATGGGGGTGTCCCAACGGGGGGGGTCCCCAAAACGGGGTGTCCCAAGGGGGGGGATCCCCAAGGGGGGGGTCCCCAAAATAGGGTTGCCCCCAAAATGAGGGTCCCCAAGGGGGGTGTCCCAACGGGGGGGGGTCCCCAATGGCGGGGGTTCCCAAAATGGGGTGTCCCCAAAATGGGGGTCCCCAAGGGGGGTGTCCCAAGGGGGGTGTCCCCACGGGGGAGGGGTCCCCAAAATGGGGGTGTCCCCAAAATGGGGGTCCCCAGGGGGGGTGTCCAAGGGGGGCAGAGGGGAAGTGGCGCCGGGAGCGGCCGCGCCCCAAAAACCGCAGCGGGGGGGGAAGGGGGGGATCCCGCGCCCCTCCCCCTCCCCGAGCCCCTCCCCCCCCCCGGCCCCTCCCTCGGGGCTTGGGGGGGGGTTGGGTTTGGGATTCCCAAAATCAAACCCCCCCCCCGCCAGAAGCGCCGCCCCCGCGCTGAAACCGGCGCTGATGAGCGTTAATTACCGAGCCCTCATTAACCCGGCGCCCACGCGCGGCCGCGCCCTCGCGGGATCCCGGGGATCCCCCGCCCCAAATTCGGCACCGGGACCCCCCTCGGGTCCCCCCGGCCCGGGCGGGGCCCGGGGGGGGGAGGGGAGCCGCGGCCCCGCCCCCACCGGGGACTCCCCGGGCGCGGCCGGGGGGGGCGGGGGGCCACGCCCTGAGCGCGGCCGGGACCCCCGGGACCCCCGGGACCCCCCCGGGACCCCCGGGACCCCTCCGGGAACCCTCCGGGAACCCCCGGGACCCCCCCGGGACACCCCGGGACACCCCCGGGACCCCCCGGGACCCCCGGGACCCCCCGGGACCCCTCCGGGAACCCCCGGGAACCCCCGGGACCCCCCCGGGAACCCCCCGGGACACCCCCGGGACCCCCCCGGGAACCCCTCCGGGAACCCCCGGGACCCCCCGGGACCCCCCCCCGGGCCCCCGGAGCCGTCACGGGACGCGCGTGGGTTCCCCCCCGCCACACCCGCGGAGCTCGCGGCGCTCCCGGAGCCCCCCGGGAGAAACGGAGCCCCGGGGGTCCCGGAGCCCCCCCGGGACCCTCAGCGGACCGCCCCGCACCCCCGGGACACCCCCGGGCCACTCTCGGCACCACCGGGACCCACTCCCGGCGCTCCCGGAGCCCCCCGGGCCCGTCCCGGGACCACCGCGTCCCGCCCTGCGCCGCCCCGGGGCTCCCGGAGCCCCCCGGGACTCCCTCGGACACTTCCCGACCCCCCCCGGCAACTCCCGGGACCACCGGAACCGCCCCGGGACCCACGCGGGACCGTCCCGGGTGCCCCGCTCGCCCCGCCCGGAGCCGCCGCCCGTCGCGGCGGTCCCGGTCCCGTCCCGGTCCCGTCCCGGTGCGATCCCGGTGCCGCCCCGGTGCGGTCCCGGTCCCGTCCCGGTCCCGTCCCGGTGCGGTCCCGGTCCCGTCCCGGTGCCGCCCCGCGGTACCTGCGCGCTGCGGGCTCAGCGGCCGGGCCGGGCCATGCCCGGTCCGGGTCCTGGCGCGGTGCCGGTGCCGGTGCCGGCGGTCCCGGAGCGGCCCCGGCGGGTCCGTGCGGAGTGGCCGCGCCCGGGCGGCTCCCGGCTCTTGTAGGGCGGCGGAGCCTCCCCCGCCCCGCGGGGAGGGCCCGGCCCGGCCCGGCCCCGGGACAGGGAGCGGCCCGGGACGGCCCCGGAGCGGCCCCGGCGCGGGAGCGGCCGCGGTTCGGCTCCGGCCGGGCCGGGCCGGGCCGGGGCGGGTCCGGGCTGGTCCCGGGTCTGAGCCCGGGTTGGTCCCGGTTCTGGTCCCGGGTCTGGGCCCGGGCTGGTCCCGGTTCTGGGTCCCGGTTCTGAGCCCGGGCTGGTCCCGGTCCTGAGCCCGGGTTGGTCCCGGTTCTGGGTCCCGGTTCTGGGCCCGGGTTGGTCCCGGTTCTGAGCCCAGGTTGGCCCCGGTTCTGGTCCCGGGTTGGTCCCGGGCTGGTCCCGGTTCTGGTCCCGGTCCTGAGCCCGGGTTGGTCCCGGTCCTGGTCCCGGGCTGGTCCCGGTTCTGGTCCCGATCTGATCCCGGTTCTGACCTCGAGCTGGTCCCGGTTCTGGTCGCAGTTTGGTCTCGGTCTGATCCCAGTTCTGAGCCCGGTCTGATCCGGGTCTGGTCCCGGTTCTGTTCCCGGTTCTGGTCCCGGTCTGATCCCGGTCCTGGTCCCGATCCCGTCCCAGTTCCGAGCCTGGACCCTCTCCCGGGATGGTTCTGACCCCGATCCCGGTCCCGGTTCTCATGCGGATCCGGTCCCGGTTCTGATCCCGGTCCCGGTCCAACCTCAGTCCTGCTCCCGTTCCCGAGCTCATCCCGGTCCTGGTCCTGACCCGGTCCCGGCTCCAATCCCGGTCCTGGTCCCAATCCCGGTTCGGGTCCCTGTCCCGGTTCGGGTCCCGGTTCCGTTCCGGTCCCGGTCCCTGTCCCGGTTCGGGTCCCGGTCCCGGTTCCGGTTCCACGGGACAATCCCGGACCGGGACCCCTCCCCCCCCAGCCCCGCCCCCCCGGTAACCCCCCGAGGGGGGGGAGGGGAATCCCCAAAAACCCAAAAGTGACCCCGGACCCCAAAAACCCCCAGACCCAAAAACCCCCAGACCCAAAAACCCCCAGACCCAAAAATCCCGAACCCCAAAAATCCCAGAAATGGAACTGGGGGATACTGGGAGCACTGGGGGGATACTGGGGGGATACTGGGGGATACTGGGGGGCACTGGGGGGGCACTGGGGGGACTGGGGGGATACTGGGGGGATACTGGGGGGGCACTGGGGGGATACTGGGGGATACTGGGGGGGCACTGGGGGGATACTGGGGGATACTGGGGGGGCACTGGGGGATACTGGGGGGGCACTGGGGGGATACTGGGGGATACTGGGGGGGCACTGGGGGATACTGGGGGGGCACTGGGGGGATACTGGGGGATACTGGGGGGATACTGGGGAGGCACTGGGGGATACTGGGGGGATACTGGGGGATACTGGGGGGCACTGGGGGATACTGGGGGATACTGGGGGATACTGGGGGGGCACTGGGGGATACTGGGGGGGCACTGGGGGGATACTGGGGGATACTGGGGGATACTGGGGGGCACTGGGGGATACTGGGGGATACTGGGGGATACTGGGGGATACTGGGGGGGCACTGGGGGGGCACTGGGGGGATACTGGGGGGCACTGGGGGGATACTGGGGGGCACTGGGGGGGGCACTGGGGGGATACTGGGGGGCACTGGGGGATACTGGGAGCACTGGGGGGCACTGGGGGGCACTGGGGGATACTGGGGGATACTGGGGGGCACTGGGGGGATACTGGGGGGCACTGGGGGGCACTGGGGGGACTGGGGGGGGCACTGGGGGGATACTGGGGGGCACTGGGGGGCACTGGGGGCAGTCGGGACCCTCAGGTGCTGCTCCCAGTTTGGCCCAGTCCATACTGGGAGCCGCAATCTCCCCAAAATCTGGGACTGTCCCCACCTTGAACCCCCGAATTCCCCCAAATTCCCTCAAATTCTCCCAAATTCCCCCAAATTCCCTCAAATTCTCCCAAATTCTTCCAAACTCTCCCAAATTCTTCCAAATTCTCCCCAATTCTCCTAAATTCCCTCAAATTCTCCCAAAATTCTCCCAAATTCCCTCATAATTTCCCCAAATTTCTCCCTAAAATCTCCAAAATTCTCCCCAAATTCCCCTTCCCGTCTCTCTTTCCCCGCCTGCGGCTCTGGGGCTGCTCCCGGTGGGACCGGGGCTGATTTGGGTCCATTTGGGTCCATTTTGGTCCATTTTGGGTCCATTTGGGTCCATTTGGGTCCATTTTGGGTCTATTTGGGTCCATTTGGGTCTATTTGGGTCCATTTTGGTCCATTTTGGGTCCATTTGGGTCCATTTTGGGTCTATTTGGGTCTATTTGGGTCCATTTTGGGTCTATTTGGGTCCATTTTGGTCCATTTTGGGCCGATTTGGGTCCATTTGGGTCCATTTTGGGTCCATTTGGGTCCATTTTGGTCCATTTTGGGCCGATTTGGGTCCATTTGGGTCCATTTTGGGTCCATTTGGGGCCGTTCCCGGTGGTACCGGGGCCGGTCCCGGGGCTGTCCCAGGGCGGTACCGGGACCGTTCTGGGGCCGTTCCCGGGGCCCTTTTGGGGCCGGTTCCGGGACCATTCCCGGTTGGGATTTGGGGCCGGTTCCGGGGCTGTTCCCGAGCGGAACCGGGCCCGATCCCGGGGCGGTTCTGGGCCCGATCCCGGCCCGTTCTGGGCCCGATCCCGGGGCGGTTCTGGGCCCGATCCCGGGGCTGTTCTGGGTCCATTCCCGGGACCGATCCCGGCCCGTTCTGGGACCGTTCCCGGCCCGTTCTGGGCCCGATCCCGGCCCGTTCGGAGGCGGTTCTGGGTCTATTCCCGGGCCCGTTCTGGGGCCGCTCCCGGGGCCGCTCCCGGAGCCTCCGGTGCCAAATCCCGGCGCATTCCCGAGCGCTGCCTCATCCCCCCGCCCCTCCCGGGGCCCCGCGGCACGGCGGGGGGGGCGGGGGACACCGGGAACAGCGGGAACAGCGGGAACAGCGGGAATACCGGGAACACCGGGAATACCGGGAACAGCGGGGACACTGGGGACACCGGGAACACCGGGGACACCGGGAACAGCGGGGACAGCGGGAACACCGGGGACACCGGGAACAGCGGGGACACCGGGGACAGCGGGGACACCGGGGACACCGGGGGACACCGGGAACAGCGGGAATACCGGGGACAGCGGGGACAGCGGGGACACCGGGACCACCCGCGACCCCCGCCCGGCCCGGGGGTCCCCGCGGGGCTGGGGCTGCCCCCCCCCCCTCCCGTCCCAAAAATCCCGGGCGGATTTTGGGGGGCGTCCGCGGTCCCCTCCAGATGTGGCGGCACCGCTGGAAAGGGACCGGGGGGGGGGTGGGGACACCGGGGACCCCCGGGGCGGGGGAGGGGACGTTGGGGATTTTGGGATTTTGGGATGTTTGTTTGGGATTTTGGGATGTTTGGGATTTTGGGATGTTTGTTTGGGATTTTGGGATGTTTGGGATTCCGCGCTGGCCCGGGGCCGCCGGGGGCGGGGGGGGCGCGGCGACAACGGGGGGGCGGCAGGGGGGTGTGGGGCACCCCGGGACTGCCGGAGCATTCCCGAGGAATTCCCGAGCAATTCCCGGAGCATTCCCGAGGAATTCCCGAGCAATTCCCGGAGCATTCCCGAGGAATTCCCGAGCAATTCCCGGGGAGCCGCGGGACCGGGACCGGGACCGGGCCGGCGGCTCCGGTGCCACCCCCGGGCCGCTCTGGCGGCCCCTGGAGCTCGCCCTGGCACATCTGGTGGCGCTTCGGTGGCACCGGGAACATTCGGTGGCACCGGGGACATTCGGTGACACCGGGGACACCGGGGACATTCGCTGGCACCGGGGACATTCGGTGGCACCGGGGACATTCGGTGACACCGGGGACACCGGGGACATTCGCTGGCACCGGGGACATTCGGTGGCACCGGGGACATTCGGTGACACCCGGGGACATTCGGTGGCACCGGGGAACATTCGGTGGCACCGGGGAACATTCAGTGACACCCGGGGACATTCGGTGACACCGGGGCGCGGCCCCGGCCCGGCAGCGCCGCGGGATCCCCGGGCGGGGCCGCCACGCCTGGGCCGGTGTCCCCGGTGTCCCCCCGGTGTCCCCTCCCGGTGTCCCCCCGGTGTCCCCTCCCGGTGTCCCCTCCCGGTGTCCCCGGTGTCCCCCCGGGGGTGACTCAGGAGGGCGCGGCCGCGGAAAGGCGGAAACTGGGAGGAACTGGGATGGACTGGGGGGAACTGGAGCTGAACTGGGATGGACTGGGAGGGAACTGGAGCTGAACTGGGAGGAACTGGGATGGACTGGGAGGAACTGGAGCTGAACTGGGAGGAACTGGGATGGACTGGGAGGAACTGGAGCTGAACTGGGAGGAACTGGGAGGGAACTGGGAGGAACTGGGAGGGACTGGGATGGACTGGGAGGAACTGGGAGGAACTGGGAGGGAACTGGGAGGAACTGGGAGGAACTGGGGAGGAACTGGGACTCAGCTGGAACCAAACTGGAATTAAACTGGGATCAAACTGGGGCTGAACTGGGAGGAACTGGGAGGGAACTGGGAGGAACTGGGGCTGAACTGGGAGGAACTGGGATGGACTGGGAGGAACTGGGGCTGAACTGGGACTCAGCTGGAACCAAACTGGAATTAAACTGGGACCAAACTGGGATCAAACTGGGGCTGAACTGGGAGGAACTGGGACTGAAGTGGGACTGAGCTGGGACCAAACTGGGACTGAACTGGGACTGAACTGGGATTAAACTGGGACTGAACTGGGATTAAACTGGGACTGAACTGGGACCAAACTGGGATTAAACTGGGATCAAACTGGGACTGAACTGGGATTAAACTGGGACTGAACTGGGACCAAACTGGGATTAAACTGGGATCAAACTGGATCCAGACTGGGACCAAACTGGGATTAAACTGGGACTGAACTGGGATTAAACTGGGATCAAACTGGGACTGAACTGGGACTGAACTGGGACCCAACTGGATCCAGACTGGGGCCGAACTGGGACCAAACTGGGATTAAACTGGGGCTGAACTGGATCCAGATGTGGCCGCGGGGGTGGGGGAGGGGCGCGGCCACATCTGGCGCTGGGGGGGGGGAGGGGAGGCCCAGGAAGGAAGCGGGGGGAGGGGCGGGCCCCAAACTGGTTTTGGTGGCCGTTACTGGTTTATACTGGGACCGCCCCTCCCCCAGCCCCAATCAAATCTCAGCCCCCCAGACGTGGGGGGGAATTCCCAGAAAATTCCGGAATTTCTGCCCCAAATCCGCCGGCATTTGGGATTTTTTGGGGACAACGGGGCTGGGATCGCCCCGGGACCCCCCAAAATTCCAGGAGCGCTCCCGGTTCTCCCCCCGAGCGGAGATTTTGGGGGAGTTTATGGAAAATTCGGGATTCCGGATCATCTCCTGGAGCCCTCGGGACCCTCTGGAATGGCCCAAAACGCCCCAAATCCACCCCAAAAAAACCCCAAACCACTCCGGAGTCTCGTCCTCTCCCAGATTCTTTATTGGATCGGGGCTGGAGGGCCCCGAAATCCCGGGGTTTCAGCCCAAAATTCCAGGGGGAATCTTGCCGTGCTTGAAGGGCCCCGAAATCCTGGGATTTGAGCCCAAAATCCTGGGATTTGAGCCCAAAATCCTGGGATTTCAGCCCAAAATCCTGGGATTTCAGCCCAAATTTCACTTGAAGATCCTGAAGTGGTTGAAGGGCCCTGAAATCCTGGGATTTGAGCCCAAAATCCTGGGGTTTGAACCTGAATTCACTTTCAGATCTCCAAGGGCCCTGAAACCCGGGGATTTGAGCCCAAAATCCTGGGATTTGAGCCCAAAATCCCGGGATTTCAGCCCAAATTCACTTGAAGATCTTGCCCTGGTTGAAGGGCCCCAAACCCGGGGATTTGAGCCCCAAAATCCCGGGATTTCAGCCCAAATTCACTTGAAGATCTTGCCCTGGTTGAAGGGCCCCAAACCCGGGGATTTGAGCCCCAAAATCCCGGGATTTCAGCCCAAATTCACTTGAAGATCTTGCCCTGGTTGAAGGGCCCCAAACCCGGGGATTTGAGCCCCAAAATCCCGGGATTTCAGCCCAAATTCACTTGAAGATCTTGCCCTGGTTGAAGGGCCCCAAACCCGGGGATTTGAGCCCCAAAATCCCGGGATTTCAGCCCAAATTCACTTGAAGATCTTGCCCTGGTTGAAGGGCCCCAAACCCGGGGATTTGAGCCCCAAAATCCCGGGATTTCAGCCCAAATTCACTTGAAGATCTTGCCCTGGTTGAAGGGCTTGCCCACGTGCTGGAACTCGCCCTCCCAGCTGAAATATTCCGTCACCAGCGTCCGGCACTCGGCGCTCTCGGGGTCCAGCTTGCGCCAGGTGTAGGACTCGTAATCCACCTGCCAGTCCGGGCACAGCTGGGAAATGGGGCAAAAAACAGGGAAAATGGGAATTGTTAAAAAAAATACCGAGTTTCCTGTGAAAACCGCAAAAAAATCCGATGTTCCCAGAGAAAACCCCGTAAAAAACAGGATTTTGGGGAGTTTTTGGCAGGTGTAGGACTCGTAATCCACCTGCCAGTCTGGGCACAGCTGGGAAATGGGGCAAAAAACGGGGAAAATGGGAATTAGGGAGAGAAAATATCAGTTTTCCTGTGAAAACTGCAAAAAAAAAGGGTATTTTCAGTGAAAATGCCGTGAAAGTCCGGAATTCCCAAGGGTTTGGGGGTATTTGGGGATATTTTAATGGGAATTTCTGGGTTTTCTCCCTGCAAAAGCCACCCCATGGGTTTTTTGGGGTTATTTTTTGGAATTTTGTGAGTTTTTGGGATTTTCTCACCGTGAAGTCCAGCTCCTGCCCCCGCAGCTTGGATTTTGGGGTATTTTCATGGGAATTTTTGTGATTTTCACCCTGTAAACCCACCCCACGGATTTTTTTGGGGGGAATTTTGGTTTTTTTGGATTTTCTCACCGTGAAGGCCAGCTCCTGCCCCTGCAGCACCCACAGGTTGTATTTTGGGGCTATTTTGGGGTATTTTCATGGGAATTTTTGTGATTTTCGCCCTGTAAACCCCACCCCACGGATTTTTTTTTTGGGAATTTTGTTTTTTTTGTATTTTCTCACCGTGAAGGCCAGCTCCTGCCCCCGCAGCACCCAGAGCTTGGATTTTTGGGGTATTTTAATGGGCGTTTTTGTGATTTTCGCCCTGCAAACCCCACCCCATGGATTTTTTCAGGGTTTTTTTTTGGGAATTTTGGTTTTTTTGTATTTTCTCACCGTGAAGGCCAGCTCCTGCCCCCGCAGCACCCAGACCCCCGAGATGCTGCTGTCGTGGTCCTTCCCAAACAGCACCACCGAGGCGAAGGCGTTCTTGCGCAGCTTGTCCAGGCGCTGGAACATCCCTGGGGAACGGGGAAAACGGGGAAAAGTGAGAGAAAAGGGGAAAAAAGGAGAAAAAGTGAGAGAAAACGGGAAAAAGTGAGAGAAAATGGGAAAAAAGGAGAAAAAGTGAGAGAAAAGGAGAGAAATGTGAGAGAAAAGGAGAGAAAAGGAGAAAAAAATGAGAAAAAAAAGAGAGAAAAGGAGAGAAAATGAGAAAAAAGGAGAGAAATGTGAGAGAAAAGGAGAGAAATGTGAAAGAAAAGAGAAAAAAAGAGAGAAAAGGAGAAAAAAGGAGAGAAAAGGAGAGAAATGTGAGAGAAAAGGAGAAAAAAAAGAGAAAAGGAGAAAAAAAAGAGAAAAGGAGAAAAAAAAGAGAGAAAATGAGAAAAAAGGAGAGAAAAGTGAGAGAAAAGACAAAAGAGAGAAAAGGAGAGAAAAGAGAGAAAAAGAGAATACAGAAGAAAAATTGAGAGAAAAGTGAAAGAAAATGAGAAAAAAGGAGAAATATTGAGAGAAAAGTGAGAGAAAATGAGAAAAAGAGAGAGAAAAGTGTGACAAAAGAGAAAAAAGAAGGAGAGAAAAGGAGAATAAAGGAGAAAAATTGAGAGAAAAGTGAGAAAAGGAGAGAAAACTGAGAAAAATGGAGAGAAAAGGAAAGAAAAGGAGAGAAAAGGAGAGAAATGTGAGAGAAAAGAGAAAAGTGAGAAAAAAGGGAGAAAAAGTGGGAGAAAAGGAGAAAAAAGGGATTTGTGCAGGTGCTGGGATATCCCCAGGAGAGCAAAAATGGGAAAAACAGGAAAAATGGATGGAAAAGGGAGAGGAAATGGGGCAGAGAGGGAAGGAGAGGGAAACTGAGAGAAAAGAGGAAAAGGGACAAAAAAAGGGAAAAGGGAGAGAAAAAAGGGAAAGGGAGAGAAAAAAGGGAAAGCGAGAGAAAAAAGGAAAAGGGAGAGAAAAGAAGGGGAAATGGAAAGAAAAAAGGGGAAATTGAGAGAAAAAAGGGGAAAAGGGAGAGAAAAAAGGAAAAAGGGAGAGAAAAAAAGGGGAAATGGAGAGAAAAAAAGGGGAAATGGAGACAAAATTGAAGGAAAAGAGGGAAAAGGAGGAAAACTCTGGAATGGGAAGAGCAGGAAAAGGGAAGGGAGGGAAGAAGGGCCGGGAGGAGGAGGAGGAGGAGGAGGAGGAGGAGGAGGAGGAGGAGGAGGAGGAGGAAGGTCGGGGGAGCTCCTCAGGGTGGGGAAGGACGAGGACAGGGATGGGGATGGTGAGGATGAAGGAAGATAAGGATGAAGATGAGGATGATGATGAGGATGAGGATGATGATGATGAGGATGAGGAGGAAGGCCCACCAGTGATGAGGTTGCAGCTCATGAAGGTCTGGCTCAGCTCCTCGGGGTGGGGAAGGACAAGGATGGGAAGGGTGGGGATGGAGATGAAGGATGAAGAGGATGAGGATGATGATGAGGATGAGGATGATGAGGAGGATGATGATGAGGATGATGATGAGGATGAGGAGGAGGAGGAAGGCGCACCGGTGATGAGGTTGCAGCTCATGAAGGTCTGGGGGAGCTCCTTGGGGTGGGGAAGGACAAGGATGGGGATGGTGAGGATGGAGATGAAGGAAGATAAGGATGAAGATGATGAGGATGATGAGGAGGATGAGGATGAGGATGAGGAGGATGAGGATGAGGAGGAAGGCGCACCGGTGATGAGGTTGCAGCTCATGAAGGTCTGGCTCAGCTCCTCAGGGTGGGGAAGGACAGGGATGGGAAGGGTGGGGATGGAGATGAAGGATGAAGAGGATGAGGATGATGATGAGGATGATGATGAGGATGAGGATGAGGATGAGGAAGGCCCACCGGTGATGAGGTTGCAGCTCATGAAGGTCTGGCTCAGCTCCTCGGGGTACCGGTACTGGCAGTACCACAGGGACCAACCCTCGCGGTCAAAGTGCTCCCAGAAGTGCGGCAGCGCCACGGCCAGCGTGTCCTCGTTGGAGTACTTGCGCTTGAACTCGTCCAGGACAAACGGACTGGGGGGACAGACGGACACTGAGTGACCCCAGAGTGACCCCAAAACCCCCAGAGTGACCCCAGAGTGACCCCGAGCCCCCCAGAGTCACCCCAAACCCCTCAGTGTCCCCCTGTCCCCAGCGTGTCCTCGTTGGAGAACTTGCATTTGAACTTGTCCAGGACAAACGGACTGGGGGGACAGACGGACACTGAGTGACCCCAGAGTGACCCCGAGCCCCCCAGAGTGACCCCAAAGGGACCCTGAAACCCCCAGAGTGACCCTGAGCTCCTCAGAGTGACCCTAAAACCTCCAGGGTGACCCCAAACCCCTCCGTGTCCCCTCTGTGTTCCCACTGTGCTTGAACTCGTCCAGGACAAACGGACTGGGGGGACAGACGGACACCCAGAGTGACCCCAAAACCTCCAGGGTGACCCCAGAGTGACCATGAACTCCTCAGAGTGACCCCAAACCCCCTCCAGGTGTCCCCAGGTGTGTCCCAGGTGTCCCCAACCCCACCCAGGTGTCCCCAAACCCCCCAAATCTCCCCCCAGATGTTCCCAAACCCCCTCCAGGTGCCCCAAATCCCCCCAGGTGTCCCCAAACCCCCTCCAGGTGTCCCCAAACCCCCCCAGGTGTCCCCAAACCCCCCCCCAGGTGTCCCCAAACCCCCCCAGGTGTCCCCAAACCCCCCCCCAGGTGTCCCCAAACCCCCCCAGGTGTCCCCAAACCCCCCCCCAGGTGTCCCCAAACCCCCTCCAGGTGTCCCCAAACCCCCCCAGGTGTCCCCAAACCCCCTCCAGGTGTCCCCAAACCCCCCCAGCTGTCCCCAAACCCCCTCCAGGTGTCCCCAAACCCCCCCAGGTGTCCCCAAACCCCCCCAGGTGTGCCTCCAGGTGTCCCCAAACCCCCCCAGGTGTCCCCAAACCCCCCCAGGTGTGCCCCCAGGTGTGCCCCCACCTCCTGGGCAGGTGGGCGAAGGGGTCCTTGGCCTTGGGCTCGGCTGCCAGGACCTGCTCGCACTCGTCCAGGTCCTGCTCGGGCTCCGGCCGCCTCTCCTCCCTCTTGGGGGGCTTCTCCCCCTTCCTGGGGGGCTCCTTCTCCTTCTCCCCCTTCCTGGGGGGCTCCTTCTCCTTCTCCCGCCGCGCCTGCCCCTCCGCAAACTTCTTGGCTGCTCCCAACAGCAAAAAAACGGGAGAGTTTTGGGGCTTTCCGGGCGAAAATCGCCCCAAAAATCGCCGTTTTTTGGGGTTTTTTTTACCACAAAAAATCGCTTTTAAACTAGCTTAAAACTCGGGTTTTTTACTTCAAAAAATCCCTTTTAAATTTGCCCGAAATTCACTTTCTCTGCCCCTTTTTTACCTCAAGAATCTCCCTTTAAACTATTCTAAAATTCACAGGTGTGTCCCCACCCCCCAGGTGTGCCCAGGTGTGTCCCCAGGTGTGTCCCCAAGAGTGCCCAGGTGCCCCCAGGTGTGTTCCAGTCCCCCCCAGGTGCCCCCAGGTGTGTCCCAGTGCCCCCCAGGTGTGCCCAGGTGTGCCCAGGTGCCCCCAGGTGTGTCCCAGTTCCCCCCAGGTGTGCCCAGGTGTCCCCAGGTGTGTGCCCACCCCCCAGGTGCCCCCAGGTGTGTCCCCAGGTGTGTTCCCAAGAGTGCCCAGGTGCCCCCAGGTGTGTGCCCACTCCCCAGGTGTGCCCAGGTGTGCCCAGGTGTGCCCACCGTCGAACTGCGCCATCCGCTGGCACAGCTGCACCTCGCCCAGCACGGCCTTGAACTGGGGCTGGTTGAGGCAGGTGAGGAACCAGCGCGTGACGTTGCCGAAGGGGCCGCGGAACGCGGGGTCCAGCACCTGGGGAGAGACACCTGGGTTACCCAAACACACCTGGGATCCCCAACATACATCCTACATACACCTGGGATCCCCAACATACATCCTACATACACCTGGGATCCCCCAAATCCATCCTACATACACCTGGGATCCCCGAAATCCATCCTACATACACCTGGGATCCCCCAAATCCATCCTACATACACCTGGGATACCCAACATACACCTGAGTTACCCAAATACACCTGGGATCCCCAAAATAGACCTGGGATCCCCAAATCCATCCTACATACACCTGGGATCCCCAAAATACACCTGGGATCCCCCAAATCCATCCTACATACACCTGGGATCCCCAAAATATATCCTAAATACACCTGGGATCCCCCAAATCCATCCTACATACACCTGGGATACCCAACATACACCTGGGATCCCCAAAATCCATCCTACATACACCTGGGATCCCCAAATCCATCCTACATACACCTGGGATACCCAACATACACCTGGGATCCCCAACATACATCCTAAATACACCTGGGTTACCAAAATACACCTGGGATCCCCAACATACATCCTAAATACATCCTAAATACACCTGAGTTACACCTGAGATACTCAAAATACACCTGGGATACCCAACATACATCCTACATACACCTGGGATCCCCCAAATCCATCCTACATACACCTGGGTTACCCAAATACACCTGGGATACCCAAATACATCCTACATACACCTGGGATCCCCAAATCCATCCTAAATACATCCTAAATACACCTGAGTTACACCTGAGATACCCAAAATACACCTGGGATCCCCAAATACACCTGAGATACCCAAATACACCTGGGATCCCCAAATCCATCCTAAATACACCTGGGATACCCAACATACACCTGGGATCCCCCAAATACACCTGGGATCCCCCAAATACATCCTACATACACCTGGGTTACCCAAATACACCTGGGATCCCCAAAATATATCCTAAATACACCTGAGTTACACCTGAGATACCCAAAATACATCTGGGATCCCCAAATCCATCCAAAATACACCTGGGATCCCCCAAATACATCCTACATACACCTGGGTTACCAAAATACATCCTAAATACACCTGGGATCCCCAAATACACCTGGGATACACCTGGGACATCCTAAATACGCCTGAGATACACCTAGACCAGGCTGAATCCCCCCAAAATGCCCCAAAATGCCCCAAATCCCCCCAAAATGCCCCAAATCCCCCCAAAATGCCCCAAAATGCCCAAATACCTGTTTGTAGAGCCAGAGCAGGGCGCAGACCAGGCTGAGCCCCCCCAAAATGCCCCAAATCCCCCCAAAATGCCCCAAAATCACCTGTTTGTAGAGCCAGAGCAGGGCGCAGACCAGGCTGAGCCCCCCCAAAGTGCCCCAAATCCCCCCAAAATGCCCCAAATCCCCCCAAATCCCCCCAAAATGCCCCAAATCCCCCCAAAATGCCCCAAATCCCCCCAAAATGCCCCAAAATGCCTCAAATCCCCCCAAAATGCCCCAAATCCCCCAAATACCTGTTTGTAGAGCCAGAGCAGGGCGCAGAGCAGGCTGAGCCCCCCAAAATGCCCCAAATCCCCCCAAATCTCCCCAAATCCCCCCAAATACCTGTTTGTAGAGCCAGAGCAGGGCGCAGACCAGGCTGATGTCTGCCAGGCTCACCCTCTCGCCCACCAGGAACGTTCGGGTTCGCAGGTGCCCGTCCAGCACCCCCAGCACCCGGCGCACCTCCTCCTTCGCCACCTCGGTGGCCTGGCACGGCACAGGGGCAGGGGAAATTGGGGAGGGGAACACAAATTGGGGAGGGGAACACAAATTGGGGAGGGGAACACGAAATTGGGGAGGGGAACCCGAAATTGGGGAGGGGAACACGAAATTGGGGAGGGGAACCCGAAATTGGGGAGGGGAACCCGAAATTGGGGAGGGGAACACAAAATTGGGGAGGGGAACACGAAATTGGGGAGGGGAACAGAAATTGGGGAGGGGAACACGAAATTGGGGAGGGGAACACGAAATGGGGGAGGGGAACATGAAATTGGGGAGGGGAACACGAAATGGGGGAGGGGAACCAGAAATTGGGGAGGGGAACACGAAATTGGGGAGGGGAACACGAAATTGGGGAGGGGAACACGAAATGGGGAGAGAAAACCCAAAATTGGGGAGGGGAACACGAAATTGGGGAGGGGAACCAGAAATGGGGAGAGAAAACCCAAAATTGGGGAGGGGAACACGAAATTGGGGAGGGGAACACGAAATGGGGAGAGAAAACCCAAAATGGGGGAGAGAAAACCCAAAAACGGGGAGAGAAAACCCAAAAACAGGGAGAGAAAACCCAAAATTGGGGAGGGGAACACGAAATTGGGGAGGGGAACACGAAAGGGGGAGAGAAAACCCAAAATGGGGAGAGAAAACCCAAAATCGGGGAGAGAAAACCCAAAATTGGGGAGGGGAACACGAAATTGGGGAGGGGAACACGAAATTGGGGAGGGGAACCAGAAATGGGGAGAGAAAACCCAAAAACGGGGAGGGGAACACGAAATGGGGAGAGAAAACCCAAAATTCCTGGAATTCCCAAACCCCACCTGTTTGCTGTAATGCAAGAACACCCAAAAAAATCACGAAAAATCACAAAAAACCCCCAAAAATTCCTGAAAAATTCCCCAAAACCCTCAAAAAATTCCCAAAAAATTCCCCAAATCCCCAAAAAAATCCGCAGACCTGTTTGTTGTAGTGCAGGATGCCCAGCGTGGGGAACATTCAAAAAATTAATTAAAAAATCACAAAAAAATCCCAAAAAAACCCCCAAAAATTTCCCCAAACCCCCAGGAACTGCTGAAAAAATCCCAAAAAATCCCCAAAAAATCCCAAAAAAATCCCCCACCTGTTTGTTGTAGTGCAGGATGCCCAGCGTGGGGAACATTCAAAAAATTAATTAAAAAATCACAAAAAATCCCAAAAAAAACCCCAAAAATTTCCCCAAACCCCCAGGAACTCCCGAAAAAATCCCCAAAAAATTCCCAAAAATTCCCAAAAAAATCCCCCACCTGTTTGTTGTAGTGCAGGATGCCCAGCGTGGGGAACATTCAAAAAATTAATTAAAAAATCACAAAAAATCCCCAAAAATTTCCCCAAACCCCCAGGAACTCCCGAAAAATTCCCAAAAAATTCCCAAAAAATCCCCAAACATCCCCACCTGTTTGTTGTAGTGCAGGATGCCCAGCGTGGGGAACATTCAAAAAATTAATTAAAAAATCACAAAAAATCCCAAAAAAAACCCCAAAAATTTCCCCAAACCCCCAGAAACTCCCGAAAAATTCCCAAAAAATTCCCAAAAATTCCCAAAAAATCCCAAAAAAATCCCCCACCTGTTTGTTGTAGTGCAGGATGCCCAGCGTGGGGAACACCCAGGTGCTGGCCGGGGGGACGACGTCGCTGTCGGCGAAGTTCACCCACTGCAGCACGGCCGCCGCGGCCTCGGGCGTGCTGCCCCGCAGCTCCTCCGTGCTCACTGCCAGGAAGGGGTTAATTAATCACCCAAAAGGGTAATCAATCAGCCAGGGGAACGGTTAATTAGGGGAGGGACTCGTCAGAGCCCAGGAGGAATCGTTAATGAGCAATGGGGGATCATTAATGGGGGAATGATAAAGTTGGTGCTGCTCCCCTTTGTGGTCATTGCCAGGAAAGGGTTAATTAATCACCCAAAAGGGTAATTAATCAGCCAAGGGAATGGTTAATTAGGGGAGGGACTCATTAGAGACTCGGGGGATCGTTAATGAGCAATGAGGGATCATTAATGGGGGAATGATAAAGTTGGTGCTGCTCCCCTCCGTACTCACTGCCAGGAAAGGGTTAATTAATCACCCAAAAGGGTAATTAATTAGCAGCAGGGAAATTAATTAGCCAGGGGAATGGTTAATCAGGGGAGGGACTCATTAAGGGGCAGGAGAAATCGTTAATGAGCAAAAGGGGATCATTAATGAGCTCCAGGAAAGAGCCAATCAATCAATCAATCAATCAATGAACAAATTAATTAATTAGGGCAGCAGAGCACAGCCAGTGAGGAGCACAGCAGCTCATTAAGCTAATTAGGGCACTAATTAACCGTAGTAGGCGATGGCGTTGCTCTCGAAGACGCAGAATCCGTCGTCGCCCTCGAAGGCCGGGACCTGCGGGGAGAAAACCCAGACCTCAAAAAAATCCCAAAAACCCCAAAAACATCCCAAAAATACTCCCAAAAACCCCAAAATCACCAAAAATCCCAAAAAACACCACAAAAATCCAAAAAATCCCCCAAGAAATACCCCCCAAAACCCCAAAAAAATCCCAAAAATCCCCAGAACATCCCCAAACCCCTAAAACATCCATAAAATACTCCTAAAAACTCCAAAACCACCAAAAATCCCAAAAAAACCCCACAAAAATCCCCAAAAAAACCCCCAAGAAATACCCCCCCCCCAAAAAAAAACCCCAAAGCTCAAAAAAAGCCCAAAAATACCCCAAAACCACCAAAAAACCCCACAAAACTTCCAATTCTGAGCCAAACACCCAAATCCCCACAGTTTGGGAGTTTTTTGGGATTTTTGAGTTTTTTTAGGGTTTCTTTTTTTTGATTTTTGGGATTTTTTTGGCAATTCTGGGATTGTTCAGGCTCAGATTGACCTTCCCGAGCGGGAACTTCTGCAGGAACTGGGGAGCCTGAACCCCCCAAATCCCAGATCTTGGGATTTTTGAGTTTTTTGGGATTTTTTGGGGTTTTTGGGATTTTTTGAGGGTTTTTTTGGGAATGTTGGGATTGTTCAGGCTCAGACTGACCTTCCCGAGCGGGAACTTCTGCAGGAACTTTGGGGTGTGAACCCCCCAAACCCCAGCCCCCAAATCCCAAACCCCAGCCCCTGAATGGCCACAGTTTTGGGTTTTTTTTGGGTTTTTGGGATTTTTTGAGGGTTTTTTTGGGAATTCTGGGGTTGTTTAGGCTCAGACTGACCTTCCCGAGTGGGAACTTCTGCAGGAACTGCAGGGCCTGAACCCCCCAAACCCCAGATCTTGGGATTTTTGAGTTTTTTTGGATTTTTTGGGATTTTTTTGGGGTTTTTTTGGGTTTTTTTGGGAACGTTGGGATTGTTCAGGCTCAGACTGACCTTCCCGAGCGGGAACTTGTGCAGGAACTTTGGGGTCTGAACCCCCCAAACCCCAGCCCCCAAATCCCAAACCCCAGCCCCTGAATGGCCACAGTTTTGGGATTTTTTGGGGTTTTTGGGATTTTTTTGGGATTTTTTGGGAATGTTGGGATTGTTCAGGCTCAGACTGACCTTCCCGAGCGGGAACTTCTGCAGGAACTGGGGGCTGCGGTTGGTGTGGCCGAAGCGGAAGAGCGGCGGCGCCGAGAGCACGCGCAGCCGCGCGCCCGAGTACTGCGCCGCGATCAGCGCCTTGAAGGCGCGCCAGTTCTCGGGGTACGTGTACAGCGTCTGCGGGCGGCACCGGGGGTCCCCAGGGGTCACCAGGGGGGTCACCAGGGGGTCCCCAAAGTGTCACCAAAGTGTCCCCAGGGTGTCCCCAGAGGGTCACCAGGGTGTCACCAAAGGGTCCCCAGGGTGTCACCAAGGTGTCTCCAGAGTGTCACCAAAGGGTCCCCAAAGTGTCACCAAGGTGCCCCCAAAGTGTCACCAGGGTGTCTCCAGAATGTCACCAAAGTGTCCCCAAAGTGTCCCCAGGGTGTCCCCAAAGGGTCACCAGAGGGTCACCAGGGTGTCCCCAAAGTGTCACCAAGGTGTCCCCAAGGTGTCTCCAGAGTGTCACCAGGGTGTCCCCAGGGTGTCACCAGGGTGTCACCAAGGTATCTCCAGAGTGTCACCAAAGTGTCCCCAAAGGGTCACCAGGGGGTCCCCAGGGTGTCACCAAAGGGTCCCCAAAGTGTCACCAAGGTGTCCCCAGAGTGTCACCAAAGTGTCCCCAAGGTATCTCCAGAATGTCACCAAAGTGTCACCAAGGTGTCTCCAGAGTGTCACCAAGGTGTCCCCAAAGGGTCACCAAGGTGTCCCCAAGGTGTCACCAAGGTGTCCCCAAGGTGTCACCAAAGAGTCCCCAAAATATCCCCAAAGTGTCCCCAGGGTGTCCCCAAAGGGTCCCTAGAGTGTCACCAAGGTGTCACCAAAGGGTCCCCAGAGTATCCCGAAAGTGTCCCCAGAGTGTCACTAAAGTGTCCCCAAAATATTCCCAAAGGGTCCCCAGAGTGTCCCCGAAGTGTCCCCAAAGTGTCCCCAAGGTGTCTCCAGAGTGTCACCAGGGTGTCCCCAAAGTGTCACCAGGGTGTCTCCAGAGTGTCCCCAAGGTGTCTCCAGAGTGTCACCAAAGTGTCACCAAGGTGTCCCCAAGGTGTCACCAAGGTGTCCCCAAGGTGTCACCAAAGTGTCACCAAGGTGTCCCCAAAGGGTCCCCAGAGTGTCCCCAAAGGGTCACCAAGGTGTCCCCAAGGTGTCACCAAGGTGTCCCCAAGGTGTCACCAAAGAGTCCCCAAAATATCCCCAAAGTGTCCCCAGGGTGTCACCAAAGGGTCCCCAAAGTGTCACCAAGGTGTCCCCAAAGGGTCCCCAGAGTGTCCTGAAAGTGTCCCCAGAGTGTCACTAAAGTGTCCCCAAAATATTCCCAAAGGGTCCCCAGAGTGTCCCGAAAGTGTCCCCAGAGTGTCCCCAAAATATCCCCAAAGTGTCACTAAAGTGTCCCCAAAATATTCCCAAAGTGTCACCAGAGTGTCCCCAGGGTGTCACCAAAGGGTCCCCAGAGTATCCCAAAAGTGTCCCCAGAGTGTCCCCAAAATATCCCCAAGGTGTCCCCAGAGTGTCACTAAAGTGTCCCCAAAATATCCCCAAGGTGTCCCCAAAGTGTCCCCAAAATATCCCCAAAGGGTCCCCAGAGTGTCCCTAAAAGGTCCCTTGAAGTGTCCCCAAAGGGTCCCCAAGGTGTCCCCAGAGTGGCTCTCGAGTGTGCCCAAAATATCCCCAGAGTGGCCCCAAAATGTCCCTAAAACGTCTCTTAAGTTGTCCCTGAAATGTCCCCACAGGGCGCCCAAAGTGTCCCCAAATCTCCCCAAAATGTCCCCAAAATGTCCCCAAGTTTTGGGACACGGGGGTGGCCGCGGGGGTCCCGATGTGGGGCGGGCACTGGGGGACAATTGGAACCCCCGATTTTGGGGTACCCGCGCGGGATTTGGGGGAAAATCGGGGCAGGGGGTCCCCGAGATGTCCCCAGAACTTGGGGACACCGGGGTGACACCGGGGGGTGGCACTGAGGGGACGCAGGACCCCCAAAATCCGCCCCGGGGGTCCCGATGTGGACGAAGCCCCTGGAACCCCCCGGGTTTTGGGGTACCCGCGCAGGGTTTGGGGGAAAATCGGGGCAGGGGGTCCCCGAGATGTCCCCGAGATGTCCCCGAGGGTGGCACCAACCCGCCGCCCTCCCCCCTCACCGGCTCCGGTTCCCCTCAGGGCTCCCCCCCCTCCCTTCCCGCCGCCATCCGCGCCCCCCGCCGCCTCCCCGCGGCTCCGCGGCCGGCCCGGCCGCATCCCCGGTGCCCCGCGGTTCCCCCGGTGGCGGCGGGGAGGCGGCGGGGCGGCGGGGGAAGGAGGATGGCGGCGGATGGCGGCGGCGGCCGCACTCACCCCGGACACCGCCATCTTGGAGAGCGCGGGGAGAAGGCCGGGCCGGGCCGCAAAGCGCGGAAACGGGGCTGGGTGGGAGGAGCGCGGCAGTGACGCGCGGCGCCGTAAAGCGCGGGACGGGGTGGCTGCCGTGGCAACGGGGGGGGACCGCACTTAAAGGGGCGACGCTGCCTTAAAGCGGCGATGGCGCCTTAAAGCGGCGATGGCGCCTTAAAGCGGCGATGGCGCGGTGGGCCCCGCCGGGAGGCGAAGACCCCCCCCCAAAATTCCCGGAGCCCCCCCCAAAAAAGAGGAAAAGGCGGAAAATTGGGAAAAACGCTTTTATTGAGGGAAAACAGAGCCCCCCCAGCTCTGGGGGAGGGGCCCGGCTGCCAGAACCCCCCAAAATCGGGGATGGGGGGGTGGGGCTCCCAAAATTTGGGAGAAGGGGGGGAAAATTGGGGAGGGGTCGCGGCTGCTCCTGGGGCTCAGCTGACCAGGCCTGGGGGGGGAGAGAAGGATGAGGGACCCCAAAATCCACCCCGAGACCCCCCAAAATCCTCCCAGGACCCTCCAAACCCCACCCGGGACTCCCAAAATTCCCCCAGGACCCCCCAAATCCACCTTGAGACTCCCCAAAATCCCCCCGGGACCCCCAAAATCCCCCCCAAATCTCCCCAGAATCCTCCCGGGACCCTCCAAACTGCCCCGGGACTTCCAAATCCCCCCTGGGCTCCCCCAAATCCCCCCGGGACCCCCCAGAATCCCCCCGGGACCCCCAAAATTCCCCCAGATCCCCCCAGGACCTCCAAAATTCCCCAAATCCCCCCAAATCCCGGCCCCGCCTCACCCAGGTAATCGTCCATCAAGGAGCCAATGGCGAACTGGGGGGAGGGGAAGGATCAGGGGAGGGGGAGGGGCTGACCTGGACCCCCCCCCGGAGCTGGGACCCCCCCAAAATTTGGGATGTCCCCCCCCATTTGAGAATTCCCTCTGAAATTTTGGGATTTCCCCCCCAAATTTGAGAATTTCCCCCCAAATTTTAGGGATTTTCCCCCAAATGTTGAGATTTTCCCCCAAATATTTGGTTCCCCCCTGAATTTTTGGATTTCCCCCCTGAATTTCGAGCATTTCCCCCCAGATTTTGGGATTTTGTCCCCAAATGTTGGGAATTTCCCCCAAATTTGGGAATATCTCCCTGGATTTGTGGATTCTCCCCCCGTGCCAAGATTTGAGGATTTCCCCACCAAAAATCCCAACATTTCCCCGCAGAATTTTGGGATTTTCCCCCAAATCCCAGAATTTCCCACCAAGTCCCAGGATTCCCCCAAAATTTTGGGATTTACCCCCCGAATTTCACCATTCCCACCCAATTTCAGGATTTTCCCCCCAAATTTTTGGGTTTTCCCCCCTGAATTTTGGGAATTTTCCTCCCAGAATTTCAGCATTTCCCCCAAAATGTCAGGATTTGCCCCCAGATTTTGGGATTTTGCCCGAAAGGCCGGGATTTCCCCCCGAATCTCACGATGTCGTTCTTGTCCACGCGCGTCCCCACGATCTTCAGGCGGATCTCGTCGTCCTGCTGGATCACGATGTCCTGGGGGAGCGACAGTGGGGACCCCAAAATCCCCCCAAAATCCCCCCGGGACCCCCAAAAATCCCCCCGGGACCCCCGAAATCCCCCCGGGACCCCAAAATCCCCCCAAAATCCCCCCAGGACCCCCAAAAATCCCCCCGGAACCCCCAAAAATCCCCCTGGGACCCCCTGAATCCTCCCAGGACCCCAAAATCCCCCCAGGACCCCCAAAAATCCCCCCGGGACCCCCAAAAATCCCCCCGGGACCCCCCAAATCCCCCCGGGACCCCCAAAATTCCCCCAGGACCCCCAAAAATCCCCCCGGGACCCCCCAAATCCCCCCGGGACCCCCAAAATTCCCCCAGGACCCCCCAAAATCCCCCCGGGACCCCCGAAATCCCCCCGGGACCCCCCAAATTCTCCCCAGGATCCCCCAAATTCCCCCCAAGACCCCCTCAGGACCCCAAATTACTCCAAAATCCCCCCAGGATCCCCCCCAAATTCCCCCCAGGACACCCAAAGTCCCCCCAAAACCCCCAAGGACCCCCCCAAGACCCCCAAATTTCCCTCAGGACCCCCCAAAATCCCCCAAACCCCCCCTCACCTCGTCCACGGTTTTGTAGCAGGGGGGGTTGGAGTTGGGGTCGAATTCCATCTCGGAGGGGATGGACTGGGGGGACAGGGGGGCAGATTTGGGGTCCCCAGGGCGAAATTTGGGGTCCCCTGGGGCAGATTTGGGGTCCCCAAGGGGATTTGGGGCAGATTTGGGGTCCCCAGGGGAAAATTTGGGTGGGAAATGGTGGGAGGGGGGGGGGGGGTTGAGGGGTCAGGGAGAGCCCCAAGGGGCATTTTGGGGTCCCCTCCCCCCTTTTGGCCATTTTTGGGGTCCCTTTCCCCTTTGGGCCATTTTTGGGGTCCCCTCCCCCATTTTGGCCATTTTTGGGGTCCCCTCCCCCCTTTTGGCCATTTTTGGGGTCCCCTCCCCCTTTTTGGCCATTTTTGGGGTCCCCTCCCCCCTTTTGGCCATTTTTGGGGTCCCCTCCCCCCTCTGGGCCATTTTTGGGGTCCCCTCCCCCTTTTGGCCATTTTTGGGGTCCCCTCCCCCTTTTTGGCCATTTTTGGGGTCCCCTCCCCCCTTTTGGCCATTTTTGGGGTCCCCTCTCACGTGGCGGGAGATGAAGCAGGACATCGGCCCGATCTCGGTGAACAGCCCCACCTGGGGACGGGAAAACGGGGCAAAAATGGGCAAAAATGGGCAAAAGTGGAGAAAAATGGGGAAAAGTGGGAAAAATTGGGCAGAAACAGGGAAAAGTGGGGAAAAAGGGATAAAAACAGGGCAAAAATGGGCAAAGTGGGGAAAAAAGGGGGAAAAAGGGGCAAAAACGGGGAAAAAACAAGGCAAAAATGGGGAAAAATGGGGGGAAAGGGGGAAAATGGGGAAAATGGGGAAAAAGGGAGAAAAAATGGGAAAAATGGCGAAAATGGGGAAAAAATGGGGCAAAAATCAGGGCAAAAATGGGGAAAAGGGGGCAAAAATGGGGTAAAGATGGAGAAAAATGAAAAAATTGGCAAAAATTGATAAAAATGGATAAAAGTGGGAGAAAAATGGGATAAAGATGGATAAAAAGGAATAAAATGGGCAAAAATGGATAAAAATGGATAAAAAGGGATAAAATGGGCACAACCAAATAAAAATGGATAACAATGGATAAAAGTGGGAGAAAAATGGGATGAAGATGGATAAAAAGGAAGGAATGAAATGGGCAAAAATGGATAAAAAGGAATAAATTCGGCAAAAATGGATAAAAATGTATAAAAATGGATAAGAATGGATAAAAATGGATAAAAATGGATTCAAACGGGGCAGAACCGGGAGAAAAAGGCCCAGAAAGGGACCAAAAAAACCAGAAATTAATAAAAACGAGACAGAAAACGACAGAAGGGGAGGCCGGGCCTTGCCGGCCTGGGTGACCCCCGCGTGACCCCTGACCCCCGCGTGACCCCTGACCCCCGGTGACCCCGGACCTTGTTGACCTGGGTGACCACGGCGTCCACCACCTCGCCCTTGAAGGGCCGGAAGACGATGGCCTTGTAGCGCACGGGGTAGAGCACGAAGCCGCGGCCCGGCTGGATCACCCCCGCGCCCACGTTGTCGATGGTGGTCACCGCGATAACGAACCCGTACCTGTAATTAAATCATCGATAATTAATTAGTGTTCACTGGGGGATTTATTGTGGTTTTATTCGGGGTTATCATTGATTTATTGGGGTTTATCGGGGTTTATCGGGGTCTGGATCACCCCCGCGCCCACGTTGTCGATGGTGGTCACCGCGATAACGAACCCGTACCTGTAATTAAATCATTAATAATTAATGAATTGGTGTTCATTGGGGGATTTATCACTGATTTATGGGGGTTTATTGGGATTTATCATTGATTTATTGGGGTTTATTGGGATTTATCATTGATTTATTGGGGTTTATTGGGGTTTATCGGGGTCTGGATCACCCCCGCGCCCACGTTGTCGATGGTGGTCACCGCGATAACGAACCCGTATCTGTAATTAAATCATCGATAATTAATTAGTGTTCATTGGGGGATTTATTGTGGTTTTATTGGGGGTTATCATTGATTTATTGGGGTTTTATTGGGATTTATCATTGATTTATTTGGGTTCATTGGGGTCTGGATCAGCCCAGCTCCCACACTGTCCATCGTGCTGACAGCAATCACAAATCCGTACCTAGAATTAATTATTTGTAATTAATTACTGTTAATTGTATGATTTAATAATAATTTATGGGGTTTTATTGGGATTTATCATTGATTTATTGGGGTTTATTGGGGTCTGGACCACCCCGGTGCCGACAGCGAAGCTGCCCCTGAGAAACGGGGTTAAGGTCAGTTAATTAATTTTATTTTGATTGATTGATTGCGATTTATTGGGATTTATTTGGGGTTTGTTGGGCGTTTTTCCTGGGGCCGTTTTTGGGGATTTCGGTGCCGTTTTTGGGGATGTTTGTGCCGTTTTTGCGGATTTTTGTGCCGTTTTTGGGGATTTTTGTGCCGTTTTTGGGGATTTTTGTGCCGTTTTGCGGATTTCGGTGCCGGTTCCAGTACTCCCGCCCCGGTTCCCCCGGTCCCGCGCTCACTTGCCGGTGCAGGTCCCCTCCACCTCGGTGAAAAGCTTCTGCTTGACGGTGTTGAGCAGGTTGGGCCCGAAGTAGCGCGGGTGCAGGAGGATCTCGTGCTCCAGGGAGATCTGCGGGCACCGGCCGTTACCGGGAGTTACCGGGAGCCACCGGGAGTTACCGGAAGTTACCGGGACCGCCCCGGGAACCACCGGGAGGACACCGGGACCCCCCCGGCCTGACACGTGACCCCCGGTGCCGCCCACGTGACCCCCGGTGCCGCTCACGTGGTAAAACATCCTCGGGGCCGCCGCCGCCGCCGCCGGAAGTGACGCGTTCCCGCCGCCGCCGCCGCGCTCGGCGCTGATTGGCCGAGGACGAGCGAGGCCACGCCCACCGAGCCGAAGGTGGCGCTCGGAGAAGGGGGCGGGGTTACGGCCCGAGCAAGGGCGGTGATTGGCTGGTGTGGGGCGGTGGGAGGGGACAGAGCGGTGATTGACAGGGCGGGGGAACAGGAGCGCCCCGGGACCCCCAAACCAGCCCCGGGACCCCCAAAACAGCCCCAGGACCCCTAAAACAGCCCTGGGACCCCCCTAAACTCCCCCAGGGACCCTCGGGACCCCCCAAAAACGCCCATGACCCCACCAGGACCCTCGAGACCTCCCAAAATCCCCCACGGACCTCCCAAAACTCCCCCCAAGGACCCCCAAAACCCCCTTTGGACACCCCCAAAACCCCCTTTGCATGCCCCAAAGGACCTCCTGGACACCCCCAAATCCTCCAACGCACCCCTGAAACCCCCAAAACCCCCTGTGGACACCCCCAGACCCTCCCCAGAACCCCCCAGACCCTCTTTGAACAGCCCCAGACGCACTGCGGACACCCCCAGACCCTCCAACCCCCTCTGGACACCCCCAGACCCTCCCCAGAACCCCCCAAACCCCCTTTGAGCAGCCCCAGACCCCCCCCAAACCCCCTCTGGACACCCCCAGAACCCCCAGACCCCCTTTGAACAGCCCCAGACCCCCTGTGGACACCCCCAGACCCTCCAAACCCCCTTCTGGACACCCCCAGACCGTCTCCAGAACCCCCCAAACCCCTTCTGGACACCCCCAGACCCTCCAAACCCCTTCTGGACACCCCCAGAACCCCCCAGACCCCTTGTGGACACCCCCAGACCCTCCAAACCCCCTTCTGGATACCCCCAGACCCTCCCCAGAACTCCCCAGACCCCCTGTGGACACCCCCAGACCCTCCAACCCCCTTCTGGACACCCCCAGACCCTCCCCAGAACCCCCCAAACCCCCTTTGAACAGCCCCAGACCCCCCCCAAACCCCCTCTGGACACCCCCAGACCCTCCAAACCCCCTCTGGACACCCCCAGACCCTGCCCAGAACCCCCCAAACCCCTTCTGGACACCCCCAGACCCTCCCCAGAACCCCCCAGACCCCCTCTGAACACCCCCAGACCCCCCCAAACCCCCCAAATTCCAGACCCTTCTCTCCCTTGCGCTTCCTTTATTTTACAAACTCCAACTCTCGGCGCCGGCCGCCTCCCGGAGCGTCCCCGGCGCCGCGGCCCGCTCAGGGGTAGAAGCGGGCGGCCATGCGGCCCAGGCGGTGGATGTTGCGGTGCAGCACGCTGTGCAGCACGGCCAGGTGCTTGCCCAGGTCGGCGTCGCGGCCGAAGTCGCGGCGGAAGGCGCCGAGGCGGGGCTGGAAGGTGAACTTCTGTGGCAGCGGGCTGTTGTCGCGCAGGTAGCCCCAGACGCTGAGCAGCAGCAGGTGCACCTCGAAGGGCGCCAGCTCGGGGAACAGCTCGTGCATGTTGCCCAGCACGGGCGGCAGCAGCGAGCCCTCGGCCAGCAGCGCCACGAGCGCGCAGGACGCCCGCAGGTGCCAGGGCGAGGCGGCGGTGCTGCCGGCGCGGCACGCGTCCCAGTGCGCCACCAGCCCGGCCAGCAGCCCCCGCAGCAGCACGGAGCAGTAGCACAGCGCCGGCCGGCCGCCGGCCACCAGCCGCAGCAGCGGGAACAGCAGCGGCTGCCGGCGGAAGCGGCGCAGGATGCGCAGGTCCCGCTCCACCGTGGCGCGGGCCAGCTCCTCGGGCGGCCAGGCCAGCTCGGCGCCCGCCGCCTCGGGGCACACGGCCTCCACCAGCGCCGCCGCCACCGCCTTGGCGGCCTCGGCGCCCACGGCGGCGCCGCGGCAGCAGCGCAGCAGCAGGCTGAGGAAAGCCTGCGTGTTGCGGCTCAGCTCCTCGGCGCCGCGCCGAGCGCCGCCGCCCGCCGCCCTGCGCCCGCGCCCGATCACGCCGCCGTGGAACACCGACCACACGCCGCCCGCCGCGCTGGGGCCGCCCGCGAGGCGCCGGTTGTCGTCCAGCAGCGAGGCCGGCGCGGCTCCCGGGGCGGCGGCGGCGGCGGCCTCGCCGCGCCCGTCCGGCTCGGCCTCGCCGAAGAGCTCGGCGTCGCGGCCGCCCAGCGCCGCCTCCACCAGCTGCGCCAGCACGGCCTTGGCGGCGGCGGGGCTCACGGCGCTCAGCCGCGCCAGCAGCCGCGCGCCCGGCGCCGGCGCGGCCGCGTCGCCCCGGCGCAGCCCGGCGAAGAAGCGGCGCACGGCGGCGCGCACGGCCGGCAGCAGGTGCGCCGGCGGCAGCGCCCGCGGCAGCGGGCAGGCGGCCAGCAGCCGGCACGCCGCCTCGGCCACCTCGGGCCGCGGGTGCAGCAGCAGCTGCGCCAGGTCGGGCAGGTGCCGCGCCAGCGCCGCGCCCAGCGCCGGCTCGCCCGGCTCGCCCTCGGGCTCGCGGGGCTGCAGCAGCAGCGCCAGGTTGCGCAGCAGCTGCGCCAGCTGCGGCTCGGGCAGGCGGCCGGCGTGGATCTGCGCCACGGCGGCGGCCACGGCGGCGGGCAGCGGGTCGGGCAGCACGGCGCGCAGCCCGGCGCGCAGCTGCGGCGCCAGCGCCAGCTCCTCGGGCGTGCGAGCCAGCGCCAGCAGGAAGAAGAGCGCCTCGGCCGCGCCGTGCGGAGCCGAGTGCACCGCCAGCAGCGCCAGCAGCTGCTGCTGCCACAGCCCGCGCCGCCGCTCCAGCCGCAGCGCGTCCTGGCACAGCTCCCGCACGTGCGGCCGCAGCGCCTCCAGGAACGGCACCGGCCGGGCGGCGGCCTCGGCGGGCCCGGCGCCGCCGCGCCCGTGCACCAGCTTCTGCAGGTGCAGCAGCAGCAGCTGCAGCAGGCGCTCGCAGGCCTCGCGCACGCCCTCGCGCAGCGCCGGCCCCGGCGCGGCGATGACCGAGGCCGGCGCGGCCGTGGCCAGCAGGAACCGCAGCGTCCGCAGCGCGCCGGCCGACGCGTGGCACAGCAGGTGCACCGCCACGCCCGCCGTGGCCTCCAGCTCGTCGCGGGGCAGCGCCGAGAAGTGCTGGTGCAGCTGGTTGAGCACCGGCGGCTGCAGCGCGTCCACCAGCTCGGCCGACACCGTGGCCAGCAGCGCCGGCGACAGCAGCGCCAGCTGCAGCAGGAAGGGCACCGTGGCCTTGTGGTGCTCGCGCGCCGAGCCCAGGCTCTCGCGGAACATCCGCAGCAGCTCCTGCTTGATGCTGCCGGCGTGCCGCGACGCCAGGTGCCCCAGGATGCCCACCACCGAGGCCATCTTGGGCGCCCGCTTGTCGCCGAGCGCCGCCGCCTCGCCGCCGCCGCCGCCGCCGCCGCCGTGGGCGCAGAAGTCCTTGAGGCCGCAGGACAGCACGCGGCTGATGATGGTGGCGGGGAACGAGGAGCCCACGTGCGCCACCACCCAGTCGAAGTGCGGCGAGTGCTGCACCGAGGTGTCCAGCAGCGCGTCCACGCAGGCGTCGGGGCAGCTGCCGGCCATGGCGGCCAGGCACTGGCTGTAGATGTCCAGCAGCGCGCGCGTGGCCGGGCACGCCATCCACAGCTGCAGCAGCTCGTTGAGGCTGGCGGCGGGCGGCACGCCGGGCCGGCCCGCGTACTTGCTGCTCAGCTGCCCCATCAGCTCGCTGGCCCAGGCCGCCACGCCGGGCGCCCAGGCCCGCGGGTTGGCCGCCACCAGCTCGGCCAGCGCCCGCCGCGCCTCCTGCAGCGCCTCGGCGCCCGGCGAGGCGGCGGCGGCGGCGCCGGCCTCGCGCTGCAGCAGGTGCGCGCACACCTGCTCGTCGAAGAGCCCGCGCAGGTGCTGCAGCGCCGCGTGGCGCGCCGGCGGCAGGCAGCGCAGCAGCCGCAGCGCGCAGCGGGCGTGCGCCGCCGGCGACAGCGGCGTGCCCTGCGCCGGGTCCAGCCCGCTCAGGAACGCCTTCACCTCCTGCGAGAGCTCCTGCGCGCTGCGGCGGGGAACGGGGGAAACGGGGGAAATGGGGAGACAATGGGGGGAAATGGGGGGAAACGAGGAGAAAATGGGGGGAAATGGGAAGAAATGGGGGGAAACAGGTGGGAAAATGGGGGGAAAGGGGGGAGGAATGGGGGGAAATGGGGAGAAATGGGGAGAAATGGGGGGAAATGGGGGGAAAATGGGGAGGAATGGGGGGGAAAAGGGGGGAAATGGGGGGAAAAGGGGAGACAATGGGGGGAAATGGGGGAAAATGGGGAAAATGGGGGGGAAATGGGGGGGAAATGGGGGGAAAATGGGTTAATAAGGGATAGAGAGGAGTAACATGGGGTTAATAAGGGATAGGAAGGAGGAAACAGGGAAATGGGGAAAAATGGGGAAAAAAATGGATTAATAAGAGATAGGGAGGGGGGAAACGGGGTAAAATGGGGAAATTTGGGTTAGAAAAGGGATAGGGAGAGGTGAAATGGGGAAAAATGGGGTACAAATTGGGTGAAATGGGGAAAAATGGGATTTAAAAGGGTTAAAGAGGAGTTAAAAAGGGATAAGGGGAGGGAAATGGAGCAAAGCGGTAAAATGGGGAAACGAGGGGTAAAATGGGGGTTAGGGAGGGGGAAAATGGGGAAAAATGGGGTTAGAAAAGGGAAAATGAGAAGAAAAATGGGGAAAACTTGGATTAAAAAAGGGGATGGGAGGCCCGGGGGGATTCGGTGCCGGTCCGGGGGGTCCCTCCCGGGGGGGGCTCCCGGGGCCCCCCCGCCCCTCCCCGGGGCTCCCGGTACCTGAGCGGGGCCCGGGCGCCGCCGGGGGGGTCGCACAGCGCCGACATGGCGAGCGCGGCGGGGCCGGGCGGCTGCGCGTGCGCGGGGCGCGCCCCCGCCGGAAGCGGCCGCCCCGCCGGTGCCACCGCGAAAAGGGTCCGGCGCCCCGGCCGCGGGACGGACGGACACGCGAGGGACGGACGGACAGAGCGAGCGGGCGCCTTTATTGGGGACAGGGGGACACGGATCGGGGTCACCGCGACCGGAGCTGGGCCGGGGGCTGGGGAAACTGAGGCAGGGATTGGGGAAACTGAGGCAGGGATAGGGGAAACTGAGGCAGAGATTGGGGAAACTGAGGCAGGATTGGGGAAACTGAGGCAGGACCGGGGAAACTGAGGCAGGATTGGGGAAACTGAGGCAGGACCGGGGAAACTGAGGCAGGAAGGGGGAAACTGAGGCAGGAAAGGGGAAACTGAGGCAGGGACTGGGGAAACTGAGGCAGAGATTGGGGAAACTGAGGCAGGACCGGGGAAACTGAGGCAGGATTGGGGAAACTGAGGCAGGATTGGGGAAACTGAGGCAGGATTGGGGAAACTGAGGCAGGAAAGGGGAAACTGAGGCAGGACCGGGGAAACTGAGGCAGGAAAGGGGAAACTGAGGCAGGAAAGGGGAAACTGAGGCAAGACCGGGGAAACTGAGGCAGGACCGGGGAAACTGAGGCAGGGATTGGGGAAACTGAGGCAAGACCGGGGAAACTGAGGCAGGATTGGGGAAACTGAGGCAGGATTGGGGAAACTGAGGCAGGGACTGGTGTCCCCGGTGTTCCTGGTCCGTCCCCGGTGTCACGGCTCCATCTCCGCCGTTCCTCCGTCTCCGTCTCCGTCCCGGTCTCGGCGCGGCCGCCGGGCGCTGGGGGCACCGCGAGGGCTCAGGGCGGCTCCGGTGCCGCCCCCGGTGCCCCCCGGTGCCCCTCCCCCGCTCACCCCCGCCGCAGCCGCTTCAGCTCCTTCCGCTGCCGCTTCCCCCACACCGGGGCCGCCGCCGCCGCCACCGCCCTGCACCGGAGAGAGCCCCGGGAGCCCCCGGTCACACCGGGACCCGCCCCCGGTCACACCGGGACCGGTCCGGTCACACCGGGACCCGCCCCCGGTCACACCGGGACCCGCCCCGGTCACACCGGGACCGGTCCGGTCACACCGGGACCCGCCCCCGGTCACACCGGGACCGGTCCGGTCACACCGGGACCCGCCCCCGGTCACCGGACACCGGGAGGGGGGAGGGGCGCCGCTAACCGCCGCTTCTGCCGCCGGCCCCGCGCCCGCTCCCGCCGCCGCTTGAAGAGTTTCTTGCGCAGCTCCTGCGGGGCACGGCGGAATCACCGGGGCGCCCCCGGGGTTACCGGAGATCCCCCCCCGGTACCGGTTACCGGCAGCGCGTGAGGCTGGGGATTTCCGCCCCCCCCCCGCGCTCGGCCTCCCGCCGGGCCGCTCGTGAGGCCCCTCCCGCCCCCCCCGGTTCCCCCCGGTTCCCCCCGGAGCCCCCCGGGACCGTTCGGGGCCGGTTGATTTTCCCGCCGATCCCCATCGCCGCCGCCACTTCCGGTACGGCCGCGCTTCCGGTCTCAAACCCCGCCCCCTCCTTTGCCCCACCCCACAAATCTCATTGGCCCGCGCGCGCGCGAGGGCGGCGGCGGGTTCTGATTGGCTGCGCTGGCGAGAGCCCCGCCCATATTCTAATCCACCTTCAGGCCACCGCCTCTATCTTTTCTGCTTTATTCTCATTGGTTGGCGCGCGCGCGCGCCGGCGGCTTTTATTGGCGGACGTCTCCGAGGCCCCGCCCACGCGGGCTCGGTATAAAGCGCCGCCGCCGCCCCGGCCGCTCTTTCGGCGCCGGGCGCGCTCCGGGCCGGGTCCGTTCGCGGGCGGGGGTCGGGCTCGGGGCGGGCGGGCGGCGCCGGGAGCTCCTCCCGTTCTTGGCGGGCCCCGGCGGGGCCGTGCCGGGCTCCGTGATGTGCGGAGGAACAGCAGCGGCCGGCGCGATGTCTTCGGTGCCGGCGGTGGCGTCCGCCGGTCCCACCCTCACGCGCCGGGACAGGGGCCGGGGTTTGGCGCCGGGGTTGGGGCTCCGGAGCCCCGCAGCGCTCGGGCCGCCGCCTCACCGCCCTCTTCTCCCCCGCAGGACCGGCCGAGGCAGCGGCAGCGCCGCGGGAGCGCGCCGGCGGCGGGAGGAGCGCGCGGAGCTTTCACTTGGCAATAAACGGCTCCGATCCGCTTCGCTCTCGCGGCTGCGTCCGCCGGTCCCCGTTGGGGGCGGGTCCCGCTGCCCCGGCCCCGCCTCCGCTTTCCCGCGCGCCGGAAGCGGCGCAGCGCGCGCGATGGCGCCGGACCCGCGCTGGCCCCGCGCGCTCGCCCGCGGCGCCGTCCCGGTGGCGCTGGGGCTGCTGCTCTGGGCGGCGCTGGCGGCCGGGGACAAGGTACGGGCGGGAGGCGGCGCGGGGCCGCCCGGGGCCGGGACCCGCCGGTCATTCCCGGTTCTTTCCCCCGTTCCGCAGGCGCCGCCGGCCGGGGACGCCGCGACTTTGGCGCAGCGGCGGCGCCACAACGAGCTGATCGCGGCGGCGCTGCGCGAGGCCGCCCAGACCGACGACAACGTGGCGCACCGCGCGGCGCCGTGCCGGAAGTGACGTCAGCACCGGGACTCCCCCCCGCCCGCGCCGCCGTTTGCCGGCGACCTTGAACTCCCCCCGGAACCATCGGCGCGGGGCGCGCTGTGCGCGCGGGACTCTTTTTGGCGCCGGCCGCACCCGGAGGTTTTTGCGGCGCGGCCACTTCCGGCGGCGCTTCCGGTGCCGCCATGTCGCGCCGGGGCGCGGAGCCCGCGGAGGCGCCGCCGGAGGCGCGGCCGCTGTTCGGCGGCTGCTGGAGCTGCCGCCTGCTGAGCGGCGCGGGGCTGCTGCTGGCCGCGCTCTGGGTGTACCGCGGCCCGCGCGGCGCCCTGCGCAGCGGCGCGCCGCCCTCCATGGCCGCCATTGCCCAGATCACGCTGGCCGCCGGTGAGGGGGGGGGCGGTCCCGGGGGGGGGGGGGGGCGCGGGATGTTCCGACGCGGCCCCGAAATGTCACAAAGCGGCCCCGGAATGCCCCAAAATGTCCCGAAAATGCCCCGAAACGGCTCAGGGCGTCCTCGAATCATGGGAATGTCCCCAGGTGGCTGGAAGTGTCCCCAGATTTCCCCAAAATGTCTCCAAATTCCCCAAAATATCCCCGAAAATTCCCAAAAGGCCCCTTAAATGGCCTCAATTTGTCCCAAAATGGCACCAAAATGTTGCCAGACGTCCTCAAATATTCCCAAAATGGCCCCAAATTATCCCAAAATGGCCCCAAGTCCAAAAAAGTCCCAAAATGGCCCCAAGAAGTCCTAAAATATCCCAAAAAGGCCCCAAACGATCCCAAAATGCCCCGAAAAGTCCCAAAATGGCCCCAAGAAGTCCTAAAATATCCCAAAAAGGCACCAAACGATCCCAAAATGCCCCAAAAAGTCCCAAAAAGGCCCCAAGATGTCCTCAAAATGCTCTAAAATGGCCCCAGAAATATCCCCAAATTGTCCTAAATGTCCCTGAGGTGCCCCAAGTTGTCCCGAAATGGCCCCAAATTCCCAGATCACCTCAAATTCCCCCCGGAATCCTGGGGAGGGGGAGGGGTTGGGGCTCCCATGGGTGGGGGAGGGTCCTGGGGTGTGCCCAGGTGTGCCCTGGTACCGCCAGGTGTGCCCAGGTATATCTAAGGTGCCCCCAGCTGTGCCTTAGGTGTGCCCAGGTGTATCACAGATGTGTGAGCCATGCCCCAGGTGTGCCCAGGTAACCCCAGGTGTATCTCAGGTGCCCCCAGGTGTATCTCAGGTGTATCTCAGGTACCCCCAGGTGTATCTCAGGTGTGCCCAGGTTCCCTCAGGTGTGCCCAGGTGCCCCCAGGTGTATCTCAGGTGCCCCCAGGTGTGCCCAGGTGCCCCCAGGTGTATCTCAGGTGCCCCCAGGTGTATCTCAGGTGCCCCCAGGTGTATCTCAGGTGTATCTCAGGTGTGCCCAGGTGCTGCAGCCTCCCCCTCCCCGCAGGTCTGGGCGCCTGGGCCATCGTCATCCTCGCCGACCCCGTGGGACGCCGGCGCCGCCCGGAGCCGTGAGGGGAACCGGGACCGGCACCGGGACCGGCACCGGGACTGGCACCGGAACCGGAACCGGCACCGGCACCGACCGGCGCCCGCGCGCCAATAAAGAACCGGAACCGGCTCCAGAGGGGCTTGGGGCTTCTGGGGTTCATTTGTGGGGGATTTGGGTTTATTTGGGGGTTTTTTGGGTTTATTGGGGGGTTTTTTTGGTGTTTATTTGGATTTTTGGGGGGATTTTTAGGGGCTGTTTTTGGTTTCTTTAGGGTCACTTTGGGTTAATTTGACTTTTTTGGGTTAATTTGACTTTTTTGGGTCTGATTTGGGGTTTTTTTGGGCTCACTTGGAGTTGGTTTGGGTTTATTTGGGATTTTTGGGTTAGTTTTTTGCGGTTTATTTCGTAATTTTTTTTGGGTTTATTTGCTTTTTTTTAAATTTTTTGTCCCTTTATTTGGGGTTATATGGGTTTGAGTTTTTTGACGCTTATTTTGGAGTTTTTTAGATTTGGGGTTTTTTTTTGCTTATTTACAGTTTTAAAATTTTTTTTCCACTTCATTTGGAGTTTCCTGGGAGGTTTTGGAGTTTATTTGGTTTTTTTTGGGTTTTTTTTTATTTGTTTGGGAGTTTGTTGGGTTTATTTGGAGTTCTTTGGGTTTGACTTTTTCAATTTTAATTTTTTCCAGTTTATTTGGGGTTTTCTCGGGGGGTTTTGGGGTTCTCGGGGGGTGCCCCCCCTCAGCTCCCCTCCTTTTTGGCCACGATGACGACGGCGGAGGGAACCAGGCCTGGAAAGGGGGGGGAATGTGAGCACCCCAAAAAAATCCCCCAAATCCCCCCAAAATTCCCTCAGAGACACACCAACCCCCCCAGGAGCCCCCCAAAACCCACCCTGGATCCCCCAAATCACCCCCAGGGACCCCCAAAATCCCCAAGGACCCCCCCAACCCTTCCCAAATCCCCTCAGGGATCCCCAAAACCCATCAGGGCCCCCCTAAACCCCCCAAGGACCCTCCAAATGCCCCCCAGGATCCCCAAATCCCCACAGGACCCCCCCAAGAACCCCCCAAACTCCCTGGAGACCCCCCCAAATCTCCCCAGGGACCCCCCCAAATCTCCCCAGGGACCTCCAAACCCCCCCAAGGACCCCCAAATCCCCCCAGGGACCCCCAAACCCTTCCCAAATCCCCTCAGGGATCCCCCAAAATCCCCCCAGGGACCCCCAAAATCCCCTCGGGGAGCCCCCAAACCCCCCAAGGACTCTCCTAGACCCTGCCCAAACCCCCCCTCCAGGGACCCCCAAAATGCCCTGAAGACCCCCCCCAAATCCCCCCAGAACCCCCTGAACCCCTCGACCCCTTCAGGGACTGCCCAGACTCCCCCCAGGACCCCCCAAAATTCCCTGGAAACTGTTTTAGGAGGTCCCCAAACCCCCCAGGACCCCCCTAAACCCCCCAGGACCCCCGGAGCCCCCCAGGACCCACCCAGCTCCTGCAGGGGTTTCTCCATGTCCTCGTCGGTGAAGAGGCGCCGGGGAAAGGCCGTGCGGAGGCTGAAGGGCTCGGGGGGACCCCCGGAGCCGCCCCCCAAACCCCCCGAGCCCCCCGGGCCCCCCTGGAGCTCCACGAAAAGCCGCACGGCCGCCAGCGGCTCCCGCGCCCGGAAACTCTGCGTGAGCGCGCGGCCGTCGGGCAGGCGCAGCTGGGGGAGAAACCACCCAAAATGTCACTAAAACCACCCAAAACGGGACCAAAACCACCCAAAACGGGACCAAAATCACCCAAAACGGGACCAAAATCACCCAAAATGTCACTAAAACCACCCAAAACTGGACCAAAATCACCTGAAATCCACCCAAAATCAACCCCAGTCCAGCAGGCGCAGCTGGGGGAGAAACCACCCAAAACGGGACCAAAATCACCCAAAACGGGACCAAAATCACCCAAAACGGGACTAAAACCACCCAAAACGGGACCAAAACCACCCAAAACGGGACCAAAATCACCCAAAATGTCACTAAAACCACCCAAAACGGGACTAAAAACACCCAAAACGGGACCAAAACCACCCAAAACTGGACCAAAATCACCTGAAATCCACCCAAAATCAACCCCAGTCCGGCAGGCACAGCTGGGGGAGAAACCACCCAAAACAGGACCCAAATCACCCAAAATGTCACTAAAACCACCCAAAACGGGACTAAAACCACCCAAAACGGGACCAAAACCACCCAAAACGGGACCAAAACCACCCAAAATAGGACCAAAATCACCTTAAATCCACCCAAAATCAACCCCAGTCCGGCAGGCACAGCTGGGGGAGAAACCACCCAAAACGGGACCAGTATCACCCAAAACGTCACTAAAACCACCCAAAACGGGACCAGTATCACCCAAAACGTCACTAAAACCACCCAAAACGTGACCAAAATCACTCGAAATGTGCCCCAAATCACCCTAAACCCACCCAAAATAACGCAAAATGTACCCCAAATCACCCTAAATAACCCAAAATGTGCCCCAAATCACCCTAAATAACCCAAAATCAACCCCAGTCCGGCAGGCACAGCTGGGGGAGAAACCACCCAAAATGTGACTAAAATCACCCAAAATGTACCCAAAATAACCTAAAAGGTACCTAAAATAACCCAAAATCCACCCAGATCCTCCCAAAATCCCCCAAAATGCCATCAGAGAATTCCCAAATCCCATCGGGGAGCCCACAGATCCCCCCAGATCCTCCCAAAATCCATCCCAAATCCCATCAGGGCTCCCCCAAATCCCATCAGGGACCCCAAATCCCATCAGGGACCCCAAATCCCATCAGGGATCCCAAATCCCATCAGGGACCCCAAATCCCATTAGGGATCCCCCCAAATCCCATCAGGATCCCCCCAAATCCCATCAGGGACCCCAAATCCCATTAGGGATCCCCCCAAATCCCATTAGGGATCCCCCCAAATCCCATCAGGGACCCCAAATCCCATCAGGGCTCCCCCAAATCCCATCAGGGACCCCAAATCCCATTAGGGATCCCCCCAAATCCCATCAGGATCCCCCCAAATCTCATCAGGGACCCCAAATCCCATCAGGGATCCCAAATCCCATCAGGGCTCCCCCAAATCCCATCAGGGATCCCAAATCCCATCAGGGCTCCCCCAAATCCCATCAGGGATCCCAAATCCCATCAGGATCCCCCCAAATCCCATCAGGGACCCCAAATCCCATTAGGGATCCCCCCAAATCCCATCAGGGATCCCAAATCCCATCAGGATCCCCCCAAATCCCATCAGGGATCCCAGATCCCATTAGGGATCCCCCCAAATCCCATCAGGGACCCCAAATCCCATCAGGGCTCCCCCAAATCCCATCGGGATCCCCCCAAATCCCATCAGGGACCCCAAATCCCATCAGGGATCCCAGATCCCCACCTGGATCCGGCAGTGCTCGTGCTCCCGCGGCGCCGGCGGCTCCCGGGGCGGCTCCTGGGGGGGATTTGGGGGCTCCGGGGGGGTGGGGGCGAACTGCGGGAGGGGCAGGGGGAGATTTGGGGGATCCCGGCGGGGCTGCACCCCAGAGTGGCCTCGGGGATCCCCCAAATCCCCTGGGAATTCCCCAAATCCGCTGGGATCCCCTAAATCCTCTGTGATCCCCCAAAATCCTTTGGAATCCCCCCAAATCCTTCAGGATCCCCAAAACCCTGTGGGATTTCCCCCCCAAAATCCCTTAAGATCCCCCCAAATCCCCTGGGATCCCCCCAAAATCCTTTGGAATCCTCTCAAATCCTTCAGGATCCCCCAAATCCTTTGGTACCCCCCCCCAGAATCCCTTAAGATCCACCCCCCAAATCCTTTGTGATCCCCCAAAATCCCCTGGGATCCCCAAAATCCTTTGAGATCCCCCCAAAATCCTTTGGAATCCTCTCAAATCCTTCAGGATCCCCCAAATCCTTTGGTACCCCCCCCCCAGAATCCCTTAAGATCCACCCCCCAAATCCTTTGTGATCCCCCAAAATCCCCTGGGATCCCCCAAATCCCCTGGGATCCCCAAAATTTGTTGAGATCCCGCTCACCCTCTGTGCCCGCTCCGCCTTGTCCCGCTCGATCTTCTCCCGCACCCTCTGCCTGGGGAGTTTGGGGGGAAATCCCAAATTTCCAGGGGTTCCCCGAAACTTTTGGGATCCCTAAAAATCGGGAGGGGCTGCGGCAATCCGGGGGATCCCGGCGGGATTTGGGGGATCCTGGGGGGATGTGGGGAATCCTGTGGAGATTTGGGGGATCCTGAGGGAATTTTGGGAATCCTGAGGAGATTTTGGGGGATCCTGAGGGAACTTTGGGTATCCTGAGGGGATTTGGGGCGCATCCCAAAGGATTTGGGGGATTGTAGGGGAATTTGGGAGATCCTGAGAGGATCTGGGGAATGCTGAGGGAATTTTGGGGATCCCAGGGGATCTCCAGGGGCACCCCCGAAGTTTCAGGGTGGCACTCTCAGGTTTGGCGGTGCAGGGAGCGTCCCCAGAAGGTTTTCAGGTGGGAATCCGGGGAATTTTTATGGTCTGAGGGAATCCTGAGGGGTTTTTGTCCCCCCAAAACCCCCATGGTGCCGCCATTGCCCCTGAGGGCTTTTCCCGCCTTTTTCTTGACAGTTTTTCCCTTTTTGTGAGGGCTTTTCCCGCCTTTTATGTGAGGGCTTTTCCCCTTTTTCCTGAGGGCTTTTCCCCTTTTTCCTGAGGGCTTTTACCCCCCTTTTTCCTGAGGGGTTTTCCCCTTTTTCCTGAGGGCTTTTCCCCTTTTTCCTGAGGGCTTTTCCCGCCCTTTTTCCTGAGGGCTTTTCCCCTTTTTCCTGAGGGCTTTTCCCCTTTTTCCTGAGGGCTTTTCCCCTTTTTTGTGAGGGCTTTTCCCGCCCTTTTTCCTGAGGGCTTTTCCCCTTTTTCCTGAGGGCTTTTCCCCTTTTTCCTGAGGGCTTTTCCCGCCTTTTTTCCTGAGGGCTTTTCCCGCCCTTTTTCCTGAGGGCTTTTCCCGCCTTTTTTCCTGAGGGCTTTTCCCCTTTTTTTTGTGAGGGCTTTTCCCCTTTTTTGTGAGGGCTTTTCCCCTTTTCCTGAGGGCTTTTCCCGTTTTTCCTGAGGGCTTTTCCCGCCTTTTTCCTGAGGGCTTTTCCCGCCATTTTGGCGCCCCCGGCAGCTCAGAGGACCCAGCTCCTCCCGGGGTTTTTCTGGGGGGAAATTTGAGGAAATTCGGGGCGGCTCCCCCGAAGTTCGGCGCCTGGGGTCCCTCACCGCGCCGCCCGCTCCTCGGCGCGCTCCCGGCGCCGCTCCTCGGCCGCGCGGCGCCGCTCCTCGTCGCGCCGCCATTCCCGCAGCTTGGCCAGCTCCTGCCCCCGGCGCCGCCGCTCGCGCTCCTGCCCCGCCTCGGAGAGCAGCCTGGGACCCAAAAACACCCCAAATTCTGAACCCCAAAGTATCCCTGAGCCCCAAAATCCCAGAGGCACCGCGCTCCTGCCCCGCCTCGGAGAGCAGCCTGGGACCCAAAAACACCCCAAATTCTTAACCTCAAAATATCCCTGAGCCCCAAAATCCCAGAGGCACCGCGCTCCTGCCGGCCTCGGAGAGCAGCCTGGAACCCAAAAACACCCCAAATTCTGCACCCCAAAGTATCCCTGAGCCCCAAAATCCCAGAGGCACCGCGCTCCTGCCCTGCCTCGGAGAGCAGCCTGGGACCCAAAAACACCCCAAATTCTTAACCTCAAAATATCCCTGAGCCCCAAAATCCCAGAGGCACCGCGCTCCTGCTGGCCTCGGAGAGCAGCCTGGGACCCAAAAACACCCCAAATTCTGCACCCCAAAGTATCCCTGAGCCCCAAAATCCCAGAGGCACCGCGCTCCTGCTGGCCTCGGAGAGCAGCCTGGGACCCAAAAACACCCAAAATTCTGCACCCCAAAGTATCCCTGAGCCCCAAAATCCCAGAGGCACCGCGCTCCTGCCAGCCTTGGAGAGCAGCCTGGGACCCAAAACAGCCTGACCCCCAAAAATACCCAAAACTCCCCCAATATACCCCAAAAAATCCCAAAATCCACCCAAAAATACCCCAGAATCGTCCTAAAAATACCCACTGAAAAATACCCAAAAAACATCCCCAAAATCCACCCAAAAATACCCCAGAATAGTCCTAAAAATACCCACTGAAAAATACCCCAAAACCATCCCAAAAATCCACCCAAAAATACCCCAAAATCGTCCTAAAAATACCCACCGAAAAATACCCAAACAACATCCCCAAATCCACCCAAAAATACCCCAAAATCGTCCTAAAAATACCCACTGAAAAATACCCAAAAAACATCCCAAAATCCACCCAAAAATACCCCAAAATCGTCCTAAAAATACCCACCCAAAAATACCCAAACAACATCCCCAAATCCACCCAAAAATACCCCAGAATCGTCCTAAAAATACCCACTGAAAAATACCCAAAAAACATCCCAAAAATCCACCCAAAAGTACCCCAGAATCGTCCTAAAAATACCCAAAAAACTCACCATAAAATGCTGCAAAACCAGCCCAAAACCCTCCCAAAAATACCCAAACCCTCCTAAAAATACCCAAAAAACTCACCGTAAAGTGCCCCAAAACCAGCCCAAAACCCTCCCAAAAATACCCCAAAAAATCCACCCAAAAATACCCTAAAACCCACCAAAAAATACCCCAAAGCCCTCCTGAGAATACCTGAAAACTCTGCCCAAAAACACCCTGAAACCCCAAATTAACTGCTCTGAACCCCAAAATATCCCTGAGCTCCCCAAACCCCAAAATTCCCTCACCAAACCCCAAAATTTCACCCCAAAACCCCAAAATTTCCCCCCCAGACCCCAAAATGTCCCTTTAAACCCCAAAATTTCCCTTTAAACCCCAAAATTTCCCCCCCAGACCCCAGAATGTCCCTTTAAACCCCAAAATTCACTTCTGGGTCTCGTCCTCGGGGGCCGGCGGCTGCCGGGGCCCCCCCAGGCCCGCGGGCGGCGCCCCCAAACCCGGGGGGAGTTCGGGGTCCGAGTCGGGGTCGTCCTCATGAGCCACCAGCCTGGGGACCCAAAAACCGTGGAGACCCCGAATCGGGGGGGGACCCAAAATTGGGGGGGTCCTGGGGGGCTCTGGAAGGTCTTTGCAGCATCCCAGGAGGAATTTTGGGGTGTCAGGGGGTTTTTGGGGAGTCATGAAGGGAATTTAGGGGGTCTCAGGGAGTTTTTGGGGGGTCCCAGGAGGAATTTTGGGGACCCTGATGGGAATTTTGGGGGTCCCAGGGGGGGTTTGAGGTTCTGCAGAGGTTTTTGGGGGGTCTCAGAGGTTTTTGGGGTCCCAGGAGGAATTTCAGGGGTCCTAAAGGGAAATCTGGAGATCCTGGGGGGGGGGGGGTTTGGGGTCCCAGAAGGAATTTTGGGGACCCTGATGGGAATTTTGGGGCTCCCGGGGGTGTTTTGGGGTCCCGAAGGGAATTTTGGGCGTCCCAGGGGGGGTTCTGGAGTCCTGGGGAGAATTTTGGGGGTCTCAGGGGGTTTTTGGGAGGAATTTTGGGGTTCCCAAGTAGAATTTTGGGGGTCCTGGGAGGGGTTGGGGTCCCGAAGGGAATTTCAGGGGTCCCAGGGGGATTTTTGGGGTCCCAAAGGGAATTTTTGGGTTACCGAGGCTGTTTTTGGGGGTCTTAGGGGGTTTTTGGGGGTCCTAGGTGGAATTTCAGGTGTCCTGGGGATCATTTTGGGGGTCCCGAGGCTGTTTTTGGGGGTCCTGGGGTTTTTTTCTGTGGTCCCGGGGCTGTTTTTGAGGTCCCGGGGCTGTTTTTGGGGTCCCGGGGCTGTTTTTGGGGTCCCGGGGCTGTTTTTGGGGTCCCGGGGCTGTTTTTGGGGGATCCCGCTGGATTTTTTGGGGGTCCCAGGGTTTTTTTGGGGGTCCAGGGGCTGTTTTTGGGGTCCCGGGGCTGTTTTTGGGGTCCCGGGGCTGTTTTTGGGGGATCCCGCTGGGTTTTTTGGGGTCCCGGGGCTGTTTTTGGGGTCTCGGGGCTGTTTTTGGGGGTCCCGGGGCTGTTTTTGGGGTCCCGGGTCTGTTTTTGGGGGATCCCGCTGGGTATTTTGGGGGGTCCCGGGGCTGTTTTCGGGGTCCCCCTCACCAGTCCATGGCCGGCTCCACTCCCCGGTTCCCGGTCAGCGCCAGCGCCTTCGCCCTGCGGGACCGGGGGGTCCCGGTTATTTTGGGGGTCCCGGTTATTTTGGGGGGTCCCGGTTATTTTGGGGGGTCCCGGTTATTTTGGGGGTCCCGGTTATTTTGGGGGATCCCGGGGCCTTTCCATGTCCCACCCCCCCCATAACCCCATTCCCGGTGCCGTTCCCGGGCCCCCTCCCCGCTCTCCCCGCTGTCCCGGTGTCCCGCTGTCCCCGGTCTCCCCCCGGTGTCCCGGTGCCGTTCCCGGTCCCCCCGCTCTCCCCGTTATGCCCGGTCTCCCGCTGTCCCGCTGTCCCCCCGTTATCCCCGCTGTGCCCCCGTTATCCCCGGTCTCCCCCCGTTATCCCCGCTGTCCCGCTGTCCTGGTGTCCCCGTTATCCCCGGTCCCCCCGGTCTCCCCGTTGTCCCCCCGGTGTCCCGGTGTCCCGGTGCCGTTCCCGGTCCCCCCGGTGTCCCGGTGTCCCCCCCCTGTCCCCCCGTTATCCCCGTTATCCCCGCTGTCCCGCTCTCCCCGGTCTCCCCCCGGTCCCCCCGCTGTCCCGGTCTCCCCCCGTTATCCCCGGTCCCCCCGGTGTCCCGGTGTCCCGGTGCCGCCCTCACGCCCGCCGGGGCCCGAATCCCATCTCCAGCAGCGCCTCCAGGGCCCGCCCGGGCCCGGCCCCGCCGCTCGCCGCCATCGGGGCGGCGCCGCGACCGCGGCACGAGGGGACGGCGGCCGGGGAGGGACGGGACGGGAGAGCGAGCGGGACGGAACGGAACGGGATGGGAATGGAACGGGAACGGGACGGGGAGAGCGAGCGGGACGGAATGGAACGGAACGGGAACGGGAAAGGAGAGAGCGACCGGTACGGGACGGAACGGAACGGGAACGGGAAAGGAGAGAGCGACCGGTACGGGACGGAACGGAACGGAACGGAACGGGACGGGACGGGACGGGACAGAGCGAACGGAACGGAACGGGACGGGAGAGAGCGATCCGTAAGGAACGGAACGGAACGGGAACGGGAACGGGAGAGAACAGAGCGATCCGTACGGAACGGATGGGAACGGAACGGGACGGAGCGATCGTTAAGGAACGGAACGGAACGGGACGGAACGGGAACGGGAACGGGAAAGGAGAGAGCGATCCTACGGACGGGAACGGGACAGAACGATCGGAACGGAACGGAACGGGAACGGGAACGGGAGAGAACAGAGCGATCCGTACGGAACGGGACAGAGCGATCGGTATGGACGGCGGGAAAGTGACACTGAAAATGCCCCAAAATCCACCAAAAAATGCCCCAAAATCCACCCAAAAGTGCCCCAAAACCACCCCAAAATCAGCCCAATACCTACCCAAAAATGCCCCAAAATCCACCCAAAAATACCCCAAAATCCACCCAAAAATGCCCCAAAAGCCACCCAAAAATGCCCCAAAATCCACCCCAAAATCCACCCAATACCCACCAAAAAATGCCCCAAAATCCACCCAAAAAAGCCCCAAAATCCACCCAAAAATGCCCCAAAAGCCACCCAAAAATACCCCAAAATGCACCCAAAAATGCCCCAAAACCACCCCAAAATCCACCCAATACCTACCCAAAAATACCCCAAAATCCACCCAAAAATACCCCAAAATCCACCCAAAAATGCCCCAAAACCCACCAAAAATGCCTCAAAAGCCACCCAAAAATACCCCAAACTCCACCCAAAAATGCCCCAAAACCGCCCAAAATTTACTCCAAAAATACTCCAAAACTCACCCAAAAGTGACCCCAGAACCCTCCCAAAAATATCCCAAAAGCTCACTAAAATCCACCAAAAAATAGCACAAAATCCACCCAAAAATACCTTAAAAAACTACACAAAAAAACCCCAAAACTGCCCAAAATGTACCTCAAAATCCACCCAAAAAATGCCCCAAAATTCTCCCCCCGGGCCCCTTCCGTGGGTCAAGATTTTGGGGGAAATTTTGGGGATTTTGGGGAGGATTTTTGGGGAGGATTTGGGGGAATTTTGGGCAACATTTTGGGGAATTTTGGGGAATTTTGGGGAGCATTTTGGGGAATTTTGGGGAGGATTTTGGGGAATTTTGGGGAGCATTTTGGGGAATTTTGGGGAGCATTTTGGGGAGGGTTTGAGGGAATTTTGGGGAGGATTTTGGGGAATTTTGGGGAGGATTTTGGGGAATTTTGGGGAGCATTTTGGGGGCAGATTTTGGGGGAATTTGGGAGCATTTTGGGGAGGATTTCGGAATTTTAGGGAGGATTTTGGGGGATTTTGGAGACGATTTTGGGGGAACGTTGGGGGTTCTTTCGGAGGATTTTTTGGGTTAAATTCGGGCGATTTCGGGGATTTTGGAGGAAGATTCTCGAGGTCCCGCCCCTCCCCCCACAGCGGATGGACCCAACCTGGATTTCGGGAGGTGGGGGAGGGGCAAAGCCTTTATTGAGACCCCCAAAATTTGGGGGGGGGGGGGTGGGGGAGGGGCTCAGGAGCTGGAGCAGAGGTGGCGCTGCCGGGGGGGGGAGGGGCGGTCCGGGAGGGGGGGGAGGGGCGTGGGGGGGCCCCCCTCCTCCTCCTGCCCCTCCCCCTCGTCCTCCTCTTCCTCCTGCCCCTCCCCCTCCTTGGGGGGGGCGTTGGTGGCGCTGAGCAGGGGGGGCTCTGGGGGGGGAGGGGCGCTCAGAGCCCCCAGACCCCAAAATCGAGACCCTCCCCCCCAAAATCGAGCCCCTCCCCCCAAAATCAGGCCCCTCCCCCCCAAAATCGAGACCCTCCCCCCAAAATCGAGCCCCTCCCCCCCAAAATCAGGCCCCTCCCCCCCAAAATCGAGCCCCTCCCCCCCAAAATCGAGCCTCTCCCCCCAAAATCAGGCCCCTCCCCCCCAAAATCGAGCCTCTCCCCCCCAAAATCAGGCCCCTCCCCCCCAAAATCGAGCCCCTCCCCCCAAAATCAGGCCCCTCCCCCCCAAAATCGAGACCCTCCCCCCCAAAATTGAGCCCCTCCCCCCACAAATTGGGCCCCTCTCCCCAAATCTGGGGTCCTCCCCTCAAACCGAAACCCCTCCCCCTAAAATTGGGCCACTCCCCCGAAATTGGCCCCCCAAATGTGGGCCCCTCCCCCCTAAAATTAGACCACCCCCCCGAAATTGGCCCCCCAAACTAAGCCCCCTTTAAAATTAAGCCCCTCCCCCTAAATTTATGCCCCTCCCCCCAAATTTAGGCCCCTCCCCCTACAATTAGGCTCCTCCCTCCAGCCTTGGGCCCCTCCCCCCCAAATTTGGTGTTTTGGGGCGCTGCCCCTCCCCCACCTCGGCCGGGCTCCGAGGCTCCGACGCTTTCGGGCTCCTCCGGATTTTGGGGAGGGGCAGAGAGATCTGGGGGTGGGGGAGAGGCAAAAACAACAACCAAAAAAATCACCTCGAGCCTCCCAAAAATTTTCCCCGAAATCCCTCCCAAATTTGCCCGAAGTACTCCCAAAATTCCTCCCCCAAATCTTCCCTAATTTGCCCAAAACCTTCAAATCCTCCCCGAAATATTTGCCAAATTCCTCCCCGAATCTCCTCCAAAATCCTCTCAAAATCTTCCTCAAATCCTCCCCAAAATCTTCCCCAAATCCTCCCCAAAATCCTCCCCAAATCCTCCTCAAAATCTTCCCTAATTTGCCCAAAACCTTCAAATCCTCGCCGAAATCTTTCCCAAATTCCCCCCCGAATCTCCTCCAAAATCCTCTCAAAATCTTCCTCAAATCCTCCTCAAAATCTTCCCCAAATCCTCCCCAAAATCTTCCCCAAATCCTCCCCAAAATCTTCCCCAAAATCTTCCCCAAATCCTCCTCAAAATCTTCCCCAAATCCTCCTCAAAATCTTCCCCAAATCCTCCCCAAAATCTTCCCTAAATCCTCCCCAAAATCTTCCCCAAATCCTCCCCAAAATCTTCCCCAAATCCTCCCCAAATCTTCCCAAATTTGCCCAAAACCTCCTCCAAATTCCCCAACATTTCCCCGAAACCCCCCAAAAAGTGTCCTCAAAATCCTCCCGAATTTCCCCCCAAATTTCCCCCCAAATTTCCCCCCAAAATCCCCCCAGCTCCCGCAGCCCCTCCCCGCTCTCACCTGTGCCCTCCCCCTCCCCGGGGGCTCCTCCCTGGCTGGGCGGCTCCTGTTGGGTGGGGGAGGGGTGAGGGGGGTGGGGGAGGGGGTGCCCCCCGCCCCTCCCCCGCGCTGGGCTCACCTGGGCGGGGCGGGGCGGGCGCTGGCCCCGCCCCCAGCGCAGGTACCCGCCCAAGGTGAGCAGCGCCAGCAGCGCCCAATTGCCGGCCACGCCCAGCACGGCCGAGGTCAGCGGGAAGTGGTACAGCAGGTACCTGCGCGGGCGTGAGACACGCGTGACACACGTGTGACACACGTGTGACACGTGTGTGACGTGTGTGACATGTGTGTGACATCGTACAGGTGTGACACAGGTGTGTGACACAATCCCCGGCCACGCCCAGCACGGCCGAGGTCAGCGGGAAGTGGTACAGCAGGTACCTGGGCGGGCGTGAGACACGTGTGACACACGTGTGACATGTGTGTGACATGCGTGTGACATCGTACAGGTGTGACACAGGTGTGTGACACAATCCCCGGCCACGCCCAGCACGGCCGAGGTCAGCGGGAAGTGGTACAGCAGGTACCTGCGCGGGCGTGAGACACGTGTGACACACGTGTGACATGTGTGTGACACATGTGTGACATCGTACAGGTGTGACACAGGTGTGGCACAGGTGAGACAGGGACAGAGTCACACCTGGGGGCTGGGCCGGGCCTCTGGGGCAGTTTTGGGGCAGTTTTGGGGCAGGTTTAGGCCCAGTTTAGTCCAGGTTTAGGCCCAGTTTAGTCCAGGTTTAGACCCGGTTTAGGCCCAGTTTAGTCCAGGTTTAGACCCGGTTTAGGCCCAGTTTAACCCAGTTTAGACCCACCTGAGGCCGCTGAGGTGGGGCTGGGGCAGGTTTAAGGCCGGTTTTGGGGCCGTTATGGGGCGGTTTTGGGGCAGTTTTGGTGCAGGTTCAGGCCCGGTTTAAACCCGGTTCAAGTCCGGTTTAGGCCCGGTTTAAGCCCGGTTCAGGTCCGGTTAAAGTCCGGTTTAGGCCCGGTTTAAGCCCGGTTCAGGCCCGGTTAAAGCCCGGTTCAGGCCCGGTTTAAACCCGGTTCAGGCCCGGTTCAGGCCCGGTTCAGGCCCGGTTTAAGCCTGGTTCAGGCCCGGTTCAGGCCCGGTTTAGGCCCGGTTTAAGCCCGGTTCAGGCCCGGTTTAAGCCCGGTTTAGGCCAGGTTTAGGCCCGGTTTAGGCCCAGTTCAGGCCCGGTTTAAGCCTGGTTTAAACCCGGTTCAGGCCCACCTGAGGCCGCTGAAGTGCGCGTGCACGCGCAGCCGCGCCCCGTAGAGCTGCACACGCCGGCTGCGGATCTCCACCAGCGCCCCCACGGTCGGCGTGTACTGGGGGGCACGGGGGTCAGGGACCCCGAAACACCCCGGGACCCCAAAATACCCCCAAAACACCCCAGAACCCCAAAATACCCCCCAAAACACCCTGGGACCCCCAAAATACCCCCCAAAAACACCCTGGGACCCTAAAATACCCCCAGAAACACCCCGGGACCCCAAAATACCCCCAAAACACCCCGGGACCCCAAAATACCCCCAAAACACCCAGGGACCCCCAAAATACCCCCCAAAAACACCCTGGGACCCCAAAATACCCCCCAAAAACACCCTGGGACCCCAAAATACCCCCAGAAACAGCCCCAGAACCCCAAAACAGACCCCAAACCAATCTGAGACCCCCAGACCACCCCAAGAACCCCGAACCATCCCCCAAATGCCCCCCAGGACTCCTCAAAACCACCCCCAACCCCCAAACTCCTCACTGGACCCCCCCCAAATCCCCCTGGGACCCCCCAAATCCCCCCCAGGACCCCCAAAACCCCAAAATTCCCCCTAAATTCCCCCCAGGACCCCCCAAATCCCCCCCAGGACCCCCCAACTCCCCCCTCAGGACCCCCAACCCCCCCCCAAATTCCCCCCAAACCCCCCCAGGACCCCCAAATCCCCCCACCCAGGACCCCCCAAATCCCTCCCAGGACCCCCAAATCCCTCCCAGGACCCCCCAAACCCCCAAAATTCCCCCCAAACCCCCCCAGGACCCCCCAAATCCCCCCCAGGACCCCCAAATATCCCCCCAGGACCCCCCAAACCCCCAAAATTCCCCCCAAATCCCCCCCAGGACCCCCAAATCCCCCCCAGGACCCCCAAACCCCCCCAAGGACCCCCCAAATCCCCCCCCAGGACCCCCCAAACCCCCCCAGGAGCCCCAGGCCCCAGCGCACGGGGTCCTCGCGGTAGCGCGCCATCAGCTCCAGCTCCAGGGTCTGGCTCTGCTCGGCGAAGCCGCTGAGGAAGAGGCCGGCGAAGGCCGCGGTGTGCAGGGCCCGCAGCAGGCGGGAGCGGTAGTGCAGCATGGCCTGGCGCCAAAATCCCCCAAATTCACCCCAAAATCCCAGAAAACCCAGAAAACCCAGCCCTAATCCCGCGGTGTGCAGGGCCCGCAGCAGGCGGGAGCGGTAGTGCAGCATGGCCTGGCGCCAAAATCCCCCAAATTCACCCCAAATCCCCCCCCAGATCCACCCCACATGGCCAGGGCCCACCCTGTTCCCAGCTCCTGTTCCCGCTCCCATTCCCATTCCCATTCCCATTCCCATTCCCATTCCCATTCCCATTCCCAGTCCATCCCAGTTCCCCCAGTCCCTCCCAGTCCCCCCAGTCCCATTCCCATTCCCATTCCCATTCCCAGTCTCCCCATTCCTATTCCCATTCCCCCCATTCCCCCCATTCCTGTTCCCATTCCCATTCCCATTCCCATTCCCATTTCCATTCCCCCCATTCCCATTCCCATTCCCAGTCTCCCCATCCCCATTCCCATCCCCATCCCCATTCCCATTCCATTCCCATCCCCATTCCCATTCCCCCATTCCCATTCCCGTTCCCATTCCCGTTCCCGTTCCCTTTCCCATTCCCATCCCCATTCCCATCCCCATCCCCATTCCCATTCCCATTTCCCATTCCCATTCCCATTCCCGTTCCCATTCCCGTTCCCATCCCCATTCCCATTCCCATTCCCATTCCCATTCCCATTCCCATCCCCATTCCCATCCCCATTCCCATCCCCATTCCCATTCCCATTCCCATTCCTATTCCCATTCCCATTCCCATTCCCATTCCCATTCCCATTCCCGTTCCCATCCCCATTCCCATTCCCATTCCCATCCCCATTCCCATCCCCATTCCCATTCCATTCCCATTCCCATTCCCATTCCCGTTCCCGTTCCCGTTCCCATTCCCATTCCCATTCCCGTTCCCATTCCCATTCCCGTTCCCATTCCCATTCCCGTTCCCATCCCCATTCCCATCCCATTCCCATTCCCATTCCATTCCCGTCCCCATTCCCATTCCCGTTCCCGTTCCCGTTCCCGTACCGAGCGCGCCGCCGTGGCCAGTGTCCGGCCGCCGTGGCCGTAGCAGGTCAGGGTCACCATGAACATCCCGAGCTCGCGGTTCACCGGCGACTCCGGCAGCTCCAGCTCCAGCGAGATGCGGTACAGCTGCCCGTAGAGCAGCACCTGGGCAGGTACACCTCCGTTACACCTGGGATACTCCTGGGATACTCCTGGGATACTCCCGGTACACCTGGGATCCACCTGGGATCCACCTCGGATACACCCGGTACAGCTGCCCGTAGAGCAGCACCTGGGCAGGTACACCTCCGTTACACCTGGGATACACCTGGGATACACCCGGTACAGCTGGGATACACCTGGGATACACCTGGGATACACCTGGGATACTCCTGGTACACCTGGGATACACCTGGGATACTCCTGGGATACACCCGGTACACCTGGGATACTCCTGGGATACACCTGGTACACCTGGGATACACCTGGGATACACCCGGTACAGCTGGGATACACCTGGGATACACCTGGTACACCTGGGATACTCCTGGGATACACCCGGTACACCTGGGGTACACCCGGTACAGCTGGGATACACCCGGTACACCTGGGATACACCTGGGATACTCCTGGGATCCACCTGGGCATAACCGACATTTTGGCCCCACATTTTTGGCATTTTCTAACCCCAAATCTCCCCCCCCGTTTTTAAGGCCGTTGCCAGCCCCTCCCCCGGCCCCTCCCCCCCAAATTTGGGGTTTTCCGGAACCTTCTCGCGGTGCTCCCCCAGCAGGGAGACGTTGGCCGAGGGGAAGGAGCAGAGCTCGGGCCCGGGGCTGTCACAGTCCGACCTGGGGGCAAAACCGGGCTCAAAGCACCCCAAAACATCCCAGAACCCCCAAAAACCACCCCTAAACTCCCCAAAACACCCTAAAACGCCCCAAAACTACCCCAAAACCCCAAAAAACCACCCCTAAACTCCCCAAAACCACCCCAAAACATCCCAAAACCCCCAAAAACCACCCCTAAACTCCCCAAAACCCCCCAAAACCACCCCAAAACATCCCAAAACGCCCCCAAGCTACCCCTAAACTCCCCAAAAACACTCCAAAACTACCCCAAAACCCCCCAAAACTACCCCAAAACACCCCAAAACCACCCCCTACCCCCCCGACCCTCACCTGGCCCAGGTGTGCACAGGGAAACCCACTGGGTGTTTTTGGGACTTTTTTAGAATTTTTTTTTAAGTGGGGTTTTTGTTTTTTTGGGGTTTTTTTGTTTTAAGGGTTATTTTAGGGTCACTCACCCCAGATTTTTTCCACCTGGACGCACCTTGGCACACCTGAACCTCCCAAAGTTCCCCCAAAACCCCTCCTGGGCACACCTGAACCCCAGTCAAACACACCTGAACCCCCCCAAAACTCTCCCAAACTCCCTCCTGGCCACACCTGAACCCCCCCAAACCCCCACAACCCCCACCTGAACACACCTGGACCCCCCCAAAACCCCTCCCAGCACCACCTGAACCTCCCCAAACCCCACCTGGCCACACCTGAACCCCCCCCAAACCCCCAAAAACCCTCCTGGCCACACCTGAACTCCCCCAAACTCCCCCAAACCCCCCAAACTCCCCCAGATCCCCCAAACCCCCCTGAACCCCCCAGACCCCCCCAAACCCCCAGCTCACCTGAAGGCCAGGTGCAGCGGGCGCAGCAGCGCGGCCGCGGGCAGGTACAGACACACCTGAGCCCCCAAACCCCCTGAACCCCCCAGACCCCCCAAACTCCCCCAAACCCCCAAACCCCCAGACCCCAAACTCCTCACCTGAAGGCCAGGTGCAGCGGGCGCAGCAGCGCGGCCGCGGGCAGGTACAGACACACCTGAACCCCCAAACCCCCCAGACCCCCCAGACCCCCCAGACCCCCCAAACCCCCCCAGACCCCCCAGACCCCCTGAACCCCCCAAACCCCCCAGACCCCCCAAACCCCCCAGACCCCCCAGCTCACCTGAAGGCCAGGTGCAGCGGGCGCAGCAGCGCGGCCGCGGGCAGGTAGGCCCAGTAGAAGGATCCGTAGAGGAAGAGCGCGGCCCAGAGCAGCAGCAGCGCCAGGCTCAGCCCCAGCGCCGCCCGCAGCAGCGCCCGCCGCGCCCCCCGGCCCAGCCGCGCCCCCCAGAGCAGCAGCGGCGGGGCGGCCCCGGCACCGGCACCGGCACCGGCACCGGCACCGGCACCGGCACCGGGAGCGGCTCCGCAGCGCCCCGGAGCCATGGCGGGGCCGGCACCGGAGCGCCATGGGCGGGACGAGCTGCGGACGGAGGGAGGGGAGGGAGGGGAGGGTGGGGAAGGGCTGCGCCCCACCCCGCCCGCCAGGGAAATAAAGGAATTTCGGGACGCTGTCCCAAAATTCCCTCCCCGAAATCACCTCCCTCACCCCAAAATTCCCTCCCCGAAACCTCCTCCCCCACCCCAAAATTCCCTCCCCAAAATTCCAGGCCCCAACCCAAAATTCCCTCCCCAAAATTCCCGGCCCCAACCCAAAAATTCCCTCCCCAAAATTCCAGGCCCCAACCCAAAAATTCCCACCCCAAAATTCCAGGCCCCAACCCAAAAATTCCCACCCCAAAATTCCAGGCCCCAACCCAAAAATACTCACCCCGAAATCACCTCCCTCACCCCAAAATTCCCTCCCCAAAATTCCCGGCCCCAACCCAAAAATTCTCACCCCAGAAATTTCGGTCCCCCACCCCAAAACCTCCTCCCCCACCCCAAAATTCCCTCCCCAAAATTCCAGGCCCCAACCCAAAAATTCCCTCCCCGAAATTCCAGGCCCCAACCCAAAAATTCCCACCCCAGAAATTTCGGTCCCCAACCCAAAAATTCCCACCCCGAAACCCCCTCCCCCATCCCAAAATTCCCTCCCCGAAACCTCCTCCCCCACCCCAAAATTCCCTCCCCAAAATTCCCTCCCTCACCCCAAAATTCCCACCCCAAAATCCCCTCTCCTACCCCAAAATTCCCTCCCCGAAATTCCCAGCCCCAACCCAAAAATTACCACCCCAAAATTCCAGGCCCCAACCCAAAATTCCCTCCCCAAAATTCCAGGCCCCAACCCAAAATTCCCTCCCCAAAATTCCCGGCCCCAACCCAAAAATTCCCTCCCCAAAATTCCAGGCCCCAACCCAAAAATTCCCACCCCAAAATTCCAGGCCCCAACCCAAAAATTCCCACCCCAAAATTCCAGGCCCCAACCCAAAAATACTCACCCCGAAATCCCCTCCCTCACCCCAAAATTCCCTCCCCGAAACCTCCTCCCCCACCCCAAAATTCCCTCCCCAAAATTCCCTCCCCCACCCCAAAATTCCCTCCCCAAAATTCCCTCCCCAAAATTCCCGGCCCCAACCCAAAAATTCCCACCCCAAAATTCCCTCCCCAAAATTCCCTCCCTCACCCCAAAATTCCCTCCCCAAAATTCCAGGCCCCAACCCCAAAATTCCCTCCCCAAATCACCTTCCCCACCCCAAAATCTGTGGGGGAACTCCAAAATTCCCTCCCCAGAAATTTCGGTCCCCAACCCCAAAATTCCCACCCCGAAACCCCCTCCCTCACCCCAAAATTCCCTCCCCAAAATTCCCAGCCCCAACCCAAAAATTCCCTCCCCGAAATTCCAGGCCCCAACCCAAAAATTCCCACCCCAGAAATTTCGGTCCCCCACCCCAAAATCACCTCCCTCACCCCAAAATTCCCACCCCAAAATTCCAGGCCCCCACCCCAAAATTCCCTCCCCAGAAATTTTGGTCCCAGCCCCAAAATTCCCTCCCCAAAATCCCCTCCCCCCACCCCAAAATTTGAGGTGGGGGAACCCCAAAATTCCCTCCCCAAAATCTGTGGAGGAACCCCAAAATTCCCTCCCCAAAATCGCCTCTCCCACCCCAAAATCTGTGGGGGAACCCCAAAATCCCCTCCCTTACCCCAAAATTCCCTCCCCAGAAATTTCGGTCCCCAACCCCAGAATTCCCACCCCAAAATTCCAGGCCCCCAACCCCAAAATTCCCTCCCCAAAATCCCCTCTCGCACCCCGAAATCGGTGGTGGAGGAACCCCAAAATTCCCACCCCAAAATTCCAAGCCCCAACCCCAAAATTCCCTCCCCAAATTCGGTGGAGGAACCCCAAGATTTCCTCCCCCCTCCCAAAATTCCCTCCCTGAAAATTCCAGGCCCCAAAATTCCTTCCCCAAAAATTTCGGGCCCCACCCTAAAATCTGTGGAAGAAATCCCAAAATTCCCTCCCCAAAATTCCCTCCCTAAAAATTCCAACCCAACCCCAAAATCCCCTCCCACCATTCCCAAAATCTGTGGGGGGAACCCCAAAATTCCCTCCCCAGAATTCCTTCCCCAAAAATTCCCTCCCCAAAATTCCCTCCCTAAAAAATTCCCAACCCCAAAATTTCCATCCCAAAATTCCGGCCCCGTTCCCAAAATCCGAGGGGAAAACCCCAAATTCCCTCCCCGAGCCCAAAATTCGGAATTCGGGGCAGAGGGGAGGGGGGGAGGGGCGGCCCCACCCCAAAATTGGGGCGGAATTCCCAAATTTCCCATCCCCCGTCCCGACTCGCGGGGGTGGGATCCCAGGGAGGAGTTTGGGGATTTGGGGAGATTTTTGGGGATTTTGGGAGAATTTTGGGGATTTTGGAGAGATTTTTCGGGAATTCAGGAGATTTTTGGGGATTTTTTGGGAGATTTTTTGGGGATTTTTGGGAGATTTTTGGGGGATTTCAGCAGATTTTTGGGGGGATTCGAGGAGATTTGGGGAATTTCAGGAGATTTTTGGGAATTTCAGGAGATTTTTGGGAATTTCAGGAGATTTTTGAGGATTTCAGGAGATTTTTGGGAATTTTGGGAGGATTCCGGGAGATTTTTGGGGCATTTTAGGGCGATTTTGGGGAATATCCGAGAAAAGGAGGGGATTCAACTGGTCCTGGAGGGGATCTTGGAAGGATTTTGGGGATTTTGGGAGGAATTTGGGGCAAATTTTGCGGATTTTGGGGCCAATTTTGGGCTCGCGGGGGGAATTCCGCCATTCCCGAGGAGTTTCTCAGGGAATTTTTTCGCGTTTCCGGCCCCCCGGGGCTTCCCGAGGGTCCCGGATGTGATTCCGGAGGTTTTGAGGGCGGTTTCCGGCCTTTCGGGGCGGATTTTTGGGGCAATTTTGGGTTTTTTTGGCGCTCCCGCGCCCTTACCGACCGCCGGCGCCTCCCGCTTCCCGCCACGCCCTGGCCCCGCCCCCGCCCCGCCCCTTCCGGGCGCGGGCCCCGCCCACGCCGCACCCCATTGGTCAGAACTCCCCTTGGCCCCGCCCTCATGCATAATTAATAGCGCTCCCTTAGCCCCGCCCACTGCGGCCCGCCCCGCCCACTGCGGCCCCCGGGCCCCGCCCCGTTTCCATGGCAACGGCGGATTTGGGGCAATTTTGGGCCATTTTGGGCCATTTTGGGCAATTTTGGGCCATTTTGGGGCATTTTGTGGCGCTTTCGGGTCCTCAGGGGTCCGGGGGGATTCCCTGAGGGCACCGGGGGTTCCTGGGGGAGCTTTGGGGGGTCCCGAGGGGATGGGCGTGGCCGGGGGGGGGGCTTTGGGGGGAATTTTGGGGGGATTTTGGGGGGCCGGAAGGATTTGGGGTGGGGAGGGGTCAAAATGGCGGGGGAGGGTCTCTAAGCCCCGCCCCGCCCCGGCCCCGCCCCCTCCGAGCATCGCCGGGAGCGGAGCGGCCGCGGGACCCGCAGAGGTGGGGGAGGGGCGGGGGGAGGGGGCGAAACCCCCAAAATCCGCCGAGATTTGGGGGGGGGAGGGGGCGAAACCCCCAAAATCCGCCGAGATTTGGGGGGGGGGAGGGGGCGAAACCCCCAAAATCCGCCGAGATTTGGGGGGGGGAGGGGATTTGGGGTGAAATTTGGGGGGCTGGGGGCGGGGGAGGGAATTTTGGGGGGCAGGATTGGGGGTGGAAATTTGGGGTGGGCAGAGGGGATTTGGGATTGATTTTTCGTTTATGGATTTGGGGGAAATTTGGGATTTTTCCAGGAGGATTTGTGGTGGGAATGCCGTTTGCATTGGGGATTTGGGGTTTTTTAAATTATTTTCATTTTTTTGTGGGTTTTTTAAATTTTTTCATGTTCTTTTTGAGGCTTTTTTTTTTGGGGGGGGGGGGAGTGTTTGGGATTTTTTGGGGAGGCTCTCAAATTCTGGTCCGAGGGGATAATTTAGTATTTTGGTGAAGAATTTATTATTCTTATTTTTATTTTTTAGAGGGGAAATATCACATTTATGGGGGATTTTTTCGGTTTGTATTTTTAATTTTTGGGTGGGATTTTTTGGGGGGTTTTTTGTATTTTTTTGGAGGGTTTTTTTGGGGGGGGGTTCCCAAATTTGGGGTGCCCCCGCAGCCCCCCCATGAAGGGCGAGGCCCCCCCCAGCAGCACCCTGAGCGTGGGCCAGGCCCGGAAAATGGTGGAGCAGCTGAAGATCGAGGCCAGCCTCTGCCGGGTCAAGGTTTGGGGGAAAAACACGGGAAAACGGGAAAAAAGGGGGAAAAGGGGAAAAAAAAACACGGGAAAACGGGAAAAAAGGGGGGAAAGGGGGAAATGGGGGAAAGAAACAGGGAGAAACTGTGAAAAAGGGGGAAAATGGGGAAAAAGGGGGGGAAATGGGAAAAAACAGGGAAAAACCGAAAAAGGGGGAAAATGGGAATAAATGGGGAAAAAAGGGGGGAAAATGGGGAAAAAAAGGGGAAAATGGGAAAAAAGCCAGGGAAAAACTGAAAAAGAGGAAAATGGGAATAAATGGGGAAAAAAGGGGGAAAATGTGAAAACAAACAGGGGAGAACTGTGAAAAAGGGGGAAAATGGGAATAAATGGGGAAAAAGGTTGAAAATGGTAAAAAAAACCAGAGAAAACTGTGAAAAAGGGGAAAAATAGGAATAAATGGGGAAAAAGAACGGAAAATGGGAAAAAAACGGGGAAAATGGGAATAAATGGGGAAAAAAGGTTGAAAATGGGAAAAAAACAGGGAAAACTGTGAGAAAGGGGAAAAATGGGAATAAATGGGGAAAAAAAAGGGAAAATGGGAAAAAAATGGGGAAAATGGAGGGAAATGGGGGAAAAGGGGGAAAATGGCAATAAATGGGGAAAAAAGGGGGGGAAAGGGGGAAAAAAGGGGGGAAATGGGAAAAAAAACAAGGGAAAACTGTGAAAAAGGGGAAAAATGGGCATAAATGAGGAAAATGTGGAGAAACGGGGGAAAAAGCGGGGGGAAACTTGAAAAATTGTGGGAAAAAGGAGAAAAATGGGGGGAAAGGGGAAAATGAGAAAAAATTGGGGGGAAATAGGGAAAAAACAGGGAAAAGGGGGGAAGGTGAAAAATGGGGAAAAGATGTGATTTTGGGGGCTCCCAGGTGTATTTTTGGGTTTCCCAGGTGTATTTTTGACCTCCCAGATGTTACTTTTGAGGTTCCCAGGTGAATTTGTGGTTCCCAGGTATATTTTTGGGGCTCCCAGGTGTATTTCTGGGCTCCCAGGTGAATTTTGGGCTCCCAGGTGCATTTTTGGGTTTCCCAGGTGTATTTTTGACCTCACAGATATGATTTTTGAGGTTCCCAGGTGAATTTGGGGTTCCCAGATATGATTTTTGAGGTTCCCAGGTGTGTTTTTGGGTTTCCCAGGTGTGTTTTTGGGTTTCCCAGGTGTATTTTTGGACTCCCAGGTGTATTTTTGACCTCCCAGATATGATTTTTGAGGTTCCCAGGTGAATTTGGGGTTCCCAGGTGTATTTTGAGCTCCCAGGTGTATTTTTGACCTCCCAGGTGTATTTTTGGGGTTCCCAGGTGAATTTGGGGTTCCCAGGTGTATTTTTGAGGTTGCCAGGTGTAATTTTGGGTTTCCCAGGTGTATTTTTGACCTCCCAGGTGTATTTTTGGGGTTCCCAGGTGAATTTGGGGTTCCCAGGTGTATTTTTGGGTTTCCCAGGTGTATTTTTGGACTCCCAGGTGTATTTTTGGCCTCCCAGATATGATTTTTGAGGTTCCCAGGTGAATTTGGGGTTCCCAGGTGTATTTTGAGCTCCCAGGTGTATTTTTGGGCTCGCAGGTGTCCAAGGCGGCGGCGGAGCTGCTCAGCTACTGCGAGGCGCACGCCTGCGAGGACCCGCTGCTCACGCCCGTGCCCACCTCCGAGAATCCCTTCCGCGAGAAGAAATTCTTCTGCGCCCTCCTCTGAGCGCCCCCAAACCCTGCGGAGCCTCCCCAAAAATCCCGAGTCTCCCCGCTCACATTTCGGGCCACCCCCGTGAAATTCCGGGGCCATTTCACCCCAAAAATGAGGCAGAAATGAGGGAGGGGGGGTGGGGGTAATTTGGGAGTTTTGGGGTCCCCCCCCATAGCTGGACCACCCCCCTAAATTTGGGATCCCCCCTAAAAAAGCGCTGGGGTGGTCCCAGCTCAAAATTTGGGGGGTTTCGGGTGGGTTTTTGGGGTTCCCCCAACCCCAAAAAGCTTCGAAGATGGACTCAGGGAAGGTTCTGGAAACGCCCCCCCAAAAATCACCCCAAAATTCCCCCTCCCCCCATCACTCTCCACCCCCCCACCTCAAAATGGGGACCCCTCCCCAAATTTTAGGACACGCCCAAGAATTCATCTCTCACCTCCCCCAGCCCAAACTTCAGGGGTTTGCCCCCCTCACCCCAATTCCGGCCCGAAGGGACCCCCGGGAGGGATGAAGGGGGGGTGGGGGGGTTCCCCAAATTTTGGGGTGTCCCCCACCCACTCCCCAAATAAACACTTGGCGGCACAGACGGGCCCGGGGCTTTTTTGGGGATCCCCAAAGAAATGGGATTTGGGGGGGAGGGAGGCGAAAAATTGGGGTGGGGGGAGGGGGTTCCCCAAAATTAAGCGGGGGGGGGGAATTTTGGGTGGGGTGGGGGGCGGAAGAGAGGAATTTGGGGTTGGGGGAGGAGGAGAAAGGAGGAAAGGGAGGAAGGAGGAGGAGGGGGAAGAAAAATGGGGAAGAGGAGGAGGAAGAAATGAGGAGGAAGAGGAAAATGAAGAAGGGGCCCACACCCAAAATGGCGGCGCCCAAATCCAAAATGGCGCCTCCAGCACCCACAGGCACGGCGCCCGCAACCAAGATGGCGGCGCCCAAATCCAAAATGGCGCCCCCAGCACCCACAGGAACGGCGCCCACGAGCAAGATGGCGGCGCCCAAATCCAAAATGGCGCCCCCAGCACCCACAGGAACGGCGCCCACGAGCAAGATGGCGGCGCCCCCAGCCCGCCCGTTGCCATGGCAGCCCAGGGCAGGCCTGAGGCCTGGAGCAGGGAAATAAAACAATCAAATAGTTTTAATTTCATCTTTTCCAATGAGTTTCATTTAATTAAGTATTTATAAAGGATAAAAGCAGGCCCAGGCCTAAGATCAGGCCCTGGTTTAACCCCAGACCTGGGCAGGTTTGGCCCCATTTTTAAACCCAGTTTGAAGCGCCACTGATTGGGTTTAACCCCCCAAAGCCTTTTAAATCCAGGTTAAACACCCCCAGCCCAGTTTTAAACTGAGTTTAACACCCCAAACCCCTTTTAAATCCAGGTTAAACCCCCCCAGCCCAGTTTTAAACTGAGTTTAACCCCCCCAGCCCAGTTTTAACCCCACAAACCCCTTTTAAATCCAGTTTAAACACCCCCAGCCCAGTTTTAACCCCACAAACCCCTTTTAAATCCAGTTTAAATCCCCCCAATCCAGTTTGAACCCCCCAAACCCCTTTTAAATCCAGTTTTAACCCCCCAAACCCCTTTTAAATCCAGTTTAAACCCCCCCAATCCAGTTTGAACCCCCCAAACACCTTTTAAATCCAGTTTAAACCCCCCCAGCCCAGTTTTAAACCGAGTTTAACCTCCCCCAGCCCATTTTTAACCCCCCAGACCCCCTTTGAACCCAAAAACAGCACCTGAGGCCGCCCTGGGCTCAAGCGAATTTTCTTTATTTCTAAAAAGGGACAAAAACCGCCCGACACGGCCTGGGGGGGTGGGGAGGGGGTGGGGAGGGGTCGAGGCCGCCCCTCCCCCACCCTGGGGGAAAATTTGGGGAATTTTTTGTCATTTTTGACCCCCAAGAACGGAAGGGAGCAGAGAGGGGAGGAAGGGGGTGGAACCCGGCGGGGGGAGGGGAGGGATCCCCAAAACCCAGGAAAAAGAAACAAAAGAAAAGAAAAAAAAAAAAAAAAGCTATTTTTTTCACGGATTTTCGGGGTTGGTTTGGGGTTTTTTTTATGGTTTGTTTTTTTTTTTTGGGTGTTTTTGTTTTATTTGAAAAAAGCCCCGAAAGCGCCGCCCCCTCCCCCCTCCCCCCACCCCAAAAATCCCAAATTTGGGTGGTTTTTTTTTGTTTTTTTTGTTTTTTTTTTTTCCGGGGGGGAAGAGAGGTGGGGGAAGGGGAGGAGGGAGGAAAAACTCCCCAAAATGCAAAGAAAAAAGGGGGGAAAAACACCCGAAGGAAAAAAATTAAAACACAACAAAAAATTTAAAAATAAAATAATAAAAAAAACCCCAAAAACGCCCCAAAAATTAACCCTAAAAATCCCCAAAATTAAAGGAAAAAAAACCCAATTTTAGGGGCTCCGTTAATTAACAAAGAGCCCCATTAATTAATGGAGATCCTCTGGTAATTAAAAAGCCATTAATAAAATCATGAGCAATTAATTAACAGATTAAAGCAGGGAACCCAATCAATGACCGGCCCCTGTTAAAAATAATTCTTAATTAATGAAAGCCCCCTCATTAACAGCAATTAACGCCCCCCTGAGGGGGGAGGGGCCCAACCCCCCCCTTTTCCCTGGGAATGGCCCCAAAATTCACCAAATTCCACCAAAATCCCCCAAAACTTTCCCAGAGATTTCCAGGGAAATGCAGGGGGGGGGAGGGGAAGATTTGGGGGGAACTTTTTGCCCCTTTTCCCCTTTATTCCCCCCAAAACCCCATCCCCCACCCCCTCAGGAAGGGAAATTTTCCCTTTTTTCCCATTTTTCCCCCTAAATTCGCCTCCTCCGCCCCTCCCCCACCGCCAAAACCTGGGATTTTTTTTTTTTTCCATTTTCCCTCTTTTTTTTTTTTTTTTTTTATACAATTACAACAAAATTCTTTCAACAAACTTTAAAAAAAAAAATTTACATTTTCCATCTTTTTTTTTGCCTTTTTTTTTTACCATTTCCCCCCTTTTTTTTCCACTTTTTTTCCTCTCTCCCCCTCCCCCCGTTGATTCTTCCAGCCCCTCCCCCCCTCCCCGTTTTTTTTTTCTCCCCCCCCTTTTTTTTTTGTTTTTTTTTTTTTTTTGTTTAATTTCCCCTCCCCCCACCCCTGCCCCGCCCCCACCTCCCCAAAATTTTCGGGATTTTTTGGGATGGGCCGGGGTTCACCGGTAGCCCTGGTAGCCGTAGTAGTTCCTGTAGTACCGGTCTCTGTCCTGGTAGTAGTTCTGCCACTGGTGGGGGGAACTGGGTTAAACTGGGAGCAACTGGGAGGGAACCCCACCAAGAAACAGCTCCCCAAAAATCCCCGAATTTCAGCCCAAAAATCCCCCAATTTCAGCCCAAAAATCCCCGAATTTCAGCCCAAAAATCCCCCAATTTTAGCCCAAAAATCCCCCAATTTCAGCCCAAAAATCCCCCAATTTTAGCCCAAAAATCCCCGAATTTCAGCCCAAAAATCCCCCAATTTCAGCCCAAACATCCCCGAATTTCAGCCCAAAAATCCCCCAATTTCAGCCCAAAAATCCCCCAATTTTAGCCCAAACATCCCCGAATTTCAGCCCAAAATTCCCCAACTATCACCTAAAAAATCCCAAAAATTCGTCCCAAAACCCCCCACATTTCACCCCAAGAATCTCCAAATTTTATCCCAAAACATCTCAGATTTCACCGCAAAAATTCCCACATTTCACCCCCAAAAATCCTCAAATTTCACCCCAAAAATCCCAAAATTTCACACTGGAACTGCCCCAGTCCCAAGGGCATTTCTGGGGTTTACAACCTGGAGTAGCCCAGGGGTAAATTCCAGTTTAACCCCGATATAAATCCCAGTTTAGCCCCAGAGTAAATCCCAGTTTAACCCCGGTACAAATCCCAGTTTAACCCCAGAGTAAATCCCAGTTTAACCCCAGAGTAAATCCCAGTTTAACCCCAGTTTAACCCTGGTGTAAATTCCAGTTTAACCCCGGTACAAATCCCAGTTTAACCCCAGAGTAAATCCCAGTTTAACCCTGATATAAATCCCAGTTTAACTGCAGTGTAAATCCCAGTTTAATCCCAGTTTAACCCTGGTATAAATCCCAGTTTAACCCCGATATAAATCCCAGTTTAAGGCCAGAGTAAATCCCAGTTTAACCCTGGTATAAATCCCAGTTTAACCCCAGAGTAAATCCCAGTTTAACCCTGGTATAAATCCCAGTTTAACTGCAGTGTAGATCCCAGTTCAACCCCAGTTTAACCCCGGTATAAATCCCAGTTTAACCCCGGTATAAATCCCAGTTTAACCCCTGAGTAAATCCCAGTTTAAGCCCAGTGTAGATCCCAGTTTAACTCCCAGTTGAACCCCGGTGCAGATCCCAGTTTAACCCTGGTGCAAATCCCAGTTTAACCGTGGTACAAATCCCAGTTTAACCCTGGTACAGATCCCAGTTTATCCCAGTTTAACCCTGGTGCAGATCCCAGTGCAGATCCCAGTTTAACCCAGTTTAACCCAGTTTATCCCAGTTTAACCCCGGTGCAGATCCCAGTTTATCCCAGTTTATCCCAGTTTATCCCAGTTTAACCCAGTTTATCCCAGTCCAGCCCCACCTCGCGGTTGTACTGCCGGTAGTAGTCGCGGTATCTGTTGTAGTCGTAGTCGCGGCCGTAGAACCGATCGTCGTAGCCCCGGTAGCGCTCGTAGAAGTTCCGGTAGCCCTGGGGGCGAGGGAGACCGGTTAGAACCGGTTAGAACCGGTTAGAACCGGTTAGAACCAGTATAAACCTGTTTGGACCACTCAGAACCAATCGGAACCAGCACAAACCGGTTCAGACAAGGACAAAACGGGAAAGGATGGTAAAAATGTTCATTTTCCTGGAAATGCCCCCAAAGTGACCCAAAAATGACCCGGAAATGCCCCAAAACTGCCCCAACCTGGCCCAGAAGCGCCCCGGGAGGGCTGGAAACGCCCGGAAGGTTCCGGAAGCGCCCCGGGAGGGCTGGAAACGCACCAAAAATGCCCAAAACTGCCCCAAAATGGCTCCAACCCAGCCTGGAAGCGCCCCAGGAATGCAGGAAAGCCCCGGAAGGTTCTGGAAAGCCCCGGAGGGTTCTGGAAAGCCCCGGAAGGTTCCGGAAAGCCCCGGAGGGTTCTGGAAAGCCCCGGATGGTTCCGGAAAGCCCCGGAAGGTTCCGGGAAGCCCCAGAGGGATCCGGAAAGCCCCGGAAGGTTCCGGGAAGCCCCGGAAGGTTCCGGGAAGCCCCGGAGGGATCTGGAAAGCCCCGGAAGGTTCTGGAAAGCCCCAGAGGGATCCGGAAAGCCCCGGGGGGCTCCGGCAGCGCTCACCCCGCGGTTGCCCGGCTGGCCCCAGTACTGCGGCTGCTGCTGGCCCCCGTAGATGCGGCTGTCGTAGCCCCGGCGCTGCCCCCCGACTGCGGAGCCAACGGGAACGGGAACGGGAACGGGAACGGGAATGGGAGTGGGAATGGGAACGGGAATGGGAATGGGAATGGGAATGGGAATGGGAAATGGGAATGGGAACGGGAAATGGGAATGGGAATGGGAAATGGGAATGGGAATGGGAACGGGAATGGGAAATGGGAATGGGAAAGGGAATGGGAACGGGAACGGGAATGGGAAATGGGAACGGATCAGAGCAGGAATGGGAATGGGAACGGGAATGGGAATGGGAACGGGGAATGGGAAATGGGAACAGGAACGGGAATGGGAACGGGGAATGGGAACGGGAACAGGAACAGGAAATGGGAACGGGAACGGGGAATGGGAACAGGTCAGAGCAGGAACGCCAACCATCCCCACATCCCGCATGGATACCGCTCCAAACCCTCACACCTGCCCCAAATCCAGCAAAGAAACCTTAAAAGCCAGCCCCAAACCAGCCCCAAACCAGCCCCAAACCAGCCCCAAATCCAGCCCCAAACCCCTCGAATCCCAACCAAAACCCTCAAATATGGCCCAAACCCCTCAAATCCAGCCCAAATCCCAAACAAAACCCCTCAAATCCCAACCAAACCCCTCAAATCCCACCCAAACCCCTCAAATCCAGCCCAAATCCCAACCAAAACCCTCAAATCCCAACCAAAACCCTCAAATCCAGCCCAAACCCGTCAAATCCAGCCCAATGCAGTTTTTTCTCCGTTTTATCCCATTTTAACCCCATTTTATCCCATTTTAACCCCATTTTATCCCATATTAACCCCATTTTATCCCATTTTAACCCCGTTTTTTCCCATTTTAATCCCATTTTATCCCATTTTTACCCCATTTTTTCCCATTTTCCCCAGTTTTATCCCGTTCTCCCCGCTGCTGACCGTAGCCCTGGCCGCAGTTGCGGTTCTGCCGGTTGCGCTTGTTGCAGTTGTTGCGGCGGTTGCCAGCTCCCATTTTAACCCCATTTTATCCCATTTTAACCCCATTTTATCCCATTTTATCCCATTTTAACCCCATTTTATCCCATTTTAACCCCATTTTATCCCATTTTTACCCCGTTTTTTCCCATTTTAACCCAGTTTTTTCCCATTTTTACCCCATTTTATCCCATTTTTACCCCGTTTTTTCCCATTTTCCCCCAGTTTTATCCCATTTTTCCCCAGTTTTATCCCATTTTTACCCCGTTTTTTCCCATTTTATCCCCATTTTATCCCATTTTATCCCCATTTTATCCCATTTTATCCCCATTTTATCCCATTTTTACCCCATTTTATCCCATTTTTACCCCGTTTTATCCCATTTTTACCCCGTTTTTTCCCATTTTATCCCCATTTTATCCCATTTTAACCCTGTTTTTTCCCATTTTTACCCCGTTTTATCCCATTTTAACCCCATTTTATCCCATTTTAACCCTGTTTTTTCCCATTTTTACCCCATTTTATCCCATTTTTACCCCGTTTTATGCCATTTTAACCCTGTTTTTTCCCATTTTAATCCCGTTTTTCCCATTTTAACCCTGTTTCCCCATTCTCCCCGCTGCTGACCGTAGCCCTGGCCACGGTTGCGGTTCTGCCGGTTGCGCTTGTTGCGGTTGTTGCGGCGGTTGCCGCGCTTCTCCGAGGGCGGCAGCTGCTTCCGCGCCTCCTCCTTCCAGCGCAGCACCAGCGGCGCCGCCTCGTCCCGGCCCAGCTCCCCGAACAGAACCTCGTCCACGTACTCGCTCTTCTCCGGGATCGAGTAGTTGGCTGGGAAACGGGGAAAATGGGCTCAGAAACGGGGGAGAACGGCTCAGAAATGGGAAAAATGGGCTCAGAAGTGGGGAAAAATGGGAAAAAACGGCTCAGAAACGGGGAAGAACGGCTCAGAAATGGGAAAAATGGGCTCAGAAATGGGGAAAAATGGCAAAAATGGGCTCAGAAATGCGGAAAAACGGCTCAGAAACGGAGAAAACGGCTCAGAAATGGGAAAAACGGCTCAGAAATGGGGAAAAATGGTTCAGAAATGGGAAAAAACGGCTTAGAAATGGGGAAAAATGGGTAAAAAGGGCCCAGAAATGGGGAAAAAGCGCTCAGGAATGGGGAAAAATGGTTCAGAAATGGGAAAAACGGCTCAGAAATGGGAAAAACGGTTCAGAAATGGGGAAAAGTCAGAATTTACTGGGGGAAAATCGGTGCTGGGAGTTGCGAGATGTCCGGGGATTTCCACCCTTTTTTCCCCTCATTTCTCAGGGATTTTCCCCATTTTCCCCCCATGGTTTTCCAGGGATTTTCCCAGGTTTTCCCCCTCATTTCCCAGGAATTCTCCGTGTTTTTTCCCCTCATTTCCCAGGGATTTCCCACCCATTTCTTCCCCCATTTCCCAGGATTTCCCCCCCTCATTTTAAATGGATTTTCCCTCTATTTTCCCCCTCATTTTCCATGGATTTCCCCCATTTTTCTCTCATTTTCCATGGACTTCCCCCAATTTTTTGCCCATTTCCCACGGATTTCTGCCATTTTTCCCCCTCATTTCCCAGGGGTTTTCCCCCTCATTTCCCAAGATTTTCCCCCTTTTCCCCCCATTTCCCACGAATGTCTCCCTTCATTTCCCATGGATTTCCCCCCTCATTTTCCATGGACTTCCCCCATTTTTCTCTCATTTTCCATGGATTTCCCCCATTTCCCCCCTCATTTTCCATGGATTTTCCCCATTCTTCCCCCTCATTTTCCATGGATTTTCCCCCTCATTTCCCATGGATTTTCCCCCTCATTTCCCATGGATTTCCCCCCCTCATTTTCCATGGATTTTCCCCCTCATTTCCCAGGGATTTCCCCCCTCATTTCCCATGGATTTTCCCCCTCATTTCCCATGGATTTTCCCCATTCTTCCCCCTCATTTCCCAGGGATTTCCCCCCTCATTTCCCAGGGATTTTCCCCCTCATTTCCCATGGATTTTCCCCCTCATTTCCCATGGATTTTCCCCCTCATTTCCCAGGGATTTCCCCCGTTTCCCCCCTCATTTCCCATGGATTTCCCCCCTCATTTCCCAGGGATTTTCCCCCTCATTTCCCATGGATTTTCCCCCTCATTTCCCATGGATTTTCCCCATTCTTCCCCCTCATTTCCCATGGATTTCCCCCCTCCTTTTCCATGGATTTTCCCCCTCATTTCCCATGGATTTCCCCCCCATTCCCATGGATTTTCCCCCCCATTTCCCATGGATTTCCCCCCCATTCCCGGGATTTCCCACCTTTCATCTCCAGCATGACGGAGTCGGGGACGTCGTCGCCCTCGGCCTGGCGCCGCTGCTGCAGGCGCTGCTCCCACTCCGGCTCCGGCGGGACGATCACCACGACTTTCCGGGAAAAGCCCTTGAAGGCCGAGAGCTTCCGGCGCTGCCCCGAGTTGTACACGTTGCACTGGAGGAAAACGGGAATTCGGGGGGAAAAATCGGGATTTTGGGGGAAAAATTGGGATTTTTGGGGGAAAAAATTGGGATTTTGGGGGAAAAATTGGGATTTTGGGGGAAAAAATTGGGATTTTTGGGGGAAAAAAGTTGAGGTTTTGGGGAAAAATTGGGATTTTGGGGGAAAAATTGGGATTTTGGGGGAAAAAATTGAGGTTTGGGGGGAAAATCGGCATTTTGGGGGAAAAAATTGGGATTTTGGGGGGAAAAATTGGGGTTTGGGGGAAAAAATTGGATTTGGGAAAGAAAATTGGGATTTGGGGGTAAACCGGGCCAGTTCTCCCAGATTTCTGGATCCACTTTCCCAGATTCCACAGCCGGTTTTCCCGGGTTGGTTTTTCCTGGGTTCCTGGGCTGGTTTTCCCAGATTCCCAGGCCGGCATGCCTGCGTTCCTGGGCCCGCATTCCCAGATTCCTGGACTTGTTTTCCCAGATTCCCAGGCTGGTTTTCCTGGGTTCCCGGGCTGGTTTTCCCTGGTTCCCGGGCCAGCATTCCCAGATTCCCGGGCCCACATTCCCAGTTTTCCCGCATTCCCAGTTTTCCCGCGTTCCCAGCTCTCCCACATTCCCAGTTCTCCCACATTCCCAGCTCTCCCACATTCCCAGTTTTCCCGCGTTCCCGGCTCTCCCACATTCCCGGCTCTCCCACATTCCCAGTTCTCCCACATTCCCAGTTCTCCCGCGTTCCCGGCTCTCCCGCGTTCCCGGCCGGCATTCCCGCGTTCCCGGCTCTCCCACATTCTCGGCTCTCCCGTGTTCCCAGCTCTCCCACATTCCCAGTTCTCCCACATTCCCAGTTCTCCCACATTCCCAGTTCTCCCGCATTCCCGGGCCCACATTCCCAGTTTTCTTGTGTTCCCAGGCCCACATTCCCAGCTCTCCCGCATTCCCGGCTCTCCCACGTTCCCGGCCGGCATTCCCGCGTTCCCAGCCCACATTCCCAGCTCTCCCACATTCCCAGCTCTCCCACATTCCCAGCTCTCCCACATTCCCAGCTCTCCCACATTCCCGGCTCTCCCACATTCCCGGCTCTCCCACATTCCCAGTTTTCCCACATTCCCAGTTTTCCCGCGTTCCCAGCCCGCGCTCCCGGCCCCCGCACCTGGTCGAGGATGAAGTTGCGGCGGGCGCGCGGCGCGATCTGCACCAGCTTGCTAAGGCACTGCGCCGCCTGCTGAGTCAGCAGATCCCGGCTCTGCGCGTCCAGCTCCTCCTCGGGCTCCGGGCCCCGCGTCTGCGGATCCGGCAATTCGGGAACGCCGGGATCAGCGCGGGGGGACGGGCTGGCCCCGGCCGGGCCGCGAATCCCGGAAATCCCGCCCCGTTAGTCCCGGATTTCCCAGCCGTGCCACCCCGTTAGTCCCGGATTTCCCAGCCGTGCCTCCCCGTTAGTCCCGGATTTCCCATCTGTGCCATCCCGTTATTCCCGGATTTCCCATCTGTGCCATCCCATTATTCCCGGATTTCCCAGCCGTGCCACCCCATTATTCCCGGATTTCCCATCTGTGCCATCCCATTATTCCCAAATTTCCCATCTGTGCCATCCCATTATTCCCAAATTTCACACCCGTACCACCCCGTTATTCCCAGATTTCCCACCCATACCACCCCATTATTCCCAGATTCCCACCCCTGCCATCCCATTATTCCTGAATTTCCCACCCATACCACCCCATTATTCCCGGATTTCCCACCCATACCACCCCATTATTCCCGGATTTCCCACCCATACCACCCCATTATTCCTGGATTTCCCAGCTGTGCCATCCCATTATCCCATCCCATTATTCCTGGATTTCCCAGCCCTACCACCCCGTTATTCCCAGATTTCCCATCTGTACCACACCGTTATTCCCAGATTTCCCACCCATACCACCCCATTATTCCTGGATTTCCCACCCCTGCCATCCCATTATTCCCGGATTTCCCACCCCATTATCCCAGGATCCCAATATCCATGCATCTCGTTATCCCATAGATCCCGTTCTCCATGGATCTCGTTATCCATGGATCCCACCATTTCCCTAATCCCATTATCCCATGGATCCCACAATTCCACCGTTCCCAGCATTCCCAGCGTTCCCACATTCCCAGATCCCGGCGCTGACCCTGAGCTGGTGCAGGACCCGCTCGGTTCCCAGGATGTTGTAGCGCTTCTCCCGGTTTTCCTGGGAATGTTTCTGTGCCCACTGCGTCTTCCCAGAGCCCGGGAGCCCCACCATGAGCAGCACCTGCGGAGAGCACGGAATTCCCGCTGGATTCCTGGAATTCCCGACGGATCCAGGGAAAGGGGCACGGGATTCCCCACGGATCCAGGGAAAAGGGGCACAGGATTCCTCATGGATCCAGGGAAAGGGGGCACGGGATTCCCGGAGATCCAGGGAAAAGGGGGCACGGGATTCCCCACGGATCCAGGGAAAAGGGGCACGGGATTCCCCATGGATCCAGGGAAAAGGGGCACGGGATTCCCCACGGATCCAGGGAAAAGGGGCACGGGATTCCTCATGGATCCAGGGAAAAGGGGCACGGGATTCCCCACGGATCCAGGGAAAAGGGGCACGGGATTCCCATGGATCCAGGGAAAAGGGGCATGGGATTCCCACGGATCCAGGGAAAAGGGATTCCCCATGGATCCAGGCACACGATTCCCAGAGGATCAGGACTGGAATTCCCCACGGATCCAGGGAAAGGGGGCACGGGATTCCCACGGATCCAGGGAAAAGGGGGACGGGATTCCCACGGATCCAGGGAAAGGGGGCACGGGATTCCCAGAGATCCAGGGAAAGGGGGCACGGGATTCCCAGAGATCCAGGGAAAGGGGCACGGGATTCCCACGGATCCAGGCACACGATTCCCAGGGGATCAGGACTGGAATTCCCCACGGATCCAGGGAAAAGGGGCATCGGAATCCCCAATGAATCCAGAGGGATCAATACTGGGATTCCCAATGGGTCCATGCCAGGATTCCCAATGGAACCATGCCAGGATTCCCAGGGGATCCAAAGACACAAACACCCAGATTCCCATTGGATCCATGCCCGGATTCCCATTGGATCCGTGCCCGGATTCCCATTGGATCCATGCCCGGATTCCCAGGGGATCCATGCCTGGATTCCCATTGGATCCATGCCCGGATTCCCAGGGGATCCATGCCCAGATTCTCAGCAAATCCAAAGGGACAAACACCAGAATTCCCAGTGGATCCGTGCCCGGATTCCCATTGGATCCCTGCCAGAACTCCCAGTAAATCCAGAGGAACAAACACCCGGATTCCCAGTGGATCCAGAGGAACAAACCCCACAATTCCCAGCGGATCCAGAGGAACAAACCCCACAATTCCCAGCGGATCCAGAGGAACAAACCCCACAATTCCCAGCGGATCCAGAGGAACAAACCCCACAATTCCCAGCGGATCCAGAGGAACAAACCCCACAATTCCCAGCGGATCCAGAGGAACAAACCCCACAATTCCCAGCGGATCCAGAGGAACAAACCCCACAATTCCCATCAGATCCAGAGGAACAAACCCCACAATTCCCAGCGGATCCAGAGGAACAAACCCCACAATTCCCCGCGGATCCCTGCCCGGATTCCCCGCGGATCCCTCCCCAATCTCCCCACCCCCGGCACCCACCTCGCACTCCTCGGTGCTCCGGGGCCCCGCGGGCGTGCGGACGCGCTCCGGGGCGGGCACGTCGTGGATGAAGAGGAATCCCTCGGGCACGGGCGCCAGGGGCTGGGGGCGCTGCCCGAAGTTGAGCTCCACGGCGCAGCCCTTGCACAGCACGTGGGGCAGCAGCGCCCGCGCGCCCAGCGCCGCCTTGGCCACGCGGAAGGCGGCGCCCAGCGCCCGCCCGTTCTTGGAGAAGGACAGCTCCACCAGCTCGGCGCCCTCGAAGTCCTGCGGGCACGGAGCCGGCCTGTGCCCACGCTTCTCCGGGACTTTTCCTGATTTTTACTGGTGTTCCCCCGATTTTTCCCTTTTATTCCATGCTTCTTCCCTATTTTTCCTGGGTTTTTCCATTATTTTTCCCTTTTTTCCTGGGATTTTCCATTATTTTTCCCTTTTTTCCTGGGTTTTTCCATTGTTTTTCCCTTTTTTCCTGGTATTTCCCCGATTTTTCCCTTTATTCCATGCTTCTTCCCTTTTTTCCCTGATTTTTCCTGGGTTTTTCCATTATTTTTCCCTTTTTTCCTGGTATTTCCCCAATTTTTCCCTTTTATTCCATGGTTCTACCCTTTTTTTCCTGATTTTTTCATGATTTTTCCCTTTTTTTACTGGTATTCCCCCAATTTTTCCCTTTTATTCCATGGTTCTACCCTTTTTTCCCTGATTTTTCCTGGTATTTCCATTATTTTTCCCTTTTTTCCTGGGTTTTTCCATTATTTTTCCCTTTTTTCCTGGTATTTCCCCAATTTTTCCCTTTATTCGATGCTTCTTCCCTATTTTTCCTGGGTTTTTCCATTACTTTTCCCTTTTTTCCTGGGTTTTTCAATTATTTTTCCCTTTTTTCCTGGTATTTCCCCGATTTTTCCCTTTCTTCCATGGTTCTTCCCTTTTTTTCCTGATTTTTCCTGGGTTTTTCCATTATTTTTCCCTTTTTTCCTGGTATTTCCCCGATTTTTCCCTTTATTTCATGCTTCTTCCCTTTTTTCCCTGATTTTTCCTTAGTTTTTCATGATTTTTCCCTTTTTTCCTGGGTTTTTCCATTATTTTTCCCTTTTTTCCTGGTATTTCCCCGATTTTTCCCTTTTATTCCATGGTTCTACCCTTTTTTTCCTGATTTTTTCCTGATTTTTCCCTTTTTTTACTGGTATTCCCCCGATTTTTCCCTTTTATTCCATGGTTCTACCCTTTTTTTCCTGATTTTTCCTGGGTTTTTCCATTATTTTTCCCTTTTTTCCTGGGTTTTTCCATTATTTTTCCCTTTTTTCCTGGTATCTCCCCAGTTTTTCTCTTTTATTCCATAGTTCTTCCCCTTTTTTCCTGGGTTTTTCCATTATTTTCCCCTTTTTTTCCTGTTTTTTTCCCAGGTTTTTCCCCCATTTCCCCCCCGATTTTCCCAGTTTTTCCCCATGCATTTCCATTTTTCCCAGATTTCCCCAAGAATTCCCATTTTTCCCCGTGCTCACCGCGAAGCAGCCGATGACGTCGTTTTCCCCGAAGCTCTCCCCGAATTCCTCGAATTTTCCGTTTTCCACCTTCAGCCCCCGCCCGTCGAAGCCGTAGGAAAACTCGTCCTCCCCTGAACGGGGCAAAAAAAGGGAATTTGGGAATTTGGGAATTTGGGCATTTTCCGGTGGATTCCGGGGAATCTGGGGCGGATTTGGGGATTTGGGGGCGGATTTGAGATGGATTTCAGGGAATTTGGGGTGGATTCCGGGATCCTGGATGGATTTGGGGAATCCTGGATGGATTTGGGGTGGAATTTAGGGGATTTGGGGCTGGATTTTGGGATCCTGGGCTGGATTTGAGGTGGATTCGGGCTGGATTTTGGGGGGATTTTGGGATCCCGGCTGGATTTGGGGTGAATTGGGGGTGGATTGGGGCTGGATTTTAGGATCCTGGCTGGATTCGGGATGGATTTCAGGGGGATTTTGGGGGGATTTTGGGGGGATTTTGGGATCCCGGCTGGATTTTGGGATCCCGGCTGGATTTGGGTTGGATTGGGGCTGGATTCGGGGTGGATTTCAGGGGGATTTTGGGGGGATTTCGGGGGATTTTGGGATCCCGGCTGGATTTTGGGATCCCGGCTGGATTTGGGGTGGATTCGGGCTGGATTTCGGGGGGATTTTGGGGGATTTTGGGGGATTTTGGGGGATTTTGGGGGATTTTGGGATCCCAGCTGGATTTGAGGTGGATTTTGGGATCCCGGCTGGATTTGGGGTGGATTGGGGCTGGATTTTGGGGGGATTTTGGGGGATTTTGGGGGATTTTGGGGGATTTTGGGTGGATTTCAGGGGGATTTCAGGGGATTTCGGGGGATTTCAGGGGATTTCGGGGAATTTCGGGGGATTTTGGGGGATTTGGGGCTCACCCAGCTGGGAGTGGGAGAAGTCCACGGACCAGCCCACGCGCAGCAGCGGCACCTCGGAGCTGCCCTCCTTCCCCGGGAGGTTCTGCGACACCTGCGGGAAATTCCGGATCTGGGCCCGGGAAATCCCAAAAACCCCACACACCCAAAACCCGAGGCAATTCCCCGTTTTTCCCATTTTTCCCATTTTTCATGGATTTTTCCCCCTGGATTTTGCTCATTTTTCCCAAGATTTCTCCCATTTGCCCTGGAATTTTTCCCCTTTTCCCCTGGGATTTTTCCCCGATTTCCTATGGATTTTTCCCATTTTCCCTGGAATTTTTCCTCTTCTTCCCCAGGGACTTTTTCCCTGTGATTTTTCCCCATTTCCCCCATGATTTTTCCCCTTTTTCCCAGGAATTTCTGCCCAGGAATTTTTCCCCTTTTTCCCTAGAATTTTTCCCCAATTTCCTATGGATTTTTCCCATTTTCCCTGGAATTTTTCCCCTTTAACCCAAGGATTTTTCCCTGTGATTTTTCCCCAGTGATTTCCCCCCATTTCCCCCATGACTTTTCCCCATTTCCCCCGTGATTTTCCCAGTGACTTTTTTCCTTATTTCCCCCGTGATTTTTTCCCCATTTCCCTGTGATTTTCCCCCATTTCCCCCGTGACTTTTTCCCCCATGATTTTTCCCCATTTCCCCTGTGATTTTTTCCCCATTTCCCCCATGATTTTTCCCCATTTCCCCTGTGATTTCCCCCCATTTCCCCTGTGATTTTCCCAGTGATTTTTTTCCCCATTTCCCCCGTGATTTCCCATGATTTCCCATTATTTCCCCTCGTGATTTCCCATGATTTCCCCCGTGATTTCCCCGTGATTCCCCCGTGATTCCCCCGTGATTTCCCCGTGATTCCCCCGTGATTTCCCCCGTGATTTTTTCCCCATTTCCCCCATGATTTCCCCATGATCCCCCCGTGATTCCCCGGATTTCCCCCATGATTTCCCCCATGATTTCCCCATTTCCCCCGTGATTTTTTCCCCCATTTCCCCCGTGATTTTTTTCCCCATTTCCCCCGTGATTTTTTTCCCCATTTCCCCCGTGATTTTTTTCCCCATTTCCCCCGTGATTCCCCTGTGATTTTCCCCGATTTCCCCCCTGATTTCCCCGTGATCCCCCCGTGATTCCCCGGATTTCCCCCATGATTTCCCCCATGATTTCCCCCATTTCCCCCGTGATTTTTTCCCCATTTCCCCGTGATCCCGGTTTCCCGTTGCCCACCTTGGCCTGGAAGCAGACGCGGCCGCGGGCGACGCCGTGGGTGCCGCGGGCGCCGGCCCAGAGCCCCGGGAAGCGCTCGGAGAAGAGCGGCTGCCCCCCGTAGCGGTCCCGGCTGGCACGGAACTGCAGGTCCGACGTGTCTGCCCAGAGAATTCCCCAATTCCAACCGCGGCCTCGGAGCCGCCAGAACCCCCAACCCACCCCAAAATCCCTGAAAACGGCACCAAAATCCCCAACCCCACCCCAAAATCCCTGAAAATGGCACCAAAACCCTCAAATCCACCCCAAAATCCCTGAAAACGGCACCAAAACCCCCGAATCCACCCCAAAATCCCGGCTGGCATCGAGGCACGGCGACCCCAAAACCAAAAATCCTGGAATTGCCCCGGGATTCGCATTGGGGCGGCCCAAAATTCCACCTGGAATTCTTCAAACCCAACCCAAATCCCTGAAAACGGCACCAAAACCCCCAAATTCACCCAAAATCCCTGAAAACGGCACCAAAATCCCCAAATTCAGCCCAAAATCCCTGAAAATGGCACCAAAACCCTCAAATCCACCCCAAAATCCCTGAAAACGGCACCAAAACCTCAGAATCCACCCCAAAATTCCTGAAAACGGCACCAAAACCCCCAAATTCACCCCAAAATTCCTGAAAACGGCACCAAAACCCCCAAATCCACCCAAAATCCCTGAAAACGGCACCAAAACCCTCAAATCCACCCCAAAATCCCTGAAAACGGCACCAAAACCCCCAAATCCACCCCAAAATCCCTGAAAACGGCACCAAAACCTCAGAATCCACCCCAAAATTCCTGAAAACGGCACCAAAACCCCCAAATCCACCCCAAAATCCCTGAAAATGGCACCAAAACCTCCGAATCCACCCCAAAAATCCCTGAAAACGGCACCAAAACCCTCAAATCCACCCCAAATCCCTGAAAACGGCACCAAAATCCCCAAATCCACCCCAAATCCCTGAAAACGGCACCAAAATCCCCAAATCCACCCCAAATCCCTGAAAACGGCACCAAAATCCCCAAATTCACCCCAAAATCCTGGCTGCCGTCGAGGCAGGGCGACCCCCAAAATAAAAATCCTGGAATTGCCCCGGGATTCGCATTGGGGCGGCCCAAAATTCCACCTGGAATTCTTCAAACCCACCCAAAATCCCTGAAAACGGCACCAAAATCCCCAAATTCACCCAAAATCCCTGAAAACGGCACCAAAATCCCCAAATCCACCCCAAAATCCCTGAAAATGGCACCAAAACCCCCAAATTCACCAAAAATCCCTGAAAACGGCACCAAAACCCCCAAATTCACCCAAAATCCCTGAAAACGGCACCAAAACCCCCAAATTCACCAAAAATCCCTGAAAACGGCACCAAAATCCCCAAATTCAGCCCAAAATCCCACCTGGGATTAAGGTAGAAACGCCTTGGATCAACAATCGGCTCAAATATTCCCAAAAATTCACATTGGGGCGGCTCAAACCCAACTCAAATTCCAAAGTGGCTCAAACAATCCCAAAATTCCACCTGGAATTCTGCATTCCCACCCCAAATCCAAACCAAAATCCCCAAAATTCCCCCAAAATTCTGCCTGCGATCGAGGCGAAGTCACCTCAAATCCCAAAATTCCTGAATTTTTTTTCACCAAACACATCTCGGATGGACCAAAAAACTTCCAATCATCCCAAAAAAAATCCCAAATCATTCCCAAATCCCACAAAAAAACCCCGGACGGTCTCAAAATCCCCTCCCCAATTCCAAAGGATGCGCCCCAAAAACGGCCCCAAATTCCAAAAATCCCTGAGAAACGCCCGGAGTCCCAAAAGGCACCTCCCAGAACCCCCAAAAATTCCCAAAATTCCCAAAATTCCCGGATTCCCGTACAGGTGTCCAGGATCACCAGGGTCTCGTCCTCCTCCCCCTCCGGCGGCTCCTCCTCGGGCGGCGGCGGAGATTTGGATCTGGGGGGGAAACGGCAAATTTGGGAAAAATCCCAAATTCCTGGAGGCAAATCCCAAATTCTGAGGGGGAAAATCTTCCTGGGGTGATCCCAACCCCCAAAACCCCCAGAAAATTCAAAGGAATCCACCAAAAAAATCAGAAAAAAATCGGATTTTTTTTCTTAATTCTGAAAAAACGCAGAAAAAAGATTCTAGAGAAAGAGGGAAAAAAAAAATCCGAGTAAATTCCAAAATGTTCTTTGAAAGTTCTAAAAAAATATTTTAAAATTCTGAAAAAAAAATCCAGAAAATTCCCAAAAATTCTGAAAAATATCAGAAAAAAAATCTAATAAAAAACCTAAAAAATATCAGATGAAAATTCTGAATAAAAATTCTAAAAAAAGTCTTAAAAAAGCATTTTAAAAAGCAAACAAATTCTGAAAAAAAGCTGAAAAAAATTCCCAACATTTCCAGAGAACTTCCTCAAGCCCTGGATGTCCCAGATAGTTGGGAAATGCCCGGGAAATGCCCAGGAAGTGCCAGGAAATGGCAGGAAATGCCCAGGAAATGCCCAGGAAATGCCAGGAAATGCCCAGGAAATGCCTGAAAATGCCCAGGAAATTTCAGGAAAAGCCACAAAATGGGAGGAAATGCCCCAGAAATTCCCAGGAAATTCCAGGAAACGCCAGGAAATGGGAGGAAACACCCAGAAATTGCAGTTCTTGCCCAGTCAATGCCCGGCAGCGCCCAGGAAATGCCAGTTAATCCCTGGGAAGAGCCCAGGAAATGCGGGAATGGCGGGAATGGCGGGAATGCTGGGAATGCTGGGAATGCTGGGAATGGTGAGAATGGTGGGAATGGCGGGAATGGAAGGAATTGGCGGGAATGGCGGGAATGGCGGGAATGGTGGGAATGGTGGGAATGGAAGGAATTGGCGGGAATGGCGGGAATGGCGGGAATGGCGGGAATGGTGGGAATGGCGGGAATGGAAGGAATTGGCGGGAATGGCGGGAATGGCGGGAATTGCTGGGAATTGCTGGGAATGGCCGGGAATTGCCAGGAATTGCCGGGAATCGCCGGGAATTGGCGGGAATGCTGGGAATGGTGGGAATGGTGGGAATGGCGGGAATTGGCGGGAATTGGCAGGAATGCTGGGAATGGCGGGAATGCTGGGAATGGCGGGAATGCTGGGAATGGCGGGAATGCTGGGAATGGCGGGAATTGCCAGGAATGGCCGGGAATTGCCGGGAATTGGCGGGAATGCTGGGAATGCTGGGAATGCTGGGAATGCCGGGAATCGCCGGGAATTGGCGGGAATGCTGGGAATGGCGGGAATTGGCGGGAATGCTGGGAATGGCGGGAATTGGCGGGAATGGCGGGAATTGGCGGGAATCGGCGGGAATGCTGGGAATGCTGGGAATGCCGGGAATCGCCGGGAATGGCGGGAATTCCCACCGGCTGGTGTAGGCCTCCTCGCGGAACTCGTGGTAGGCGCGGCCGTGCTCGTCCTTCTCGTCCCGCAGCCGCTTCAGCCCCCGGCGCTCGGCCTCGGCCTTGGCCTTGTCCTCCTCCTCCTCACCTGGACAGGCAGGACAGGCGGGTTAACCCAGACCAGCCCCAAAACAACCCGGGTTAACCCAGACCAGCCCCAAACCAGCCCAAACCAGCCCCAAAACAGCCCGAGTTTAACCCAAACCAGCCCTGGCCTTGTCCTCCTCCTCCTCACCTGCACAGGCAGGACAGGCGGGTTAACCCAGACCAGGCCTGGATTAACCCAGACCAGCCCCAAAACAACCCGGGTTAACCCAAACCAGCCCAAACCAGCCCCAAACCAGCCCAAACCAACTGGGGTTTAACCCAAACCAGCCCCAAAACAACCTGGGTTAACCCAGACCAGCCCAAACCAGCCCCAAAACAGCCTGGGTTTAACCCAAACCAGCCCGAGTTCAACCCAAACCAGGCCGGGTTTAACCCAAACCAGGCTGGGTTTAACCCAAACCAGCCCCAAACCAACCCGGGTTTAACCCAAACCAGCCCCAGTTTAACCCCAAAAAACCCCTGGTTTCACTCTAAAGTATCCCAGATTTCACCCCAAAAGATCCCTGATTTTATTCCAAAAGATCCCTGATTTTACCCCATCACAGCCCCAAAATATCCCTGATTTTACCCCAAAAATCCCTGATTTTACTGAATTCACCCCAAAAAAATCCCAGATTTTAATGATTTAACCTCCCAAAATCCCTGATTTTACCCCAAAAATCCCTGATTTTACTGATTTCACCAATTTTACCCCAAAAAATCCCTGATTTTATCCCAAAGCATCCCCAAAAATCCCTGATTTTACTGATTTCACCCCCAAAAGATCATTATTTTACTTATTTAATCCCAAAAAATCCCTGATTTTATCCCAAGACATTCCAAAAAATCCTGATTTTACTGATTTCACCCTGAAAAAAAAACAATTTTACCCCAAAAAAGCCAATTTTACTGATTTTACAAATTTCATCCCAAAAATCCCCAATTTTACTGATTTCACTGCAAAAAATCCGTGATTTTACTGATTTCAGACCAAAAAAAATCCCTAATTTTACTGATTTCACCCCAAAATATCTCAGCTATTCCCAAGAAACCCAATTTCCTGGAAAAAAAACGGTTAAAATTCAGATGTATTTGGGTTTTTTTGTTAAAAGTTGAATTTAAACCAAATATTCCACGAGAATGGCAAAGGTTTAACGGGAATTTTTGGTTTTAGAAAGATTAAAATCTCCTCAAAGTAAATTAAATCAAAAATTCCTGGGAAATTTGGGAATTTTAACGAAATTTCAGATTTGCAGGGACAAAAACCGGTTGAAATTTCTTTTTTTCCCCCTTAAACATCAAATTAAAGCTGAGTCTTCCATTAAAATCTTGGAGCTTTAATGGATTTCTCCAGGATTTGAAGGGTGAAATGCTGTTAAAATTCAGATTTTTTCCTCAAAAATTCCTTCAATCAAAGCTTTCCATGAAGATTTTGGATTTTCCCAGTTTTTAGAGTCGTGAAAAGTGCGTAAAATTCTTATTTTTTTCCTTAAAAATGAATTAAATTTTGTGAAATTCTTGGGGTTTGAATGAATTTTCCTCAAAAAAAAGTCAAATTCCCCTGGGATTTTTCACGAAAAAGATAAAATTCCGGCTCAAAATCCATTGGTTCACTAAAAACTGGAAAATCCAAAGGAAAAAAAAAGAAAAAATCCAACAGGAAAATCCAAGGAAACACAAAAAATTCTCAGTTTTTCCCTTTGCTTGGCCAAAAAAATCCCCAAAAATCCAACAAGTGCAAATATTCCCAGAAAATCCAAGTTGTTATGTTTTCCCAATGTCCTGCAATGGAAATTTTCCAGCTCTTATCCCGAAAAAATCAAAGTTTGGGACAAAATGCAAATAATTTCATTTTATTCCCAATAAAATTATGTCCCATGGTGATCCAAGCTCTACAAATCCTCCCCAAATCAGATTTTTCCCATCAAAAATCAGATTATTTCCTTCAAAATGAGGATTTTTTTTCCTCAAATCCCAGGATTTTCTTATCAAAAATTCACTATTTTCCATCAAAAGCCAGGATTTTCCCTTTAAAAAATCCAGTTTTCCCTCAAAAAATCCGGATTTTCTTTCAAAAAATCCACATTTCCCCTCCAAAATCTACATTTTCCCTCCAAAATCAGAATTTTTCCCTCCCAAAGCTGAATCTTCTCACATCCCAAATTTATCCCTTAAAAACCTGGACTTTTCCCCTCATGGTTTTCCCCCATTTCCCCAGATCCCCAATTTTTCTAGTGGGAAATGAGATTTTATCCTGATTTTATCCCAATTTTGGGTTTTTTTATCCCAGTTTTCGGGATCCCTCCCGGAGCCTTTCCCGGTTTTTATCCCGATTTTGGGGATCCCTCCCGAGCTTTGGGGGCCCCTCCCGGGGCTCCTTTCCCGGTTCTGGGGGTTTCTTATCCCGGTCCCGGGGGTCCCGTTCCCGTTCATCCCTCCCGAGGATCCCGGGGCTCTTTTCCCGATCCCAGAGTTTCTTTCCCGATCCCGGGGCTCTTTTCCCGTTCCCAGGGTTTCTTTTCCCGTTCTCAGAGTTTCTTTCCCGGTTCTGGGGTTTCTTTTCCCGTTCCCAGAGTTTCTTTCCCGGTCCCGGGGGTCCCGTTCCCGGTCTCGGGGTTTCTTTTCCCGTTCCCAGAGTTTCTTTCCCGGTCCCGGGGCTCTTTTCCCGGTCTCGGGGTTTCTTTTCCCGTTCCCAGAGTTTCTTTCCCGGTTCTGGGGGTTCCTCTCCCGTTCCCGGGGATTGCTCCCGAGGATCCCGCTCCCGGTTCCCGGGGCTCCTTTCCCGTTCCCATTCCCGGGGATCGCTCCCGAGGATCCCGGGGTCTCGTTCCCGGTTCCCAGTGTTCCTTTCCCATTCCCGGGGCTCTCGTTCCCGATATTCCTTTCCCGTTCCCGGGGTTCCTTTCCCGTTCCCGGGGCTCTCTCCCGAGGATCCCGGGCTCTCGTTCCCGGTGTTCCTTTCCCGTTCCCGGTTCCCGGGGATCGCTTCCGAGGATCCCGTTCCTGTTCCCGGGGTTCCTCTCCCATTCCCGGTGCTCCTTTCCCGTTCCCGGGGCTCTCTCCTGAGGTTCCCGGGGTCTCGTTCCCGGTTCCCGGTGTTCCTTTCCCATTCCCGGTTCCCTTTCCCATTCCTGGGCTCTCGTTCCCGTTGTTCCTCTCCCGTTCCCGGGGATCGCTCCCGAGGATCCCGGGGTCTCGTTCCCGGTTCCCGGTTCCCTTTCCCATTCCCGGGCTCTCGTTCCCGTTGTTCCTTTCCCGTTCCCGGTTCCCCGGGTTCCTCTCCCGTTCCCGGGGATCGCTCCCAAGGCTCCCGTTCCCGTTCCCGTTGTTCCTCTCCCGTTCCCGTTGTTCCTCTCCCGTTCCCGTTCCCGGGGTTCCTCTCCCGTTCCCGGGGATCGCTCCCGAGGATCCCGTTCCTGTTCCCGGGGTTCCTTTCCCATTCCCGGGCTCCCGTTCCCGTTGTTCCTCTCCCGTTCCCGTTCCCGTTGTTCCTCTCCCGTTCCCGGGGCTCCCTTCCCGTCCCCGCCGCTCACCCGCCGCCGCCTCCTCCTCCTTGGCCTCGGCCGGGGCCGCTTCATCCCCGCTGGGCGCCTCCTCGGGCGGCCGCTCGGCGCCGTTCACGCCGCCGCTTCCTCCTCCTCCTCCTCCTGCTGCTGCTGCTGCTGCTGCTGCTGCTCCCGCCTCGGCCGCCGCCTCCTGCTGCCCCTGCTGCTCCTGCGGCTCCTGCGGCTCCGGCCCCGCGGGCTCGGCCGGGGCCGCCTCTTCCTCCTCCTCCTCCTCCTCCTCCTCCTCCTCCCGGGGGGGGCCGGCCGGGGCCGGGGCCGCCGCTTCGGGGGCCGCGCTGGCGGCGGCGGCCGCCTCGTCCTCATCGGCGAGCAGCGCTTCTTCATCCTCCTCCTCCTCCTCCTCCTCCTCCTCTTCCTCCTCCTCCTCCTCCTCTCCGCGGGGCCGCCCGCCGGGGCCTCCGGCCGGCCCCGCTTCCCCCGCGGCGCCGCTCGAGGCGGCCGCTGCTCCTCCGCCGCCTCCTCCTCCGCCGCCGCCGCCGCCGCCGCCCTCCTCGGGCCCCGCCGCCAACATCTCCGCGTCCAGCGCCTCCTGCAGCCGCTGCGCCAGCTCCACCTTCAGCCCGCGCGCGTCCAGGCCGCGCCGGCCCAGCTCGGCCCGCAGCTCGGTCACCTTCAGCCGCTTCACGTCCATGGCGGGGCCGCCGCGCGGGGAACGGGCCGGGGGGCGAGGGCACGGAGGGGAAGGGAAGCGCAAGGAGCGCGGGCGCGCCGAGGCGGCGGCGGCGGCGAGGCCGGAGCGCGAGGCCGGGCCGGGCCTGAGGCGGCCGCGGGGCGGAGACTGAGGGGAGGGCAGGGGCGGAAGGAAGGGGGCGGAGAAGGGACGGGGAGCGGGGGGAGAGAAGCGAGCGAGAGCGCGAGGCGGGAGCGCCGCGCGGGAGCGCCGCAGGGAGGGCAGGGGGCGGCCGGAGCGCGGAGCGATCGCCGGGCCCGTCCCGCTCCCGCCGCCGCCGCCGCCGCCGCCGCCTCAGCCGCGCCTGCGCCGCCGCCCGGCCCCTCCCGCGCCGCCTCACGGCGCAGGCGCGGCGCGTGCGCGGGAAGGGCGGCGCGCGCCGCGCGCAGGCGCCGTGCCGCGCGCCGCTCTCCCCTCCCTTTCCCCCTCGGCCCCACCTACGTGCGCAACGCTCGCTCCCGATGTGGCGGCGGCGCCTCTTCCCCTCTTCCCTTCTTGCGCCTCTTCCCCTCCCTTCCCTCCGAGCGGCCGCGCCACGCCGCTCGGATTTTCTAATTGGCCGCGGCCGCTCTGTTCTGCCCAGCGACGGCGAAAAAGCCGCGCTCCGATTGGCGGCTGAGGGTGAAGATTGGCGGGGGGGGGGGGGGCGGCGCTCGCCTGACGCGCAGTTTCCCGCCCGCCCGCCCGCCGCCATTTTGTTTTGCTGCGTGAAGCGGGACGAGCGGGGCCGCCGGCGCGGGAAAATGGTTAAAAACGCCTAAAATACAGAAAATAAACGAGATTTATTTCGTTTCAAAACGAAACCCGGCGAGGAAGAAGCGCGGAGGCGGAGAGTGGGAGGCGTTTCCCCCAGGAAACGTGTGCCCCCCCCCGCCCGTTATCGCTGTTGTGAATTCACTGATTCATTTAATAAAACCCTTCAAACCGCCTTGTACGTTCTTTAAGCATCGTTAACATTTATTATCATTCTCGTCAAGCCCCGCTTTCACCCGGAAAGCGCCGAAATGATGGAGTTGAACCTCAGGAAGGGGCAGGCGCCGCCATTTCGCGGCGGGACGGGCGGAGCGGAGCCCCGGGGCTCCCGCGGGGCGGACCCGGTACCGAACCGGGGCCGGAGAACCGGCACGAGCCCTCAGAGCGTTCTGGATGTATTGATCTACAACAACAGAACCGGGCGGGTGCGCCGCTCCCGGAGGCGCCGAGGCTGCTGCCGCCACAGAGCCGCGATTGTGATCATTTCATCTGCTGTTCACCGGCACAGGTCCCCGAGGGGTGCACCGTTCCCGGAGGCACTGCAATACCGGCACGATGCGCGGAGCGGAGGGAGCAAGCTCCGGGTCCAACTCCCGAGCCCAAAAATCCGTTTAATATGAAGTCCTCTCATCGAGGACGTATCAGATATTAAACTGATAAGAACAGATACTACACTTGATCTTAGCCAAAAGGCCGAGAAGCGATACCGGACCCCGCCCCGGCCCCGCCCGGCCCCGCACCGGCCCCGCCCGCACCTCACGGACACCCCCGCGCCGCCGCCGCCCCGCTCGGCCCCGCTCCCGGCCGCCTTCCCCGCCCCGTCCCGCGCTTCCCTCCCGGGTTCGGCGCGTATCGGCCCTAAAAATCCCGAAAATCTCCCCAAAAAATCCTCCCAGCATGAACTGCGCGCGTGTGGCGACTCAGGAAATGTGCATAACCGCGCCTCTTTATGCAAATAGCCTCGCGGTGTGGCTTCATAGCCCCGGTCATCTCTTTTTTCCCGCCTCGCATGGTGATTGGCCGCCCGCGCCGCTTTATTTGCATTGGCCCCGCCTCGTTTCCAGCCGGTGGGTGATTAGCATAACCCCGCCTCTCGTCTCTAATAGGGTAATTTCGCCCGCTCATTTGCATTCGCCCCGCCCCCGCCGCTGCCGCCATTGCGGTCCCGCGTTCCCCTCAAGGCGCTCGGGGCTGGGCGGCAGCGGGACCCCAAAAGCCCCAAATCGGCCCCTCCTGACCCAAATCCCGAACCCCGAAACGGCTCCGAGCGCCCCAAAACCGGTCCCGGGTGCGTGGGGGGGGTCGGGGACCCCTTCCAGATCCGGGGGGAGCCCGAATCCCCCCCGGGGCAGCGGGGTGTCCCCGGGTTCACCGGGAGGGTGACAGGGGGTGACACCCGCGGGGTCCCGACGGGGCTGGGGGGGATCCCCCAAATTCCACCCCTGCCCCAAAACACGCGGGGGTCCCGGGGTCTGTGGGGTGCCGCCCCCTCGGTTCCCCGGGATGTCCCCGTCGGCTGGGGGTGACACCAAGGGACAATCGCGATGGAATCACGATCGTGAGTTTGCACCGTGTGTCGCTCCCGGCGGGCGCGCCGCTCCCGGAGGCGCCGCGATCCCGGGACGCTGCGGCTGCTGCCGCCGCAGAGCCGCGCCCGAACCATCTCCTCATCTGCTGTTCACCGACACAGGTCCCCGAGGGGTGCACCGTTCCCGGAGGCACTGCAATACCGGCACGATGCGCGGAGCCGAGGGAGCAAGCTCCGGGTCCAACTCCCGAGCCCAAAAATCCGTTTAATATGAAGTCCTCTCATCGAGGACGTATCAGATATTAAACTGATAAGAACAGATACTACACTTGATCTTAGCCAAAAGGCCGAGAAGCGATACCGGACCCCGCTCCGGCCCCGCCCGGCCCCGCACCGGCCCCGCCCGCACCTCACGGACACCCCCGTGCCGCCGCCGCCCCGCTCGGCCCCGCTCCCGGCCGCCTTCCCCGCCCCGTCCCGCGCTTCCCTCCCGGGTTCCGCACGTACCGACCCTAAAAATCCCGAAAATGTCCCCAAAAAATCGTCCCAGCATGCACTGCGCGCGTGGCGACTCAGGAAATGTGCATAACCGCGCCCCTTTATGCAAATAGCATCCCAGAGTGGCTTCATAGCCCCGTCCATCGCTTTTTTTTCCCGCCTCGCATGGTGATTGGCCGATTGCGCCGGTTTATTTGCATTGGCCCCGCCTCGTTTCCAGCCGGCGGGTGATTAGCATAACCCCGCCTCTCGTCTCTAATAGGGAAATTCCGCTCGCTCATTTGCATTCGCCCCGCCCCCGCCGCTGCCGCCATTGCGGTCCCGCGTTCCCCTCAAGGCGCTCGGGGCTGGGCGGCAGCGGGACCCCAAAAGCCCCAAATCGGCCCCTCCTGACCCAAATCCCGAACCCCGAACCCCGAAACGGCTCCGAGCGCCCCAAAACCTGTCCCGGGTGCGTGTGGGGGGGTCGGGAATCCCTTCCAGATCCGGGGGGAGCCCGAATCCCCCCCGGGGCAGCGGGGTGTCCTCGGGCTCACCGGGAGGGTGACAGGGGGTGACACCCGCGGGGTCCCGACGGGGCTGGGGGGGATCCCCCGAATTCCACCCCTGCCCCAAACACGCGGGGGTCCCGGGGTCTGTGGGGTGCCGCCCCCTCGGTTCCCCGGGATGTCCCCGTCGGCTGGGGGTGACACCAAGGGACAATCGCGATGGAATCGCGATCCTGAGTTTGCACCGTGTGACGCTCCCGGCGGGCGCGCCGCTCCCGGAGGCGCCGCGATCCCGGGACGCTGCGGCTGCTGCCGCCGCAGAGCCGCGCCCGAACCATCTCCTCATCTGCTGTTCACCGACACAGGTCCCCGAGGGGTGCACCGTTCCCGGAGGCACTGCAATACCGGCACGATGCGCGGAGCGGAGGGAGCAAGCTCCGGGTCCAACTCCCGAGCCCAAAAATCCGTTTAATATGAAGTCCTCTCATCGAGGACGTATCAGATATTAAACTGATAAGAACAGATACTACACTTGATCTTAGCCAAAAGGCCGAGAAGCGATACCGGACCCCGCACCGGCCCCGCCCGGCCCCGCACCGGCCCCGCCCGCACCTCACGGACACCCCCGCGCCGCCGCCGCCCCGCCCGGCCCCGCTCCCGGCCGCCTTCCGCGCCCCGTCCTGCGCTTCCCTCCCGCGCTTCTCACACACGGACCCCAAAAATCCCGAAAATGTCCCAAAAAATCCTCCCAGCATGCACGGCGCGCGTGGGGGCTCGATTAATGTGCATAGTTACGCCCCTTTATGCAAATAGCATCGCATAGTGGCTTCATAGCACCGCCCATCGCGGTTTTTTGCGCATCGCATCGTGATTGGCCGCCCGCGCCGGTTTATTTGCATTAGACCCGCCTTCTTTCCCAAACGTGTAATTAGCATAACCCCGCCTTTCGTCTCTAATAGGGTAATTTCGCCCGCTCATTTGCATTCGCCCCGCCCCCGCCGCTGCCGCCATTGGGGTCCCGCGTTCCCCTCAAGGCGCTCGGTGGGGGGAGCGGGACCCCAAAAACCCCCAGAAAAAGGGGGACCCGAATCCCCCACCACCACCAGAGCAGGGGGGATCACAGATCCTCCCTCCCAATGCAGGTGGGACCCCAAATCCTTTCCCCAGAGAATGGGGGACCCCAAATTCCCCCCAGGCAGAGGAGACCCCAAATCCCGCCCAGACCACGCGGGGGTCCCCCGTCTCGGGGGTGCCACCCCCAGGGTGTCCCCGTGGGTTGGGGGTGATGCAGAGGGACGATCGCGGTGTGACCCCAAAATCCCCCCGAGACCGGGGGTGTCCAGGTTTTATTCTGGGGGTGACGGGGGAGCGGGCGGGGCCCAGGCCGGGGGCACCGGGGGCACCGGGGGACAGGAGGTGCCGCCGCCGCCGTGTCGTGTCCGTGTCCCCGTGCTGGGGCCTTGTCCCCACGATGTCCTTGATGTCCCCGTGGTGTCCCCCCGGTGTCCTCATGGTGTCCCGGTGTCGTGGCCATGTCAGGGCTGTGTCCCCGTTATCCCCCCGGTGTCCCCGGTATTCTCGGTGTCTCCGGTATTCCCGGTGTCCCTCCGGTGTCCCCGGTATTCCCGGTGTCCCCCCGGTGTCCCTCCGGTGTCCCCGGTATTCCCGGTGCCGCTAGAAGCCGCGGAAGGCTCCCACGGTGACGTCGAAGAGCCGGGGCTCGCGGATGCCGCCGGTGTCGAGCAGGAAGAAGAACGGGCGGCCGCGGAGCTTGACCGGGACGGCGGCGGCGGCCTGGCTGCGGTGGGCGCGGCCGGACACGTCCCGGAGCGGCACCGTCAGCGAGCGGCGGCCCAGCCCGAGCGGCCCCGGCGTGCTCAGCGCCACGGCGGCGCCGCCGCGCAGCAGCGTCACCCGCTGCACCGAGCGCAGCGGCAGCAGCCAGCCCGCCGCCACCGTCAGCGAGCCTGGGGACACCGGGGGGAACGCGCTGGGGACGGCCCCGGAGCTTCGGCATCGCCCCGAGCCCGGCCCGGCCCCGGTTCGCTCCCGGTGCCGCCCCCCGAGCCCTTCCCCTGCCCCCGGTGCGAGCCGGGAGTGACCCCGGGGTGTCCCGGTCCCCGAGCCCGGTGTGGCTCCGCTCCCGCTCCTCCGAGCCCGCGGTGATCTCGGCTCCCTCCCGGTTCCCCTCCCGGTTCCCTCCCGGCTCCCTCCCGGTTCCCTCCTGCTTCCCCCCCGGTTCCCTCCTGCTTCCTCCCCGGTTCCCTCCTGCTTCCTCCCCGGCTCCCCCCCGGTTCCTTCCCGGTCCCCTCCCGGTTCCTTCCCGGTTCCCTCCCGGTTCCTTCCCGGTCCCCTCCCGGTTCCGCTCCCGTCGCCCCGTGCCCGTCCCAACCCCGTTCCCGCGGTACCGACGGTGAGGCAGGACGCCGTGAACGCAAAGCGCCACTTGTTGTCGCGGGGTCGCAGTGGGTCGTCGTGACCGGGACCGGGACCGGGACCGGGATCGGGATCGGGATCGGGATCGGGAGCGGGGCGCAGCGCCGTGAAGGCGAAGTGCGCCAGGTAGGCCCAGAAGAGGCCCTGCCCCGCGCAGAAGAGCCCCACGAGGCGGAAGAAGCGGCTGCGGTCGTGCTCGTACAGAACCACGTCCCGCGCCGCCGCCGCCGCCGCCACCTCCAGCGCCGCCCGCGCCGCCATGACGGCGGCGCCGCCGGCACTTCCGGGTCACGCCGCGCGCCAGCCAATCGGCTGCGGCGAAAGAGGAGCCGCAGCCTATCGGGTTTCACCTAGCGGCTGAGCCAATCGGCTGTGGAGCGAATCCAGCCCAAACCAATGAGATTCTGTCCGCGCGCTGCCCTCGCCGCCATCTTTGTTGCTGGCACGTTCCTGCCCTGCCCTCAGCGCCCCCCCTTAAAGGCGCCGCGCGCAATTATCGCTGATTAATCAATGGTCATTAATTAATCACTAATCGATAATCAATAATTGATCGGTTTATTTACAAAACTCGGGGGGATCGAAAGGACTCGAACACGGGACGGGGGCCCAGGGAGGGGGCGGGGATCTCCAAGGTTCACTTGAGAAACGCGACCTCCGGAATCTTCCCTTCCAGCTGGGGCAGAGAACGGGAAAAATGGGGGAGAAATGGGAAAAAATGGGTGAGAAAAGGAAAAACGGGGGAAAACGTGTGAGAAATGGGAAAAACGGTGAGAAACAAGTGAGAAATGGGAAAAAATGGGTGAGAAAAGGGAAAAAAACAGGGCGAAATGGGTGAGAAAGGGGAAAAGGGTGAGGAACGGGTGACAAATGGGAAAAATTGGAAAAACAGGGGAAAATGGGTGAGAAATGGGAAAAATGGGTGAAAAACAGGAAAAAATGGGGATAAAAGGGATAAAACAGGAAGAAACCGGAAAAGGGGGAAAAATTGGTGAGAAATGGGAAAAAAGGAAAAAAATGGGGAAAACCAGGTGAGAAACTGAAAAACAACAGGGGCAAGCTGGGAAAAAACAGGTGAGAAATGGGGAAAACGGGAAAAAAGGGGAAAACCAGGAAAAATTGGGAGAAATGGGTGAAAAACTGGAAAAATGGGAAAAATGGGGGGAATATTGGGAAAAATGGGAGGAAAATGTGGAAAACAGGAAAAAAATGAGGGGGGGAGGACATGGGAAAAAATGGTGGAAAAAAAGGAAAAAAACAGAAAAAAATTGAGAAAAAGAGAAAAAAACCAGAGAAAAGCAGGAAAAAATGGGGGGGGAAATGCGGGAAAATGGGGAAAAATGAGAAAAAATGAGGGAAAAAAAGGGCAAATGGGGCAAACTGACCTTGAGCTGGGTGAAGACCTGCCCGGCCTGGCCGTAGTCCCAGTCGTTGTCCTGGAGGCACCTGAGGGACCACAGCGATTTTTGGGATTTTTGGGTTCTTTTGAGGAGTTTCAGGGGATTTGGTTTTTTTTTTTTTTTGAGCAATTTTTAGGGGGATTTTCAAGGTGATTTTTTTTTAAGATTTCAGAGATGTTTTGGAGGGATTTTTAGGGAATTTAAAAAATATTTTTGGAGCCATTTTTGAAGGGATTTTTGAGACATTTCTTGAGCCATTTTGGAGCCACTTTGGAGTCATTTTGGAAGAAATTTTTGGGGCCATTTTTGAAGGTATTTTTGAGCCATTTTTGAAGGGATTTTTGAGCCAATTTTGGAGCAATTTTTGATCCGTATTTAAAGAGATTTTTAAGCCATTTTGTAACCATTTTTTGCCCTATTTTTACCCCACGTTCCAGGGGATTTTTTGGCAGTCCTGGGGTGTTTTTCTCCATTTTTTCGGGTGAATTTGGGGTATTCTGGACTCACTTCTGGGACCACTCGAGGTTCATGCCCGACTGCATGGCGAAGGCCGCCAGCATCTCCTGCTGCTCGGCCGTCAGGGTGGGCACGGGGCTGGAGGAGGGCGTGGGCGCGGGCAGGGCGAAGGCTTTGCGCAGCTCCTCGGGGCTGGCGCCGCGCACGAACAGCTCGTCGTTCACGATGCACAGCCTGGCACGGGGGTGGGGGGAAATGGGGGGAAATGGGGTTTGGGGGGGAAAAATGGGGGGAAATGGGGTTTGGGGGGGAAAAATGGGGGGAAATGGGGTTTGGGGGGGAAAAATGGGGGGAAATGGGGTTTGGGAAGGGGAAATGGGATTTGTGGGGGAGAAAACGAGGGAAAACGGGGTTTGGGGTGGAAAAATGGGATTTGGGGTGAAAAATGGGGTTTGGGGAGAGAAAATGGGGTTTGGGGGTGAAATGGGGTTTTATGGGGAAAAATGGGGTTTGGGGGGTAGAAATGGGGGTTGGGGGAGAGAAAATGGGGGTTTGGGGGGTGGAAATTGGAATTTGAGGGAAGAAAATGGGGTTTGCCGGGGAGAAATGGGAGAAAATGGGGTTTGGGGCCAGGTCCAGTTTTAGGACCAGGCCCAGTTTCAGGCCCAAGCCTGGTTTCAGGCCCTGGCCCAGTTTTAGGATCAGGCCCGGTTTCAGGCCCAGGCCTGGTTTCAGGCCCAGGCCCGGTTTCAGGCCTAGGCCCGGTTTTAGGATCAGGCCCAGTTTCAGGCCCAGGCCCGGTTTTAGGCCCAGGCCCGGTTTTAGGATCAGGCCCGGTTTCAGGCCCTAGCCCGGTTTCAGGCCTAGGCCCAGTTTTAGGATCAGGCCCGGTTTCAGGCCCAGGCCCGGTTTCGGGGCCAGGCCCGGTTTTAGGATCAGGCCCGGTTTCGGGGCCAGGCCCGGTTTCGGGGCCAGGCCCGGTTTCGGGGCCAGGCCCGGTTTTAGGATCAGGCCCGGTTTCGGGGCCAGGCCCGGTTTCGGGGCCAGGCCCGGTTTCAGGCCCAGGCCTGGTTTCAGGCCCAGGCCCGGTTTTAGGATCAGGCCCAGTTTCGGGGCCAGGCCCAGTTTCAGGCCCAGGCCTGGTTTCGGGGCCAGGCCCGGTTTCAGGCCCAGGCCCGGTTTCAGGCCCAGGCCCGGTTTCAGGCCCAGGCCCGGTTTCAGGCCCAGGCCCGGTTTCAGGCCCAGGCTCGGTTTTAGGATCAGGCCCAGTTTCAGGCCCAGGCCTGGTTTCGGGGCCATCCTCACCCGCTGTTGCCGGCCGGCACGGCGATGAACATCCGCGTGAACGCCCGCACCGAGTCCCGCGACTTCCCGTCCACTGCGGGCACACGGCAGGGTCAGGAAATGGGGAAAAAATGGGGGAAAAAGGGGAAAAAAAGAAAAAAGTGGGGGAAAATAGGGAAAAAGGGGGGGAAAAGGGACAAAAAAGGGGGAAAATTGAGGGAAAAATGGGGCGATGAGGGAAATGTAGGGAAAATGGGGGAAAAGGAGGGGAAAAGGGAAAAAAAGGGGAAAAAAGGGGGAAAAGATGTGAAAAAGGGAGAAAAAAGAAGGAAAAAAGGACGAAAAAAGGGAAAAAGTAAAAAAGAAGAAAAAATATGGGAAAGGGGAGGAAAAAAGGAGGAAAAAAGAAGAAAAAGAGAGAAAAAGGAAAAAAGGAAGAAAAAATGAGGAAAACAGGGAGAAAAAAGGGAAAAAGGAGGGGAAAAGGAGGCAAAAAGGGAAGAATGAGGGAAAAAGGAGGAAAAAAGGGAAAAAAAAGAAAAAGGAGGGAAAAGGAGAAAAAAAGGGAAAAAAAGGAGGAAAAAGGGGGGAAAAGGAGGAAAAAAGGAGGAAAAAGGGGCAAAAAAGAGGAAAAGGGGGAAAAGGAAGGAAAAAGGAGGAAAAAGGGGAACATGAGGGAAAAATGAGAAAAAAAGGGAAAAAGGAGGAAAAAGGGAAATAGGAGGAAAAAAACAGGAAAAAAGAGGAAAAAAAGGAGGAAAAAAGAGAAAAAAGGAGGGAAAAAGGAGGAAAAGGCGGGAAATAGAGGAAAAAGGAAGGAAAAAGGAGGAAAAATGAAGGAAAAAAGAGGAAAAAAGGAGAAAAAAAGGCAGAAAACCAGGAAAGCAAAGGAGTAAGAGCAGGGAGGAAAGGAGAATAAGAGCAGAACTCGCCTTCCTTGAAGAGGCCGTGCACGGTGAAGCAGAGCAGCGTGTTCTGGAACACAGGGGGGGTCAGGGGGCTGCGGGGCGCCCCCGGGGGTCCCTGCAGCCCCCCCTCACCGTCTGCGCGCAGATGTCCACCACGAAGGAGTTGACGTCGTGCTGCGTCTTGGGCAGCTCGTTCAGGAACGCCACCACGTTCAGCCGCGTGTGCTTCAGCAGCTTGAAGCGCATGGCTGGGAGAGAGGGGGAAAAGGGGGTCAAAGGGGGTGGGATAGCGCTGAAAAGTGACTCGGAATGGTCCAAAAATCCGCAGAAGAATCGCTCAACGTTTGTCCCGAAAAATGTCAAAATGACCCAAAGGTAGCCCTGAAACCGCCCCAGAAATCCACAGAAATAGCTCTCGAAATCCGCCTCAAAAAACAGCAAAATGACCCAAAAATATCCCTAAAATATTCCTAACACCACCCCAGAAAGTTAAAAAAATCCCCAGAAAAATCGCTCAGTTTGTCTCAAAAATGTCAAAATGACCCAAAGGTAGCCCTGAAACCGCTCCAGAAATGCACAGAAATATCCCTCAAAATCTGCCTCAAAAAACAGCAAAATGTCCCAAAAGTACCCCTGAAACCGCCCCAAAAATCCGCAAAAATCCCCAGAAAACCCCCTCAAAATCAGCCCCAAAAAGACTCAAAACAACACAAAAGTATCCCTGAGACTGCCCCAGAAATCTACAAAAATCCCCAGAAAAATCTCTACGAGTCTGCCTCAAAAATCAGCAAAATGACCCAAAAATAGCCCTGAAACTGCTCCAGAGATCCACAGAAATCCACAAAAACCTGCTCAAGATCTGCCCCAAAAATCCTCAAAATGGGGCAAAAATAGCCCTGAAACATCTCTAAAACTGCCCCAGAAATCCACCAAAAAACCCTCAGAATCTGCCCCAAAAAATGTCAAAATGACCCAAAAATTCCCCTAAAACCCCCACCAAAAACCCCTCAAAACTCCCCCAAAAAACCCCTAAAAATTAAAAATAAACCCCAAGAAAGCCCAAATTTGCCCCAAAACCCCCTCAGGTCTTACTGGGGTCCTTCAGCTTCTTCACGTTCCGGCTGTCCTTGAAATACTCGTTCAGGCTGTTCCTGGGGCCAGAAATCCAAATTTCACGGGGGTTTTCATGGGATTTTCGTGGGGTTTTCATGGGATTTCAATGTTATTTTAATGGGGAATTAATGGGATTTTAATGGGATTTCAACAGGGTTTTAATGGGATTTTAGCATGATTTTAGCGTGATTTTAATGGGATTTTAATGGGGAATTAATGTGATTTTTAATAGGGAATTAATGGGATTTTGATGGGATTTTACCAGGGCTGTGGGGCCGTTCTGACCCCCTTTTCTCTGTGGGGTTTTTGGGTTTTTTTAGGGGCGTTTCTGGGGGGTTTTGCGGATTTTTGATAGTTTTGGGGGTTTAGGGCGTTTTTGGGGTGGTTTTGGGTGTTTTGGTGTTTTTTGGGGTGGTTTGGTGTTTCTGGGGTGGTTTTGGGGCATTTTTGGGGCGTTTTGGGATGTTCTGGGCTGGTTCAGGGGGTATTTTTGGTGGTTTTGGGTATTTTTAGTGTTTTGGGGGTATTTTTGGGGTGTTCTGGGCTGTTTTTTGGGAAGATTCTGGGGTGGTTTTGGGTGTTCTGGGTGTTTTGGGGTGTTTTGAGTATTTTTGGGGTGTTTTGGGGGTATTTTGGGGTGTTTCTGGGGTGTTCTGGGGACACGTTCAGGGTGTTTTGGGAGGTTCTGGGCTGGTTCTGGGAGCATTTGGTGGGTTTGGGGTGTTTTTGGGTGTTCTGGGTATTTTGGGTGGTTTTGGGGTGTTTTTGGGGTGTTTTTGGGCACCTGGGGGGGGTGTGGGGGCCGTAGGGGATGCTGAGCGAGCAGCAGGCGCCGTCGTGGTACGCGTCCAGCAGCCCCTGCCGGTCGCTGGAGTCGTACACCGAGTAATACCTGGGGAAAAACGGGAATTTTGGGGGAAAACTGGGGAAAAAACGGGAATTTTGGAGAAAAACGGGAATACCGGGGGAATATGAGGGGAAAATGGGGGGAAGAATGGGAGAAAAACGGGAATTTTGGGGGAAAACGGGGGAAAACACGGGAATTTTGGGGGGAGAAATGGGAATTTGGGGAAGAAAAAGAGAATTTTGGGGAAAATGGGGGAAAAACGAGGGGAAAAATGGGAATTTTGGGGAAAAACGGGGAAAAATGGGAATTTGGGGGAAAAACGGGAATTTTGGGAGGAAAAATGGGAATTTGGGAGTTGGAAAATGGGGGGAAATAGGAATTTTGGCGGGAAAAGGGAATTTGGGGGGAAAACCAGGAATTTGGGGAGAAAATGGAAGTAAAAATGGGAATTTTGGGGGAAAAATGAGAATCTGGGGGGGAAAAATGGGAATTTGTGGGGAGGAAAATGGGGATTTGGGGTAAAAAGATGGGATTTGCAGGGAAAATGGAAATTTAGGGGGTAAAAAATGGGTTTGAGGTGAGGGAAATGGGATTTTGGGAGAAAAGACGGGATTTTTGGGGAGGAAAAGGAGTTCGGGAGGGTTTTTTGGAGGTTTTTTTTGGGTGGCTTTGTGGGGTTTTTTGGGGGGGATTGAGGTGAGTTTTGGGGATTTTTGAAGGAGGTTTTTGAGGGGATTTTGGGGTTTTTTTGGGGTTTTTTTGGGGGGCACTCACTGCTGGAGGAACCGCAGCACCAAAGCCTTGAGGTCGTCAGAGCCGAAGTAGCTGCTCTAAAAATGGGGGGGGGACACAGTGAGACCCCCCCGAGGGTACCCCAAAAAAGGGGAAATCCCCCCAGAAAAAGAGGGAAATCCCCCTCAAAAAAGAGGGGATATCCCCCAAGAAATGGGGAAATCCCCCCAAAAAAGGGGGAAATCTCCCCGAAAAATTGGGAAATCCCCCCAAAAAAGAGGGGCAATCCCCTCCAAAATGGGGGAAATGCCCCAAAACTGAGGGAAATCCCCCAGAAACGGGGGGTCCCACCTTGCAGGGCGGCAGCGTCGTCGGCGCCTCGACGTCGAAGGCGATGGGGGGGGGAGCTCGTGCCCGTCCTGGGGGAGCACAGGGGGAAATTTGGGGGGGGAAATCCATGGGGACCCCCAAAAATATTTGGGGATGTTCCCGAACCCACCCCCCCCAACCCCCGGGCCCAGAGAACCCCGAAAAGGGGATCCCCACAGAGACCCCCCCCAAACCCCCTCAGAGCCCCCCCAGGACACCCCAAATCCCCTGAAATGCCCCAAAAATCTCTCAAAGCCCCCCCAAAATCCCCTCAGAGGCCCCCCAAATTCCCTCAGAGCACCCCAAAATCCCTCCCAAAATCCCCCCAAGCTCACCAGGCGCAGCAGTTTTGGGAACCTCTCTCTGATGGAGCTGTCGGGGGGGGAACACAGTGAGGGGGAGGGCGGTCAGCAGCCCCCCAAAACCCCCCCCAACCCCAGAGAATTTATTGGGGATCCCCCAAAACTGCCCCACCTCCATTCAGGGGGAGTGTCTAGTGTCATTCCCCACCCCCCCCAAAAAATTCTATCCCTACTGCTTCCCCCCCCCGGGGACTCGGGAGATCTGGGGGGGCCCTGTGGATTTTGGGGTGCCCCCCAGATTTTGGGGTGCCCCTCAGTACCTGATGTAGCTGGCCTGGCTATCCCTGGGGGGTGTCCCTGTGGATTTTTGGGGTGTCCTGGGGGGGGGGTCCCTGTGGATTTTTGGGGTACTCCCTGTGGATTTTGGGGTACCCCAGCTCCCCATACCTGATGTAGCTGTCCCCGGGAGTGTCCCAGGGGGTGTCCCCGAGAATTTCTGGGGTGCCCCTGTGAATCTGGGGTGCCCCAGGGGGATTTCGGGGTTCACCTGATGTAGCTGGCCTGGTCGCGGAAGCCGTCGCACAGGGGGTTCCCCAGGGGGTTTTTGGGGAGTCCCTGTGGGTTTTTGGGTGTGCCCGGGTTTTGGGGGTCCCTGTGGGTTTTTGGGGTGCCCCAGGGGGATTTCGGGGTTCACCTGATGTAGCTGGCCTGGTCGCGGAAGCCGTCGCACAGGGGGTTCCCGTCCAGCCACAGCTCCTGCAGCTTCAGCCCCTTCACCTTGTCCAGCTCCCGCTCCGACTTCAGCTGCAAGGACACAGCTGGCACAGCTGGGGCACCTGGGCACACCTGGGCACACCTGGGGCACCTGGGCACACCTGGGCACACCTGGGGCACAGCTGGGGGCTCTTGGTGCACCTTGGGGACACCTGGGGGTGCACCTGACACACCTGGGCACACCTAGGGGACACCTGGCGCACCTGGGGCACACCTGGGGGGGCTCGTGGAGAGGGCTGGGGGCTCCTAGAGGGGGATTTGGGGTCCTGGAGACAGATTTGGGGTCCTGGGGGGGGGCTTTGGGGTCCCAGGTGGGTCTCTCAGAGGGTTTTTGGGGTCCCAGAGGGATCCTGGGGGGTTTTGGGGTGCCAGGGTGAGGTTTGGGGGCAGATTTGGGGTTTTTGGGGTCCTGTGAACAGATCTGGGGGCAGAATTGGGGTTTTTGAGGTGCCAGGGCAGTTTTTGGGGTCCCAGGGCAGTTTTTGGGGTGCCAGGGCGGTTTCTGGGGTGCCAGGGCAGTTTTTGGGGTCCCAGGGCAGTTTTTGGGGTCCCAGGGCAGTTTTTGGGGTGCCCACCCACCTCGTTGCGGGACAGGTCGAGCGCTTTGAGGCGCGGGGCCTTGAGGGGCAGCTCGGAGAGGTCGTCCAGGCGGAACAGGCGGTTACTGCCCAGGTTCAGCGACTGCAGCTGGGGAAACATGGGGGAAACGGGGAAAATGGGGATTATTGGGGAAAAAATAGGATTATTGGGGAAAAAATGGGATTATTGGGGAAGAAATGGGGTTATTGGGGGAGAAATGGGGTTATTGGGGGAGAAATGGGGGGGAGATGGGGTTATTGGGGAAAAAACGGGGTTATTGGGGGAGAAATTGGGTTATTGGGGGAAATTGGGGGGAAAATGGGGGGGAAATGGGGATTATTGGGAAAAATGGGATTATTGACGGAAAAATGGGGATTACTGGGGGAGAAATGGGGGAAATGGGAATTATTGGGGGAAAAATGGGGGAAAACAGGGGGAAATTGGAGGTGGAAAGTGCCAGAAAGATTTGAGGAGTCCGGGGGGGTTGTGGGGCCCAGGCAGAGTTTGGGGGCAGCAGAAGGGGGTCCCAAAGGGGGGCTGGGATCCCAGGCGGGTCCCGGGGGGGTCCCAAAATGGGTCTGGGGTCCCACCTCGGGGATGTTCTCCTCGATGATGCGCAGCACCACCCCCATGGAGCTGCGCTGGCTCAGCACCACGTCGATGCTCTGGGCCACCAGGTCTGGGGACAGGGGGGACACACACGGGGGGGACACGGGGTCAGGGCTGGTCCCTGCAGCCCCCCCAAACCCCCCGAGCCCCCCAGAGCCCCCCGAGCTCACCCGGGTCCACGCGGAGGCTCTTGAGGTCCAGCGCCTGCTGGGAGCCGTCGTAGCGCTTGCTCATGCACAGCTGGGGCAGGGCAGGGTGAGACCCAAAACCACCCCAAAAGTACCCCAAAATCATCCCAAAACCGCCCCTGAGACCCAAAACCATCCCTGAGCCCAAAACTACCACTAAACTACCCTGAAAGTAACCCAAAAGTACCCCAAAACTAACTCTGAGACTCCTTGACCTCAAAACCACCCCAAAAGTACCCCAAAACCATCCCTGAGCCCCAATACCATCCCAAAACCAGCCCAAACCACACCAAAACCACTCCAAAACCTCCTCTGAGCCCCAAAATCACCCCAAACCATCCTAAAATCACCCTAAAACCTCCTCTGAGCCCCAAAATCACTCCAAAACCATCCCAAAACCACCCCAAAAGTACCCCAAAACCAGCCCAAACCACACCAAAACCACTCCAAAACCTCCTCCGAGCCCCAAAACCATCCCAAACCACCCCAAAATCACACCAAAACCTCCTCTGAACCCCAAAATCACCCCAAAACCACTGCAACCCCCCAGTCCCCCCGCGCCCACCTTGAGCTGCTCGATCTCCTCGGGTTTGAGCTCGTTCTGCAGCGACTGCGGCGGCGCCGAGGAGTTGATGACGATGACGACCTGAGGGAGGGGGGCCAGGGTCAGGAACTTCCAGAATGTTCCAGAACATCCCAGAATGTTCTGGAACATTCCCAGCCCCATCCCAGAACATTCCCAGCCTGTTCCAGTCCATCCCAATCCCACCCTGTTCCCATTTTCCTGATCCAATCCCCCAAATCCCACAAACCCCATCCCATCTCTCTCATCCCCTCCCATCCCATAAACTCCATAAATCCCATCCCATGAATCCCATCCCGTTCCCACCTTCCTGACCCTATTCCATCCCATAAATCCCACCTCGTTCCCATTTCCCTGATCCCACCCCACAAACCCCAAACCCCACAAATACCAACCCCTCAAATCCCAATCTCCACAAACCCCAAACCCAAACCCCACAAATCCCAATCTCCACAGATCCCAAATCCCAAACCCCAGTCCCCACCTTGTAGTTGTCCCTGTCGGTGATTTTCCGGGACACCTGTTTGAGGGCGCTGGCCGTGGTCGCGTCCTCCACGTAGAACTGGGCCCGGTTGTGGTCGTAGTGGAACTGCCACGGCACCCGGGGGGGGTTTGAGGTCCCAAATCCCCCAAAATCCCCCCAAAAATCCTCCAAAATCACCCCAAAATTCCCTCAAAATCCCCCGGTGGTTTGGGGCTGGGACGGGGTCCCAAATCCCCCAAAATCCAACCCAAAAATCTCCCAAAATCACGCCGAAATTCCCTCAAAATCCCCTCAAGATTTGGGGCTGGGACAGGGTCCCAAATCCCCCAAAATCCCCTCAGGATCTGGGGCTGGAATGAAGCCAAAACCCCAGATGACCCAAAATCCCCCTAAAATCCCCCAAAATCCCCTCGGGATTCAGGGCTGGAATGGAGCCAAGACTCCAAATCCCCCAAAATTCCCCCAAAATCCCCTCAGGATCGGGGCTGGAACAGGCCTGGAATCCTAAATGTCCCAAAATCACCCCAAAATCCCCTCAAGATTTGGGGCTGGGACGGGGTCCCAAATCCCCCAAAATCCTCTTGGGATCTGGGGCTGGAACAGGGCCAGGATCCCAAAACACCCCGAAATTCCCGAAAGCGCCCCAAAAACGGCGCTGACCTCGACGGGGGTGAAGGGGACGCTGCAGAGGTTCTGGATGGAGCTGAGCAGCCAGGACTTGTCGTACTTCTTCCCGTACGGGATCTGGGCCGGCGGGACGGGAACGGGAAAAGGGGAATGGGAATGGGAATGGGGAATGAGAAATGGGGAATGGGAATGGGGAATGAGAAATGGGGAATGGGAATGCAGGAAAAGGGGAGGGAGACAAAGAGGGAATGAGAGCCGAGCTCAAACTCCCCAATCCCAAACTCAATCTCAAACCCAATCCCACCCCACTTTATTCCCACCCCATCCCTTCCTGATCCCACCCCAATCCCACCCTATTCACACCCCATTCCCACTCTCCATTCTCAATCCCCATTCCCTATCCCACTCCGATACTGTTCCCATTTTCCTGTCCCCATTCCCATTTTCCCATCCCCGTTCCTGTTTTCCCATTCCTGTCCCCATTTTCCCATCCTCATTCCCATTTTCCCATTCCCATTCTCCCATTCCCATCCCCAATCCCGTCCCCATTTCCCGTTCCCGTCCCCGCGTTCCCATTCCCATTTTCTCTTTCCCATTTTCCCATTCCTGTCCCCATTCCCATTCCCCCATCTCCATCCCCTTTCCCATTCCCATTCCCATTCCCTGTCCCGCCCCGTTCCCACTCCCCATTCCCATTTCCATTTTCCCATTCCCATTCCCCGTTCCCATTCCCCATTCCCATTTCCATTTCCCGTCCCGGTGTTCCCGTCCCCATTCTCCATTCCCATTTCTCATCCCTGTGTTCCCGTTCCCATTTCCCGTCCCCGTGTTCCCGTTCCTGTTCCCATTCCCCGTTCCCATTTCCCGTCCCCGTGTTCCCGTTCCTGTTCCCATTCCCCGTTCCTGTTTCCCGTCCCCGTGTTCCCGTTCCCATTTTCCCATTCCCATTCCCGTCCCCGTGTTCCCGTTCCCATTTTCCCATTCCCATTCCCCGTCCCCGTGTCCCCGTTTCTGTTCCCATTCCCCATTCCCGTTTCCCGTCCCTGTGTTCCCATTCCCCGTGTCCCCGTCCCCGTACGGTGATTTTGAACCAGCTCCTCCTGCTGCCGTCGCGGCCGGTGCCGCCGCCGCGCTCGCCGGGCTCGCGCTTCACCGTGATGTTGATGTTGGCCAGGCGGCCGGAGCGCGGCGCGTACGGCACGCTGCCGGCGGGACACAGCAACGGTCAGGGGGACACCGGGAAAACCGGGAAAAACCCGGGAATAACCTCGGGAATGGGCCCGGTCAGAGGGGGACACCAGGATAAACCGGGGATAAACCGGGAAAATCCCCGGGAATGGGCCCGGTCAGAGGGGGACACCAGAATAAACCGGGGATAAACTGGGAAAAACCCCGGGAATAACCCCGGGAATGGGACCGGTCAGAGGAGGACATCGGGATAAACTGGGAAAAACCCCGGGAAAAACCAGGAATAACCCCGGGAATAACTGGGAATAACCCCAGGAAAAACCCTGGGAATAACCGGGAAAAAACGCGGGAAAAATCCCAGGAATGGGGTCGGTCAGAGGGGTAAACCAGGAATAACCGGGAATAACCCCGGGAATAACCCCGGGAATAACAGGGAATAAACCCAGGAATAACCCCGGGAATAAACCCAGGAATAACCCTGGGAATAACCCCGGGAGTGCCTGGAATCACCGGGAATCACCCGCGAAACCACCGGGATCAGCCAAGAACCGCTGCCGGGAGCCCCCGGTGACCGCGGTACCCTCCCGGTGCCCGCCCGGTGCCCGGTGCCCCTCCCGGTGCCCGGCACTCACTACCGCCCGCGGGGCCCGTCGTGCGGCTCGGCCATGGCGACGTCGCCGTCGTCGTCGTCGGGGCGGGCGCGGCCCCGGGGGCGGCCCCGGGGGCTCCCCTCGCTGTACATCTTCCCCCGGAACGGCCCCCGGCCCTTCCGCCGCCGGCCCGGGAACGCCCGGCCGCCCACGCGGTCATCGTGCTCTGGGGGGACGGGACGGGAACGGGGATGGCACCGGGAACGGGGAGAGGAACGGGGATGGCACCGGGAACGGGAACGGGAAGGGGAACGGGGATGGGGAGGGAACGGCGGGACGGGAACGGGGAGGGGAACGGGGATGGAACGGGGATGGCACCGGGAACGGGAACGGGGATGGAACGGGGATGGGGAGGGAACGGCGGGACGGGAACGGGGAGAGGAACGGGGATGGGAACGGTACCGGGAACGGAGATGGCACCGGAAACAGGGACGGGAATGGGAACGGGAACAGCGGGATGGAAGCGGGAACGGCACCGGGAGAGAGACCGGGGACGGGAACGGGGGTGTGAACGGGAATAGGAACGGGGATGGGAACGAGCAACAGTCACAGCACCGGGAACGGGGATGGGGAGCGGCACCGGAGAGAGGAATGGCACCAGGAGCGGGAACGGGACCGGGGATGGGGATGAGAACAGGGATGAGAACGGGAACCGGGCACGGCACCGGGACCGGCGGTGGGAATGCGATGAGGGACGGGAACGGGGATGGGAATGGCACCGGGAACGGCGCCGCTTTTCCCCGGCTCGCCCTCTCCGGCTCCAGCCCCCCGGTACACCGGGAGCGGCCCCGGGCCCTGCCCCGTTCCAGGACCCGCTCCCCGTCCCGGCTCTGTCCCGGCGCGGCTCCCTCCCCGCCGGGAGCACCGGGAGCGGCCCGGTCCGGCCCCGGAGCCGCACACCGGGCACCGCCGCCGGCCGGGGACGCCGCTCCCGGCCCGGTGCTCCCTCCCCTCTCCCGGTTCCCCCGGCACCGTCACCGACCCCGGGACCGAGAGCCCCGCGCCGCTCCCCGGGGTCTGTCCCCTCCCTGTGCCGTTCCCCGTTCCCGTTCCCCCCTCCCGCTATTGTACCCGGTTCCCGGTCCCCCCTCCCGGTACCCGGTGCCCCCTCCGCCCATCCCGGGCCTACCGCCATCCCCCGGGCCTGCCCTACCGGGCTCCCTCCCCGTTCCCGCCGCGGCCCGGGGCTGTCCCGGGAGCCCTCCCCGCGTGCCCCGCGCCGTCCCCCGGCGCTGCCCCGCTGTCCCCGGCGCCCCCGGGCCGCTCACCGCTGTACCCGCCCCCCTTCCCCTCCTCCGCCATCGCCGCCGCCGCGGCCTCCCCGCCGCGCGTCCCGCTGACGTCACTTCCGCCCGCCGCTCCCCGCGCACGCGCAGTGCCCGCGGCCGCCCCCCCCCCACCGCCCCCCCCAGGGCCGCGGGTTCGAATCCCGGCCCGGGAGGAAAAAAACCACCAGGAGGAATCTGGGGGGGCCAGGGTTTATTGGGGGGTCCCGGGGGGGCTGCAGCCGCCCCAAAGGCTCCCCAAGAGGTCCGGGGCAGCCCCCAGACCCCTCCCTGGCGATCCCAAGGCTTTACCGGGTGGGGGGGGGGGGCTCCTATTCCCACGGGGGCTCTGCAGCCCCCCCCCCCCCCCCCCCGGTAATTTAATGGGGTCCCCAGGCCCCTTTTGGGGGTCGGCAGCCCTCCCAGAGGGACCCCAAGCGCTCCCATGGGGTCCCAAGGCTTTGACCCGAGGGGGTCCCACCACAGCCCCCCCCCAGATTTGTGAGGAGCTCCACCCCCCCCCTACTTTTGGGGGTCCCGGGGCTCCCATGGGGGTCTTGCACCCCCCACCTGGGGGGTCTGTGGGGTTCACAGATTCCCCCAACCCCGGGGGTCTCACAGCTTCCATCGCTTGGGGGTCCTGCAGCCCCCTCAGAGATCCCCCCCGGATCTCCCGGGGTCCCCCCAAACCCCTTTTTGGGGGTCCTCGGCTCTGTGGGGGTCCCCAGCCCCTTTTTGGGGGTCCCGTGGTCCTTGGGGAGGGGTCCCAGAGCAGTGCCAGGATCCCCAACCCCCACCTGGGAGGGGAAAGGGGGGTCCTGGGGGGTTTTGGGGGCACTGGGGGGGTTTTGGGGGACCCCGGGGGAATTTTCGGGGGACTCGGGGGGGGTTTTGGGCGTCCTGGAGGAGTTTTGGGAGGTCCTGGGAGGGTCCCAGGAGGGTGTTGGCAACTCCCGGGAGTTTTGGGGGTCCGGGGGGTGTTTTTGGGAGATCCTGGGGGGTTTTTTGGGGGGATCCCGGGGGGGTTTTGGGGTCCCCCAGCCCCGTGTCCGTGTGCAGCCCCGCGGGGCCGAGTCCGAGCGGGAATTTGGGGGAAACGCCGCGGGGTCAGGCCAGGAAGACGACGAAGATGATGAAGAAGAGGAGGAGCAGGAGGAAGACCTTGAGCAGCAGCCAGCGGTTGGCCGAGACCGACTGGAAATATTTGAGGATTTCCCCGTGGGCGGCCTCCACGTTCAGCTGCGCGTCCTCCACGCTCGAGTCGATCCTGGGCACGGCGGGGCAGAATTGGGGGGAAATCGGGGGAAAAAGGACAGGGAAATGGGGGGAAAATCACAGGGAAATGGGGGGAAAAAGGACAGGGAAATGGGGGAAAATCACAGGGAAATGGGGGGAAAATCACAGGGAAATGGGGGGAAAAGTACGGGGAAATGGGGGGAAAATCACAGGGAAATGGGGGGAAAAAGGACAGGGAAATGGGGGGAAATCGGGGGAAAAAGGACAGGGAAATGGGGGGAAAATCACAGGGAAATGGGGGGAAAAAGGACAGGGAAATGGGGGGAAAAAGGACAGGGAAATGGGGGGAAAAGTACGGGGAAATGGGGGGAAAAGTACAGGGAAATGGGGGGAAAATCACAGGGAAATGGGGGGAAAATCACAGGGAAATGGGGGGGAAATCGGGGGAAAAAGGACAGGGAAATGGGGGGAAAAAGGACAGGGAAATGGGGGGAAAAGTACGGGGAAATGGGGGGAAAAGTACAGGGAAATGGGGGGAAAATAACAGGGAAATGGGGGGAAAATCACAGGGAAATGGGGGGAAATCACAGGGAAATGGGGGGAAAATCACAGGGAAATGGGGGGAAAATCACAGGGAAATTATGGGGAAAATGACAAAAAAAATTGGGGAAATCACAGGGAAATTGGGAGGAAATTAAAAGGGATATTGAGGAGAATTGGGTGGAAAAATTAGAGGAAAATTGAGGGATTCGGGGGGAAATTGGGGGAAAACTTCAGGGAAATTGGGGGGAAATCACAGGGAAATTAATGGGATATTGAGAGGGAAATTTGGGGGCTCAGAGAGATGAATTTGGGGGCTCAGGGAAGGGAATTTGGAGGACTCAAAGTGGGAATTTTGGGGGTTCAAGGAAAGGAATTTTGGGGTTCAGGGAGGGGAATTTGGGGGAACTCAGGGAGGGGAATCTGGAGGACTCAAAGAGGGAAATTTGGGCTTTCAGGGACGGAATTTTGGGGATTTTTCACCTCTGGATGGTCTCCTCCTGCTCCTTGACCATGTGTGCGAGCTGCTGGAAGATGGAGCCCAGCTCCACGATGGTGGACTCGATGCTGTGCATGGTGTCGGCGCGGCTCTGGATGTACGAGTCCTGCGGGAGGGGAGGCTGCGGGGCTGCCCCAAAATCCCAAAATCCCCCAAATCCCCTTCTCCCGGCTTTTCCTGGGGCTCCAAACCTGCTCATCCAGCAGCTGCAGCTGCTGGCTCGTCCTGCCGTCCATCTCGATGGCCACGGCCCCCGGGCGCTGCGGCTCGGGCTGGAGCACGGCCGGGCTGCCTGCGGAGCGGCCCCGAAACCCGCTTTTATCTCCCAAATTCCATCTGAATTCCAAAAAATCCCCATCTCCCACCCGGAATTCCATAGAAATCCCCATCTCCCACCCAGAGATCTGCTTTTATCGCCCAAATTCCAGTCGGAATTCCAAAAAATCCCCATCTCCCACCCGGAATTCCATAGAAATCCCCATCTCCCACCCAGAGTTCTGCTTTTATCTCCCAAATTCCAGTCGGAATTCCAAAAAATCCCCATCTCCCACCCGGAATTCCAAAAAATCCCCATCTCCCACCCGGAATTCCATAGAAATCCCCATCTCCCACCCAGAGTTCTGCTTTTATCTCCCAAATTCCAGTCGGAATTCCAAAAAATCCCCATCTCCCACCCGGAATTCCAAAAAATCCCCATCTCCCACCCGGAATTCCAAAAAATCCCCATCTCCCACCCGGAATTCCATAGAAATCCCCATCTCCCACCCAGAGATCTGCTTTTATCTCCCAAATTCCAGTCGGAATTCCAAAAAATCCCCATCTCCCACCCGGAATTCCATAAAATCCCCATCTCCCACCCGGAATTCCACTTTTATCACCCAAATTCTAGTCTGAATTCAAAAAAATCCCCATCTCCCACCTGGAATTCCACTTTTATCACCCAAATTCTAGTCTGAATTCCATAAAATCCCCATCTCCCACCTGGAATTCCACTTTTATCACCCAAATTCTAGTCTGAATTCCATAAAATTCCCATCTCCCACACGGAATTCCATAAAATCCCCATCTCCCACACGGAATTCCGCTTTTATCACCCAAATTCTAGTCTGAATTCCATAAAATTCCCATCTCCCACCCAGAATTCCCCTTTTATCACCTGTAATTCCCCCAAAATTCCACAAAATTCCCATTTCCCACCCAGAACCCCCCCCCAAAATTCCCTTTCCCCCCCGGAATTCCCAGGAATTCCCGGCTCACCAAGGTTGTTGGCGGCCAGGGCGGAGACGGGGGCGCGGGAGAAATGTTCCCGACGGCTGCGCTGCTGCTTCAGGTTCTGGGGCAAAACCAGGGGAAAATGGGGAAAAAGGTGAGAGAAAATGGGGAAAAAGGTGGGAGAAAATGGGGGGGAAATGTGGAGAAAATGGGGGGAAAATGGGGAGAAATAGGGGGAAAAATGAGGGGGAGAAAGAGCAAAGAAAGGGGGAAAATATGGGGAGAGAAGAGAAAAATGGGGAGAAATTGGGAAAATGTGGAATAAGGAGAAGAACAGAATTGGAGAAAGAGAAGAAAAAGTGAGAAAGCAGCAGAAAAGTGAAAAAAAGAAAAGCGAAGGAAAAGGAAAAATCAGGAGCAGAAAAAAGCGGGAAAAGGATAAAAAATTGTAACAAGAACAAGAAAAAAAATGAGAAATGAGCAAAAAGGTAAAAATGGGAAAAGAGAAAGGAGAAAAAAGGAAGAGGAAAAGGAAAAAAGAGGGAAAGGAAAAAAGAGGGAAAGGAAAAGCTGCAGCAGCCCCGCTCACCTCTGTCCGCACCTCCAGCACCGATTTGAAGTCGTTGGACATCGAGGCCAGTTTGGACTGGGGAGGGAGGGTGGGGGGTCACTGGGGGGTCCCTGAGCTCCCAAAACCCCCCAAAAAATCCCCCGAACACCCTCCAAAGCCGCCCCAAAAAATCCCCCAAAAAACCCCCCAAAACCTCCCCAAAAACTCCCAAAGGCCCCCCAAAAACACCCCCCAAACCCACCAAAAACCCCAACAAAACTCCCAAAAACCCCCCAAAACCCACCCAAAACCCCCATACCTCCCCAAAAAACCCCAAAACCCGCCAAAACTCCTCTAAAACCCTCAAAAGTCCTAAAACCCCCCCCAAAACCCCAAAACCTCCCAAAACCCCCCCCAAAGAAAACCCCAAAATCCAAAACCACCCCCAAAAAAACCCCCAAAAACCCATAGAAACCCCCTAAAAAACCCACCCAAAAATCCCCCAAACCCCCCAAGAGTCCGAAAATCCCCCCAAAATCCCCCGAAGCCCCCGGCCCACCTGCAGGGAGAGCAGGACGCCGCTGGAGTGGCTCTGCAGGTGCCGCCCGCCGGGGCCGCGCCGCGCCCGCAGCAGCTCCTGCAGCGCCGCGATCTGCGCGTTCAGGCTGCCCATGTCCTGGGGGGCACGGGGGTCAGGGGCACCCCGAAACCCCCCCACAAAAACCCCCCAAAACCCCCCGACCCCCACCCGCACCTGTTTGATGATGTAGGTCAGCTCCTCGATCTCCACGGATTTGTCGTCGAACAGCGACTTGCGCTTGGCCACTGCGGGGGGGTCAGCGGGGTCACAGAGACCCCCAGAGACCCCCCAGATCCCCCCAGGACCCCCCAAATCCCCCAGAGACCCCCCCAAATCCCCCCTGAGACCCCCTAAATCCCCCCTGACACCCCAAATCCCCCCTGAGCCCTCCCAACTCCCCCGTGAGCCCCCAAATCCCCCCTGACCCCCCCAAAGCCCCCCAGAGACCCCCAAATCCCCCCAGGACACCCCCAAATCCCCCCTGACCCCCCCAAAGCCCCCCAGAGACCCCCAAATCCCCTCAGGACACCCCCAAAGCCCCCCGGACCCCCAAGCCCCCCGCTCACGCAGGGTCAGCTTCTCCAGCTTGGCGAAGGTGTTGCTCAGGTCCTTCCCGATGCGCCTGGGGGGAGGGGGGGGCAGGGATTGGGGGGGATCTGCAGACCCCCGCCCCAATTCCTCGGGACCCCCACCCACATCTGGGGACCCCACCCCAATTCCCAGAGATCCTGACCTCAAATTCTTGGAGACCCCCACCCCAGTTCCTGCTGATCCTGACCCACCATACCCGGGGACCCCCACCCCAATTTCTGGGGATTCCAACCCCCAATTCCTGGAGACCCCCACCCCAATTCCTGGAGATTCCAACCCCCAGTTCTCAGGAACCCCCACCCCAATTCCTGCTGATCCTGACCGCCCACACTCGGCGACCCCTACTCCCAGATCCTGAGGACCCCAACCCCCAATTCCCAGAGACCCTGACCCCAAATTCCTGGACACCCCCGGCCCCATTCCGGGGGACCCCCACCCCAATTCGGGCTAATCCTGACCCGCCGTACCTGGGGACCGCCACCCCAATTCCCGGGGATCCCGAGCCCCGATTCCTGGGGGACCCCAACCCCGAATTCCCGGGTTCCCAGCCCCCTCCTCACTTTGCCATCAGGCTGAACTCGCTGCGCGGCCGCCCCGGCCCGGGCCCGGCCCTGCCCGCCGGGAGCCCCCGGTCCTGGGGGGGAACCGGGGAAAACGGGGATCAGGGGGGACCCCCGGGATGGGGGGGTGGGGGTTTGGGGAGACCCCCGGTAATTCCCGGGGGATCTGGGGAGACCCCCGGTAATTCCCGGGGGGTTTGGGGAGACCCCCCCGGTAATTCCCGGGGGGTCTGGGGAGACCCCCGGTAATTCCCGGGGGGTTTGGGGAGACCCCCGGTAATTCCCGGGGGGTTTGGGTGCCGGGGTCACCTGGCGGCCCTGCAGCGATTGGCAGGCGGAGAGGAACTCCTGGGTCCTGTCGCGACACGACATGACGTCGGCGGGCGGCGGCTCCGGGGGCGCGGGAGGCGCCGCCGCCGCCCGGGGGGGCGCCGGGGCCGCGCCCGGTTCGCGCTGCCTAGGCCCGAGCCGGCGGCGCGCCTGCATCGGGGCTCATCGCCTGCCCTGGGACACCGGCGGCACCGGTTACCGGCGGCGGAACGGGGCGCGCCGGGAGCCCCCCGCGAACCGGCGCCGCCCCGGAGCCCCCGAGGGGTCCCGGTGCCGCCCCTCCCCCCTCACCGCGGGCTCGGCCGCCGCCACCGGGAGGCTCCGGCCGCGCTGACGTCACTGCCACGTCCGTTCCGCCGGAAGTGCCGCCGGCACCGGAACAGAACTCCCCGGTACTTCCGGGAGGGAACGGGGACAGGCCACGCCCCGGTGAGGGCGGGGATGGGAACCACGCCCGCTGAAACGGGGCCCGCCCACTGCAACGCCTCCCGCCGGCGGGGAATGGCGGGAACGGTATGCAAATGAGACCCCGCCCCCCAAACCGGAGCGGGAATGGCGGCCCCGAGCCCGGGGACACCGGGAGGGGCGGGGCCCCGCCCCCAGCAAAGAGTCCCGATTTGATTGGTGGAATTGATCTGCCCCAGCAACAGGCCCCGCCCCTAGCAACGAGCTGTGCCGCGATCTGATTGGTGGAAATGATCTGCCCTTGCATAAAGCCCCGCCCCCAGCAACGAGCTGTGCCGCAATCTGATTGGTGGAATTGATCTGCCCCAGCAACAGGCCCCGCCCCTTGCAACGAGCTGTGCCGCGATCTGATTGGTGGAATTGATCTGCCCCAGCAACAGGCCCCGCCCCTTGCAACGAGCTGTGCCGCAATCTGATTGGTGGAATTGATCTGCCCCCCAGCAACAGGCCCCGCCCCTTGCAACGAGCTGTGCCGCAATCTGATTGGTGGAATTGATCTGCCCCAGCAACAGGCCCCGCCCCCAGGAACGACCCCCCCCCCCCCCCCCCCCCCCAACGGCGCCGTTCCCCGTGACGCCCCGGTGACGTCAGGGCCCGGTTCCGGTACGGCGGGACGGACACAGAGGCTCGGGCGGAATCCGCGGTTCCTTTATTGGGGCGGGGGGAGCGGGGAGGGTCCCATGGGCGGCGGCGGCGCCTCCCGCCGGTCGCGGCGCTGGTCCCGGTGCTCGCGGGGCTCCCGGAGCGGCTGGTCCCGGGGTGCGGCGGGCCCGCCTCACTCCTCGCGTTTGCGGTAGTCCTGGATGTGGCCCAGCACCCAGGCGGCGGGCCCGAAGATGGACACGAACACGGCGGCCAGGCCCAGCACGGTGTCCTGCGGGGACGGCGCCGTTAGAGCCGCGCCGGTCACCGGGGCCCGGCCCCGCCCGGTCACCCCGCCCCCCCCCCGCTCACCGCGGTGCTGACGGGGCTCAGCGCGGGCCCGGAGCGGAGCCCGCGCGGGGCCGGGCCCGGCCGGGCCGCGGGGCGCAGGACGGAGCGGGCGAGGAGGGCGGCGGGCGGCAGCATGGCGGCGGCGGCGCGCTCTGACGTCACTTCCGCCGCGCGCCGCTACATCCCACCATGGCCACGCCCCCTCATTAACATAATTTATTCGTAGCCGCGCGAGTTGCTGCGGTGCTCATTAGCATAGCCCCGCCTCTCCCGCGCGCGGCCACGCCCCCGGCGCAAGAGCCTCAACTGAAGTTTATTTATTTATTTATTTATTTATCCCGTACAAACAAAACGGCTGAAAAAAAAAAAAAGGAAAAAATAAAACAGAAATAGAAATAAAATAGAAATAGAAATAAAAGAGAAATAGAAATAAAATGGAAAAAAAAATAGAAAGAAAAAATAAAATAAAAATAAAGAATAAAATAAAAATAAAATAAAAATAAAATACGAATCCAGCACAAAAATCCCCCTCCCCGCCCGGCGCCGCGCCGCCGGCACGGGGGGAAGGGCCGTTTGTGTCACCCGCCCCGGGGGTCCCGCCGGGCGGGCGCGGGGCTGTTTTTGGGGGGCTCAGTGGCAGCAGCCGGCGCAGGGGCCCCCCCCGGGGTGGGGGTCCCCGAACCTGGTGCTGCGGCTCAGGATCTCGTAGGAGGAATCGTCCCCGCAGCAGCCGGACACGCTGGGGGAGGTGGCGTCCACCTCGAACCTGGGGGGACACGGGGGGGACACGGGGTCACCGCCACCCCCCTGAGCCCCAAGGATCCTTCCTGACCCCCAAAAACGCCCCCTGACCCCCAGAAACCCCCCGGGACCCCCTCCTTGTCACCCTGACCCCCCCACATCACCCCCCAGGCTGGCAGTGGGAGGGGATGGGAGGGGAAAGGCTGGGGGGGGGAGCAGCACCCAAAAAAGGGTAAAAAACCCCGAAAATCAGAGGAGAAAGGGTTAAAAACCATCTGGGGAAAAGGGGTTGAAAGCCTGGGAAAATGGGTGGAAAACAAGCAAAAAATGGAAAAATGGAATAAAGGGAAATGTAAAATGTCCTTGGAAATTTGGGGTTAAAAATGCCAGATTTGGGTAACGGGAAGCAGAAAAAAAGTTGTGGAAATTGGTGGGAAAAGGGGAAAAACTTTTGGAAAAGTGGGTTAAAAAAGATGAAAAAGAAGCATGGGGGAAAATCTTGGAAAAGGGACTAAAACCTTGAAAAAAGGGTTTGTAAAATCCTCAGGAAAGGACCAAAACCCCCAAAAATGTGTTTAAAAAACTAACAGAGTTAAAATTATTTCTCTAAAACTAGGGAAAGAAAACATAAAATGAGCTTAAAATTCCCCCAGAAAAGGACCAAAACAACCCAAAAAATTAATATAGAACCTATAAATATAGGTTTAAAATAAATATAGAAAAGGATAAAAGCCTTGGTATAAAAAAATAGAAGGGAAAAGGGAAAAAATGTTGGAGAATTAGTTTCAAACAGCTGAAAAAAACAACTGTAAATGGGTTAAAAAACCCAAAATGGGTTCTTTAAGGATCCAAAAGGGGATCCCAAACTGACAGCAAAATGACCAAAAACAGGGAAATTTTCCCCAGAATGGCCTTCGAAAGCCCCGAATTTGGGTCCCGAGGGGGGTCCCGAGCACCCACCTCTGTCTGTGCCCCTGCCCCGCCTGCCCGCGGCGCCCGGTCACTGCAACGACAGGGTGCCACAGCTGTCACAGCTGTCCCCGGTGTCCCCCCGTGTCCCCTCCCGGTGCCGGTGTTCCCGGTGTCCCCGGTGTCCCCCGTGTCCCCCGGTGTCCCCGGTGTCCCCCGGTGTCCCCGGTGTCCCCGCACTCACTGCAGCGCCTCGCGGAAGAACTGCAGCGCGCCGTGGTTGTGCTTGAACACCGTCAGCATCACCTTCTTCATCTGCGTGCTGCGGGCACGGGGCGCGGGTCACCCCAAAACCGGCCGGGGGACCCCAAAACCGCCCCAGGGAACCCCAAAAACCGGACTGGGAACCCCAAAACCGGCCAGGGAACCCCAAAAACCGGACTGGGAACCCCAAAAACTGCCCTGCATCAGCTCCAAAATGCCCTGGTTTCACCCCAAAAACCAGCCCCATGGTACCCCAAAGACTGCCCCGGTTTCACTCCAAAAGCTTCCCTGGTTGGGCTCCAAACTGCCCTGGTTTCACCCCAAAAATTGCCCCAGTTTCACCCCAAAAACCGGCCTGGTAGAACCCCCAAAACTGCCCCCGTGGAACCCCCAAAACTGCCCTCCTTCGGCTCCAAGCTGCGCCGGTTTCACCCCAAAAAACCGGCCCAGTGGCATTCCCAAAACTGCCCTGGTTCACCCCAAAACACCCCCAGTTCCCCCCCAAACTGCCCCATTTCACCCAAACTCCCCCTGGTTCTGCCCCCAAACCTCCCCCAAACCCCATCACATCCCCCCCAAATCCCCCCGACACCCAGATTCCCCCAAAACCCCCTCCCTTCCCCCCAAATCCCCCCCAAACCCCCTCCACTCCCCCCAAACCCCCCCAGAATCCCCCAAAATCCCCATCAGTCCCCCCCAAACTCCCCCAGTTTCCCCCCAGACCCCTCTGACCTGTTGGCCACCAGCTGCAGGATCTGCAGCAGGAACTTGCCCAGCCCCCTCCTCCTCACCCGGCTCTCCAGCTGCACCTCATAGCTGCAGGAGGGACACCCCAAAACCCCCTGAGACCCGGGAACAGACACCCCAAAACCCCCTAAGACCCGGGAACAGACACCCCAAAACCCCCTGAGACCATGAACAGACACCCCAAAACCCCCTGAGACCCGGGAACAGACACCCCAAAACCCCCTGAGACCATGAACAGACACCCCAAAACCCCCTGAGACCGGGGAACAGACACCCCAAAAACCCCCTGAAACCTGGGGACAGACATCCCAAAACCCCACTGAGACCTGGGAACGGACACCCCAAAACCCCCTGAGACCATGAACAGACACCCCAAAACCCCCTGAGACCATGAACAGACACCCCAAAACCCCTGAGACTGAGGAACAGACACCCCAAAACCCCCTGAGACCGGGGAACAGACACCCCAAAACCCCCTGAGACCATGAACAGAAACCCCAAAAACCCCCCCGAGACCCCAGGAACGGCCCCAGAGCCGCTGTGGGGTGACCCCAAATCCGAGCCCCCCTCACCAGTACAGGACCTCGTCGCCGCACTCGACGTCGAAGCGGAAGTGGGAGAAGGCGACGGGGCCGTGGCCGGGCTCGCGGGCCAGCAGGTACCAGGCGCGCTCGTCCCGCAGCTCCTCCCGCTTCTCCCGCTCCTTCCAGCCCCACTCGCTCTGCTCGTAGCTGGGCACGGGAAAAACGGGGCGTGGGGGCCGGGAAACGGGGTTTGGGGGGGAAAAAATGGGGGTTTGGGTGAGGAAATGGGGGTTTGGGGTGAGGAAATGGGGGTTTGGGGTGAGGAAATGGGGGTTTGGGTGAGGAAATGGGGGTTTGGGGGGAAAAAATGGGAGTTTGGGGGGTGGAAATGGGGTTTGGGGGGAGGAAACCAGAGGTTTTTGCCAGGGGATGTTGAGTAACAAACCCAGGGATTTGGGGGAACAAACCCCAGGTATTTGGAGGAAAAAGCCCTGGGGATTTGGGGGGAAAAACCCAGGGATCTTTGGGGAAAAAAACCCAGGGATTTGGGGGGGAAAACCTCCAGGGATTTGGGGGGAAAAACTCCCAGGGATTTGGGGGGAAAAAACCCCGGGGATTTGGGGTAAATCACAGCAAGAACCAAGGTGGGAAATCAAAATCACGGGCAACAAGGAAGATTGCAAGGGTTGGGGGGAAAATTCCAGCGCCGGTGATTTTGGGGCAGGAAAGTCCATCGGTGCCACTCACAGTGTCTGCATGTTGGCCTTGGTCAGCTCGAAGGCCCAGTCCAGCGTGGACGGCTCCAGGCCGGACACGCGGCGGCACTCGATGGACACGTTCAGCCTGGGGACACACGGGGACACCGTGGGGACACCAGGGACACCGGGACCAGCCTCGGGGACACCGGGAGCGGAGGCACTCACCCGTTCCTGTCGTACTTTTTGAACACCGGGAAGGCCTCGAGGGGATCTTGGAGCTGGAAGAGAGCAGAGCGCGGCCGAGGGCAGCGGGGCTGGCACCAATTCCGGCCTTTTCCGCCCCAATTCTGCTCGCCACACTCACTTTGTTGGCGGCCTCGACCTTGGCGCAGACAGCGGCCATGGCCGCGCGCTCCTCCAGCCGCCGCTGCTTCTTCTCCTTGGCTTTGCTCGACTTCCTCTGGGGAAAAAACGCACCAAAACCTTGGGAATCGGCACCAAAGCCTGGCCATCCCCGCCGGCGGGACGCTCTGCCCGCCCCCGAGCCCAAAAGTTCTGCCCCAAAGTCATTAAGGAACAGCAAAAGTCATCAGCGTGGAGCTGCAGGTGAGGAGAGTGTCCCAAAAGCTTAGAGAAAACTGCGGTTTAGGGAGAAAACCAGTGTTGAGTTTTTAGTCTCTCTGTGGGGTGTTGCTGCTGGGCGATGCAGCTTGAAGGGGTTTTGCCCCAAAATCTCAGGGGTTTTAGGTGGGACAAGGAGGTGGCAGCGAGCAGCAGTCACGTAAAATTGTTCCTTTGGAGTGGCTTTCCCCAAATCTGAGGAAATTGGCACTAAAAATGCGGGTGATTTCACCCAAAATGAGGGATCCTGCTGGGATCCCCGCTAAGCTCCGGTCAAAGAGATTGCTGAGCTGCAGAATCACCAAAATCAAGCGAAGTGCACCCAAAAGGAAAGAAGTGACAAGAAAAGCAGCGGGGTGGGGAGGGGCACAGGGTAAATGTCCCTCAAAAACTCATCTGTCACTGGGTTCGGGGGAATTAAAAGTGTTTTGGGGATGGAGCAGGCAGCACCTGCTGCTGGCCGGGATGTGGATGCTGGAACCTCCGATTTAGAGTCATTCTGGGGGAAAACACGGGAATTTTGCAGCAGGCGATTGGATGGGACATCACGGGAGGAGTCTGGGGAAGCCCAGCCCCAAATCCTCCCAAAACAGCCCCAAATCCCCTCAGAAAAGCCCACATTTCGCCGTGGGAACCTCAAATGCTCACGAAAGCTTCTAAAACCCTCACCAAAGCCTCAAGAGCCTCCGAGAGCCCAAAAAGGTCCCAATTTGCTCCCAGCAGCATCCAGAGCCCTCCCAAGAGCTCCGCATGACCTCAAACAACCCCAAAACCTCACGGCAAGTCCCGAATCTGCGCACAGGAGCCCAATCCCCAAATCCCCCCCAAGGAGCCTGCCCAGCCTCTGAGCCGGTCCCAAACGCCGCCACGGAACCCCCCGAGGCCTCGCGGCCACCTCCCAGCCGCCGAGACGACCCCAAATCCCCTCGCACGACTCCCGCGACCCCCGCGCCGACCTCCAGCCGCTCAGCGGCGCCTCGCAGGCCCCGCCCCTGCACAGTTTCCCCTCAGGCCGAGCCCCGCCGGGCGCGGCGCGGCCCCGCTCACCCCCATGATGGCGGCGGCGGCGGCTCCGGGCAGCGCGGGGGGCGCGGAGGTTCTGAGGGGGCGCGCGCGTGGGGCGCGCTATTTATACGGGGGGGGGCGGGGGGGCGGGGCGCAGAGCGCGCGAGCCCGCGGCCGGCGGCCAATGCGCAGGCGCGGAGGGGGAAAGGGGCGGGGCGAAAGGGGCGGGGGCCGCCGCGCGTGCGGGATGGGCGGGGCGGAGCGGGCGCGTGGCGGAGGCGCGGGGCGCGAAGGCGGCTCGGCGCTGATTGGCTGAGAGAGGACTGGGCGGGAAGGCGGGAGGCCACGCCCACCGCGCTGAGGGGGGCGGAGTCAAAACCCGGACCGGAGAGATCGGAACGGGTTAAACCGGGACCGGAGAGCCCGGAACGGGTTAAACCGGGACCGGAGAGCTCAGTATGGGTTAAACCGGGACCGGAGAGCCCGGAACGGGTTAAACCGGGACCGGAGAGATTGGAACGGGTTAAACCGGGACCGGAGAGCCCGGAACGGGTTAAACCGGGACCGGAGAGATCGGAACGGGTTAAACCGGGACCGGAGAGCTCCGAACGGGTTAAACCGGGACCGGAGAGCTCAGTATGGGTTAAACCGGGACCGGAGAGCCCGGAACGGGTCAGAAACGGGACCGGAGAGATCGGAACGGGTTAAACCGGGACCGGAGAGCTCCGAACGGGTTAAACCGGGACCGGAGAGCTCCAAACGGGTTAAACCGGGACCGGAGAGCCCGGAACGGGTCAGAAACGGGACCGGAGAGATTGGAACGGGTTAAACCGGGACCGGAGAGCTCCAAACGGGTTAAACCGGGACCGGAGAGCCCGGAACGGGTTAAACCGGGACCGGAGAGATTGGAACGGGTTAAACCGGGACCGGAGAGCTCCGAACGGGTTAAACCGGGACCGGAGAGCTCAGTATGGGTTAAACCGGGACCGGAGAGCTCAGTATGGGTTAAACCGGGACCGGAGAGCCCGGAACGGGTTAAACCGGGACCGGAGAGATTGGAACGGCCGCACAGCCCAGCCCCACATCGGCCCCGCTCCCCCCGGTGCCCCCGGTGCCCCCGGTGCCCCGAGCCCCGCGGAGGGGTACGGGGGGCGGCGGGGCCGTGCTGAGGCCGCTGGAACTACTTCGGCACCGGGAGCGGCGGCGGCGGCGCTTTGTGCGGCTCGGCGGGCTCGGGACCCCCGGCCCGGGACCCCCCCCCAAATTCCCGACCCCCCCCACCCCCCCGGCCCCGCTCCCGCCCCCCGGGCCCGCCCCGCTCCTCCCCCTCCCCGAATTCCCACGCCCCTCCCGGGACCCCCGGCTCGGGGGGATTTGGGCGGGGGGCGCCGGGGCCGAGCGGGTTCCCGAGCGGGGCCGTGCCGGGGGTCCCGGGGGTCCCGGGGGTCGCGGGGGTCCCGGGGCGATGCCCGCCGTGATGGAGAAGCCGGCGGCGATCCTGTCCCGCAGCCGCGCCAGGGCGGGGGGCGCCGCGGGACCCCCCCCCTCGGAGGACGAGGCCAGCGAGGACGAGCACGGCCACGGTGAGCGACCCCCCCCCAAAAAATAACCCCCAAAAACCACCCCCGCGCCTGCGACCCCCCCCCGGGACACCCCCCGGCTGCGCCCACCCCCCCAAATAACCCGCGGGGTGCCGGGGACGGCCCCGCGCGAATTTGGGGAGGGGGCGCCCCCCCCGCGGGGTTCGGCCGGGGGGGTGGGGGTCCCGCGGGGACGTTTCGGGGGGTGGGGGGCGAACAAAGCCCCGTCCCCATTGTCCCCGGGCGCCCGCGTGGGCGCCGCTTTGTTCCCGCGGGGGAGGGGGCTCGGCCGGACCCCCGGGCCGGGGGGCTCGGGGGTCGGTGCGGACCCCCCCGGTAAAGCCCCGCGCCCCTCCCGCCGCAGACAGCATGATCCGGGTGGGGGCCGACTACCAGGCGGTGATCCCCGACTGCAAGCCAGGTACGGAGCTGCGGGGAGGGGGCCGGGGGGTCCTGGGGGGGTTTTGGGGGTCCCCCCCGGCCCGTGTGACCCCCGTGCCCCCTCCCCAGAGAGCCCCGCCCGCTACAGCAGCAAGGAGCTGAAGGGGATGCTGGTGTGGGCCCCCAACCACTGCGTGTCCGACGCCAAACGTGAGCCCCCCGACCCAAAAACGGGGGGGTCCTGCTGGGGAGGGGGCGTCCGGGGTGCCCCCCAGCCCCCGCGCCCCCCCGTGACACCCCCGATCCCCCCCATCCCCCCTTCATTCACCCCCCCTGCCCCCCAAAATCCCTTTGAGCCCCCTCCCCCCCTCCCGCCCTCCCTTTTTACCCCCTGCACTCCTCCCTGAGCCCCCCCCGACCCCCCAAAACCCACCCCTGACCTCCCAAACCCCCCCTGACCCCCCAAACCCCCCGTGACCCCCCAAACCCCACCCCTGACCCCCCAAACCCCCCCAGTGGACAGGTACATCGCCATGGCCAAGGACAAGCACGGCTACAACATCGAGCAGGTAGGGACCCCCCCCCGGGACCCCCAAACCCCCCCCTGGGACCCCCAAACCCCTCCTGACCCCCATGGAGCACCCCCAGATCCCCCGGGCTGCTTCCAGACCCCCGTGACCCACCCAGGGCACCCCAAACCCCTTCTGCCCCTCCTGGAGCACCCCAAAACCCCGCCTGCCCCACCCGGGACACCCCCAAAGCCCTCCTGACCCCCCTGGACCCCCCCCAAATTCCTCCTGGGGCACCCCCAAATCCCCCCAGAGTACCCCTAAACTCCTCCAACACCCTCAGGACCCCCCCAAACCCCTCCTGACCCCCCTGGGGCACCCCCAGATCCCCCCAGGGTGCCCCCAAACCCCCCCTGACACTCCTGGGGCACCCCCCAAACCCCCCCGACCCCCTCAGGACCCCCCCAAACCCCCCTGACCTACCTGGGAACCCCCAAAACCCCCCCTGGGACCCCCCCAAACCCCCCTGACCCAATTGGGGCACCCCCAAACCCCCCCTGACCCCCTCAGGACACCCCCAAACCCCCCCTGACCTACCTGGGACCCCCCAAAACCCCTCCTGACACCCCTGGGACCCCCCCCAAACCCCCCCTGACCCAATTGGGACCCCCCAAACCCCTCCTGACCCCCGTGGGGCACCCCCAGATCCCCCCAGGGTGCCCCCAAACCCCCCCTGACACCCCTGGGACCCCCCCAAACCCCCCCTGCCCCCCCTCAGGGAACACCCCCGAGCCCCCCGAAGCCCCCCAAATTGGCCGCCGTGCCCGCAGGCGCTGGGCATGCTGCTGTGGCACAAGCACGACGTGGAGAAGTCGCTGGCGGACCTGGCCAACTTCACGCCCTTCCCGGACGAGTGGACGGTGGAGGACAAGGTGCTGTTCGAGCAGGCCTTCAGCTTCCATGGCAAGAGCTTCGCACGCATCCAGCAGATGGTCAGAGACACCCCAAAACGCGCCCCAAAAACCCGGGGAGGGCGCGGGGCGGCCGTGCCGCCCGCAGAGGGCTGGGGGTTTTATGGGGGGATTTTTTTTTGGGAATTTTTGGGGATTTCAGGGGTTTTTTGGGATTTTTTTCAGCTTTTTTTTGGATTTTTTTTGAGATTTTTGGGATTTTTTTGGGGATTTCTGGGGCTTTTTTGGGATTTTTCAAGGGTTTTTGGGGCGTTTTGGGCATTTTTTGGGGGGATTTTTTTTTGAGTTTTTTGGGGGTTTTTGGGATTTTTTTGGGGGGGCTTTTCTGGGGATTTTTGAGGAGTTTTTGGGGCTTTTTTTGGATTTTTTTTTGGTTTTTCAAGCACCCCCTCAAATCCCCTCTGTGCCCCCAAAACCCCCCAACGCCCTGTGTGCCCCCCAGCTCCCGGACAAGCTCATCCCCAGCCTGGTTAAATATTATTATTCCTGGAAGAAAACGCGGTCCCGCACCAGCGTCATGGACCGCCAGGCCCGGCGCCTGCTGGGCCGCCGGGACCGCGACGACAGGTACGGGACCCCCAAAATCCCACCTGAGCCCCCCAAAACCTCCCCAGAAAACGTCCCCAAAACCGCCCCCCAAAACTTCCCCAAAACCACCCCAGAACCTTCCGAAAACCTCCCCGAAAACCTTCCTGAAAACCTCCCCAAGACCTTCCCATAACCTCCCCAAAACCTCCTCACAAACCTCCCCAAAAACCTTCCAAAAAGTTCCACAAAACCTCCCCAAAACCTTCAAAAAACTTCCCCAAAACCTCCACAAGACCTTCCCAAGAACCTTCGAAAACCTCCCCAAAAACCTCCCCAAAAACATTCCCAAAATCTTTCCACAAACGTCCCCAAAACCTTCTGAAAACCTCCCCACTAACCTTCCTAAAAACCTCCCCAAAAAACTTCCCAAAACCTCTCCTAAACCTCCCCAAAACCTCCCAAAAAACTTTCAAAAAACATGCCCAAAACCTCCCAAAACTCCCCAAATTCCCCCGAACCCCCAAACCCGGCTCCCCTCCGGCCCCGCAGCAACGACGAGACCGATGAGCAGCGCCCCAGCCCCGAGGGGGACGTGGAGCCCCCGGACCCCAAAAAAGAGGTTGGGGGGCACAGGAGGGGTTTGGGGGAGCTCGGGGGGGGGTCACAGGGTGAAATTTGGGGGGTGGGCTCGAGGCTGGGGTGATCAGGAAAGGGAGGGAATGGGGGAAACCCCCCAAATATGGAGCCAGACCCCCAAAAAACGGGGGTGAATCCCTAAAGGAGGGAGGAGCTGGGGGGAGGGGGGTTCTAAAGAGGCTGTGGGACCCCCGAAATTTGGGGGAATCTTTGGGAATGGGGAGGAACCCCTGAAAACAACAAGGGGGAGGTGGCGGAGGGTCGGGAGACCCCCAAAATTGGGGGGAAAACCCCCAGAAACGGGACCGGGGTGGCGCCCCCTGCTGGGGGGGCGGGAGAGCAGCGGCCGGGGCGGGATGTACCAACTCCGGGGTTGGAGGGGGGTGCTCGGGGGGTTCCCCCGGCGATAACCGCTTAAAATAACCCAACTAATGAACGAACCGAACTAATTAGCAGCCCTGCTACCCCAAGGCGGGGCCGCGCAAGGAGCCGCAGTACCGGCACCACCCCCCGGCGCGGCAGCGGCGCCGCCCGCCCCGCGGGATGCGCCTGAGCCGCGAGGACGTGGCCGAGGTGACGGCCAACCCCGACCTGGGCGCGCGGGCGCTGCGCCAGCTGGACTGCCAGCTGGTGGCCCTGAAACGGCAGGTGAGGCCCGGGGACACCCGGGGGACACCCGGGGGACACTCCCGGGGACGCCCCGGGACCC